>NC_045617.1:87756369-88056369 GCF_009829155.1 Mustela erminea
GATCAGGCAAAAGAACCTGAGGGCAAAGCACCCCCTGATGGGACCTGAAACTAGCCCCTCAAGCAGTAAGAACCACCCTGAGCCAGCAAGACCCCTCCCATGATGGATGTGCCCTTCACTGCCCACCTGCACGTACCCACCCCACCCGTGTACCACGTTTTCCTTCTATAAACCAGGATGTATTTTCAGCACTTTGGAGACAATCTTTGAGATACTAGTTTGCAGTATTCTCAGTGTGGGAACAAATAAATAAATTCCTTTCTTGTTTCACCGCAAGAAAGAAAGCAAGCTATTACAGTCACTTGAAATTTCTTTTTTTAAAAAAGATTTTATTTATTTGTTTGAGACAGAGATAGCAGGAGAGAGCATGAGCATGAGCTGGGTGAAGGGCAGAGGGGGAAGCAGCCTCCCTGCTGAGCAGAGAGCCCGATGCAAGACTTGATCCCAGGACCCCAGGATCATGACCTGAGCCAAAGGCAAATGCTTAACCAACTGAGCCGCCTAGGCACCCCCAAGCACTTAAAATTTCAACCTCAAGGTTTTAGCCAGTTAGATAAAAAGACCAGCCAGACATAGATCGCAGGTGCCCCAGTGGTGGATGCTGGGATACCTGCCTCTACTGTCCACCTCTACAGATGAGCAAGGTAAATATACCTGTCCACCTTCTCTGCTTTCCTAATGATCCCTCTGCCAGGAAAGCAGAAAGCTGAGTCCTGACATGGCTGACAAATAGTGAGCCATCCCCAGTCTTAGAGCCAGCTCCCTCATGAAACCAAAGAGCAAGAGCAGGAACAGGGCCTTGGAAATCACCGAGGGTGGCAGGTCCCCTGGTGGTACTAAGATCCAGAAAAGAAGGCTTACTCAAGGTCACAACCTACTGTACCCATATTTATCTTCCAACGTACACCTATTGAAAACCTACCACTTCCCAAGGCTTGTTCTAATGGCAGGGATACAATGGTGAACAGGAATGGTCTCTATTCCCAAGGAGTTTACCTCCTAGTTAGCTATAACAAGGTAACCAGGTAAAGTACCTGTGTGTGAGGTGGCAGTAAGTACCAGAGAGAAACACAAAGTAGAGGACAGGGCTAGAGAGCGCGTTGGAGGTGAAGACAGTTTTCAGCAGGGAAAGCTTTGTGTGAAAGCCTGAAGGAGGTAAGAGAGCCTCTCTGGGGAGTAGGGTCAGGGGCAGGGCGGGAGGCAGGATGTTCCAGGCAAAGGGAAGAGTGAGTGCGAAGTCCAAAAGGCAGGGGCATGGCTGGATGTTGGAGAAAAGGCAAAGAGAGCAGTATGGCTGGCAGTGTGGCTGGAGTTGAGTGAGCCAGGAGTTGAGTGGTGGCATCTAAAGTCAGAGAGACATGGGAAGGTCTGGGGACCAGTTCTCATGACCCCTGAAGCCACTGTAAGGACGTGGCCTTTACTCCACTAGAGTGAGATCCAAGGAAGGCTCTGACAGAGGTGGGAACTGGTTTCAGTTTTCAAGGGCTGCTGTGTCATGAATACACAGAAGGGTGGTGGGGGTGGGATCAGGGCATCAGTGTGGGAGACTCTGCTCCTGCATAAGTCTAAGCAAGAAATAATGATCCTTGTACCAGAGAGACAGCGGGGAGGTGGGGAGACGTGATCAGACAGAGTTTGGAGGATTAAGGCAGCAGTATTTACTGAAGGACTGGATATGAGGTATGACAGGAAGAGAAGAGTCAAAATCACCCTTGGGGTCTTGTCTTCAGCTACTACAAGAAAGGAGTTGCCCATGACAGAGGAGATTGAAGTTCAAGCGTGTTGCATGTGACGCCCTAGATACATGGATGATGGTGGCTAGAGGAGGCGGGGCAGAGAGGAGCTCACTGATGCAGAGCCCGGCCTTGCACCCAAGGACCCACAGAAGCACCAGACCAACCCCGTGCATGCAGGAATGTCAAAAACTCTGCCACTTGACAAAGGCTGGGCTGACAATGGAGAAACTCCAGGCATTCTGGCATCCTCGGGGCAGTACCATCCAGAGGGGCCACCACAACAGAAAAGCTAGCACAGCAGAGTGCTGACATTCAGCTCAGGTGTGAGCCAGATACAAGTGTCCAGATACAAGTGAAGCTAATTTCCCCCATATGTGCCTCCACCCTTGAAAACCCCTGGGAGCCCGCTGGGAAACATGCTATACAGTGGGTGATACAGGGGTTTGCTTGAGACTTGTTCAGGTGGCAGAATGAGCACATTTGACTAATATTCTCTAGACCCACAAATCCCAGAGGTCTGAGCTACAAAGAGGACCGAAGAGCTCAGAGGATGGCAGCTGCCTGCTGGTATTTGCAGAGCACCACCCAATTAATTAGCAGGTGCACGTGAGTGGCTGGGTTGAGAAGGAGGAAGTTTAAGATATGTCTTCGTGGGGTTCCCCAGGAGTAGACCCTGAGACAAAGATGTGGTAGCTTATTTAGGGAGTGAGCCCAGGAAGCAGCAGCAGGAGAGAGAGAAAGTAAGACAGGGAATGAATGTGTTAATGAGCTCAGTTCCTCTGGCCTCCCTCTAGGAGACTGACAGCACAGAATATGTCATGGGGTGTCCCACTCAAGGGGCTAGGAACTGGGGTATTTATCCACTAACTCTCACCCGTCATTTGCAGAGAGCTCTTCTCAGAGACTTCAACTTCCTGACACTTCTACAATGTCCCTTACCTCGGCCTCCCACTCTGCTGCAGCCAGAGAGAGCAGCAGGTGTTTGCAGTAAGAAGCTGTCAGCATGTGCTGAAAATTAGAGCACTAAGGGGGATTGGCAGGATATGATGTTGACCACAGAGGGTTTCAGAGAAACAGCCTCGGCTCCATAAGTGGGCACTCCGTTCTGAGCTTGGATGCCAAGAACCATCTTCCTCCCAGAAAACAGACTGAGATGAATGACCCTTATCATTCCTATAATCAGAGATAGAAAATCCAGGGCAGTGTCTTTCTGGTCCCAACAGAGGGAAGGCACCCTCAGCATTCTCGGACTGGACACCAGGGCTGCACCATGCTCAACCAGAGTCAGAATTTTGCAGTGTGCTGGGCAGAAGCCATCCTCCTTTGGAAAATGACTGAGATCTGGCTCTTCGAGCTCTTGGTGAATATGTGAGTCAGAGCATGAGCAGGCGCTGAAGTTCAGGAAGGAATGTTCTAGAGCAAGAGGTGGATATCCCAGCACAGAGCTTCAGGTCAGACCATGGGGTCAGCATCCTACCACTTCTAGTCAAGGACTAGCCTAGTTCCCTAGTATGGGGACCTGAAGACCAGCATCGTGTTGTCAATATCCTTGTCAGTTTATTGAATGTGGATGTGTACCATACATCCATGTGCGTCCTCACGAAAACCCAGACCTTCACATTGACAAGTCATCCTGTCATTTTCATTAAGTACCACATTTAAGGTCCATCTTAAGTGTCACCAGCCATTGACCCCTGGAGGGATAGACCCCACATAACTGTTAGAACCCATTTTCTCTTGCCCATGTTGGGCAAAACTACATAAATAGCATCATCTCTCCCACCCCAAATTCTGTCTAGATAAGCAATCCCTTGTGTAAGAACCTAAAATTCAGGTTCAGATAACCATTTTCAGATAACCATTTGACAGGAAGCTTGTTACTAGGAAGGTAGTTACAAGATAAGTGAGAGGATGCCTGCTTTCCAAGAGCTGCCCAGGTCCTGCAAATAAACACCTTCTCTTTAGTAGGATGCTGGCTGTCATAGTTCCACAAATGGGGTATTAGGATGACGGTGGCTACCTTCATAAGCCAGAGCTCTGGGGACTGGGTTTTTTGACCCCAGGAGCTCTCTCTATCAGAGCCCTGCTCCTCTCCTCCTGTTCAGCTCAGCCTCTAGATGCTTAGACAATTACTGCTTTGCAGCCATCTGTACTGGCCACCTTGCTCAAATAGGGTTTGCAGTATATCTTTGCAACAGCTTTTATGGGGTTTTGCTTTTCTGACCACACTGGGAGGGATCACATAGGCTTTGGAATTCTATGGCCCTGGTTTGACCAAAGTGCAGTCTACATCAACAGGCTGTGTGACCTTAGGACAGCTGCTTGGCCCCTCCGAGTCTGTCGTCTAAAAACGATGACAATAGTAACATCAGGGTGAACCATATGAAAGTGCCTTGATGTGGGTTAAAAATGGCTGAATATTGCCAGTCTCATAGGTTTAACCTACCACCTACCTTACAGGGCTACAGGGAGGATGTGGTGAGTACACACGTCACTGTGATGACCCCCTAGCTAACTAGCTTGAGACCCCAGAGGGAAGTCACACTCCCTGTAGTCCCCCAAACCACAACTCCTCCCAGATATCTACAGGATGGGGGTTCAAAGCCCATTCTTCCATAGCACACCCAGTGATTTCTGGAAATGCTTGTGCCCTATTGTTCCCTCCACGGTGTTCTTTCCACAGAAAAGGCTAAGGCTAACTGCACATCCACTCCCTGCCAGAGACTGTACACAGCACTTTCTTCAAATACATTCATCCAGTCCTCCTCCCCACCCATGTGAGCTAGGCACTTGCAGAGAGGGAAACACAAGGGCGGAGAAGCAGAGCATCTTGCCAAGGTCACACGACCAGGAAGAGGGAGAGCCAGGAGTCACACTCCAGCCGCCAGCACCATCCACCTTCCCTGGCCTGCTGGGGTCCTCCCACCACCATCCTGAGCGGCTCCGTGCCAGCCTCCCCCAGGCACCTCTCTCCGTGAACCTGTGGGTTCCAGGTGTGGGCACAGGCCTCTCAGCTTCTCCAGAGCGCTGAGGACATGCGAATCCATCAGGAGCCTGATTACAGCGAAAAGGAAAAGAACAAAGTGAAGAAGAATTGGAACAACAGAAGAGACACAGGCACGGATGCATTGAGGATATAAAAAATAACAAGAGAATTCTACAGCAACTCTGCAGAAGCAAAATAGGAAGCCTGGGAGTGGGTATGTACCTAGCAAAATATAAATTACGTAAATTGACCTAAGGAAATATAGAAAATGAGAAGACCAATTACCTACCACAGGGAGACTGGAAAGGTGGTTAAAGATCCACCATCACAAAAGGCACCAGGAACAGATGGTTTCACAGCTGAGCTCTATGTAACCTTTAAAGAACAAATAATTCCAACGTTAATTAAACTCTTCCAGATCATAGGAAAAGATAAAGTGCTGCAATTTATTTTATGAAGCCCACATAGCCTTAGTACCAAAACCTGGTACAGATCGCTTAGGAAAAGAACTGCAGACCAATCATTCTTCTCATTATAAATGTAAAAACTGGAAATAAAACCCCAGTAAATGAAACCTGGCAAAATGTCATTATGATCAAATGGGATTTATCCTAGTAACACACAGATTTATGACAGGAAATCAATTAACATAATTCATTATACCAATAAATTTAAGGGGAAAATGTGATCATATCAATAAATGAGAAAACTGTTTGATGAAATATAAACTCTAAGTAATAGAAATAGAAACTCATTCATTCTTCCAACACACATACATTGAGTGCCTACCAGGTATCTAACTGGGTTCTCAACCTTGAGGACTGTAGCCATGACCATATTAGACAAAAATTCCCCACCCTAAGGGTGCTCATTTCTCAATACAAGAGACAGACAATACACACAATGCTTAAGGGACATACATATTATGTTAGCGATAAACCTAAGGAAAAAAAAATTATAACGGGATAGAAAGTTAGAACATTGGGGTAGTCAGGGAAAGTGTTACTAAGAAGTGACATCTAGGGGCACCTTGGGGGGCTCAGTTGGTTAAGGGTCTGCCTTCGGCTCAGATCATCATCTCGGGGTACTGGGATTGAGTCCTACATCAGGCTCTCTCCTCAGCAGGAAGCCTGCTTCTCCCTCTGCCTGCCCCTCCGCACCCCCGCTCATGCTCACTGTCTCTCTCTCTCATGTATAAATAAATAATCCTTTCTTTTAAAAAAAAAAAAAAAAAGGAGAAGGAGAAGGAAAAGTAGAAGAAGAAGGAGATGGAGGAGAAGAAGAAAAAGGAGGAGGAGGAGGAGAAAAAGAAGAAAAGGGGGAGGGGGAGGAGGAGGAGGAGGAAGAGAAAGGAGAAACCACAACTGAAGAAAGAGCAAGGAAGAATATTCCAGGCACAGGGAGCCACCATGTGAAGACCCCAGTGCCCTGGAGAATCAACTCCAAAAGGCCAATGTTCCACGGGGTAGTAGAGAACAGGATGGTCATCCCCCAGTTGCTGCAACCAGATTATGGATGTCCAGCAAAGCTCCGGTGAACACCTATGACATAGCAAGGACAACACAGGAGGTGACAGGCTGAGCGCTCAGCTCAGGGCTTCTGCCCACTCTTGGCAGGCACCACATGGCAGGCCCACTGAGTACTTCTGCTTCAGAATTGCCTCCCTCCCCAGAGCTCCCAGTAGAAACTTCAGAGCCAGTGAAAGGTGAGATGATGTCATCCTTCAAGGGAACCTCAGACCTAAATCCACAGGTCTGGACTGACTCCCAAGGCCAGGAGAAGCCATCCCAACAGCTGATAGATACACCTCCCAATCCTTGTTATTCAGCCCGAAACCACACTGCATCTCCAGGGACCCCAACAACCTATGCAGTTAAGGAAAAACATTTTCTACTTCTTCAAGGTCACAGACTGGGTAAAATCTCCATGGCTATACAGAGTACAGTCTGTTGGGTAATATCACCATGTTCTCCAAGAACAATGGCTGGGTGCTTGGTGTACACGCTCTATCCAACGGGAGCCTAAAACCCGGGAAGTGGGCTTCAAAGTTGAACTCACCTTTCAACATCCAAAATCCTCACACTGCCACCTGCCTCCAAGTAACACTTCTCCTGTTAACACTAAAAGCCAGTTCTATGCTGTGAAGTGTGTAAACCTGGCAATTCACAGACCTGTACCCCTGGGGCTAATAATACATTATATGTTTATTTAAAAATTTAAAAATAAATAAATAAATAAAATATATAACAAAAGTATATAAAAAAGAAGCCAATTCTAATGGGTTCCCATACCCATGAAAAGCACCCAACATACTGTCCAACGTAAAGTGGACACTTGGAAAGTTCCCGACTTCCTGCCCTTCCCGCTGCCTTTTCCATTTCCCACCATGCAACCCTACAGTTGTCCCTTCTTCCACACAGAACATGCAGGCCCATGGAACTTAACGAAGAAGGTGCCTCTTCAAATAGCTGGGAAAGGAGCTTCATGAAAACTCTGCTCTAGACATTCTTTGATGAGATTAGATTGTCCCTCTGTGTGATGGCTTAAAAAAGTGAATGTGGAGTGCTAGATGTCAAGGTCAAGGTTTTGGCTTTTTTAACTTGTTTTCCTAAATCAATTAATTCACAGATAGCTTATTATTAGTTTCAGAGGTAGAGTTTAATGATGCATCGGTTTCATATAACCTCCAGTGCTCATTCCACCAAGTGCTCTCCTAGTGTCCATCACCCAGTCACCCCATCCCCCCACCCATCTCTCCTCTACCAACCCTCAGTTTGCTCCCTAGAATTAAGTGTCTCTTACGGTTTGCCTCCATCTGATTTCATCTTTTTATATTTTCCTTCCCTTCCCTATGTTCATCCATTTTGTTTCTTAAATTCCACATATGACTGAGATCGTATGATATTTGTCTTTCTATGAATGACTTATTTTACTTAGTATAACACCCTCCAGTTCCATCCACATCTTTGCAAGTGGAAAGATTTCATTTCTTTTGATGGTTGAGTAATATTCATATATATATATATATATATATATACACACACACACACACACACACACACATACACATATAGATAGATACATACATACATACACACCACATCTTCTTTATCCATTCATCTGTTGATGGACATCTCAGCTCCTTCCATAGTTTGGCTACTGTGGACATTGCTGCTGTAAACATTGGGGTGCATGTGTCCCTTCAAATCACTATGTTTGTATTCTTTGAATAAATATCAAGTAGTGTAATTGCTGAGTCATAGGGTAGCTCCCGTTTTAACTTTTTGAGGAACCTCCATACTGTTTTCCAGAGTGGCTTCACCACTCTGAAATTTACATTTCCACCAGCAGTGTAGGAGGGTTCACCTTTCTCCACATCCAAGGTCAGGGTTAAAGGAAAAGTGTCCGTGGGGCTCTTCCCTGATCCTCAACTCCCAGTGCCAGGCCAGCAGCAATAGCTGCATCCTTCAGACCAAGTAGTGGACGCCTAGCCCTGGGAGCTGTTGTCTGTTTTGAAGATGGAAAGACTGCCCATCAAAACCTCTTGATTGACTCTGACCATGTGGTCAACATGTTCTAGAGAAGACCACCCATCTTAAGGTGTCAGTGTGTCAACTGTGAGAACCAGATGGTGCATGGGGCCTTCTTGCTATGTAAACCACAGATTAGCCTTACATCGGAAGGCTTTGTATTGGGAGACTCCTGGCTCCTGGACCCACCCTTACCAGCTGCAGAACCGCAGGGAAGTTCCTGAAGCTTGCTGGGCCTGGGGGGGGAGGGGGGGTTGTTGGTTTGTTTGTTTGTCTCAAAATGGAAATGTTAGTACTCCACCAAGGTCATTAGGAGAATAAAATGAAATAGTGCTCATGGCAGGATCTACCTCACAAAAGCTACCTATCACACTTAGAGCACCTGAGTCTCTGTGGGACTCAGGGATTGACTCCACCTTCCTCCTCACCATTGAACGCTTCATCTCCCTCATTCACATTCCATTATCAATAAATACGCAGATAAAGCCCAGTAGCCAAAGATCCCCAGGTCCACCTCTTCATCGAGCACAGTGAGGCTTATTAACCTGTGTCGGCACAGGAGAGCATGCTCCATGGGGAACCACGGGGTACCTCAGTGAAAGGCCAGTCCAGATTTTGGGCTTGTTTTGTGTGATTTTAGAGAGGACTGGGGAAGCAAGTGTTGTTCTAGATTGCGTGCTGTCAGGGAGCAGGGAGCTGTTGCTGGTTGGATATCTTAATCATTTGTATCAAGGAGGCAAGAGGAATAAAGTGAGGCTAGAGCTGTCATTGATGAAGAAAGGAGAACCCCTTGCATCTGCTGGCAGACAAGGATGTTCATGCATTTCAGGGTTATTTCCTCATATCCATGTGCTTATCATGTTCCATTATGGTCCCAGGGAGCCCTTGTCTGAATCCAATTTTGTACTGCATGATTTATGTTCACAGGAGCCACCAGGGCTTGGCTGGTTGGTAGTTACCAGGCCTGCTGTCTAGACCATTTTGCTTTCTCTTTCTCAGTATACAACCAGAAGTACCAACTGCAAAAGAACTTACTACCTTCTGACTCAAGTGTGATTTGTTTGCAGATTCTACCTAGTGTCTACTCCCAGCTTTGTCCGGGAAATCTTACCCCTGGTCATTCCCCCAGAGAATACGGCAGACCAGAGGATGGAGCCTTCTTAATTGTGGGTGAGGAGACAGGGCCTTGAATTGGGACATGCTGGGGCTCAGGGCTCCGGATGGACAGGGTTCTCCAAGGCTTGTGTCAGGAAGGGAGGAGGTTGGCCTCAGTCTCTGTCCTTCACTGCTGTGTTTGCCAGCCCCAGACATTGGAAAGCCACCCCCTTCTGGATGACTTCACCTGCAGAAAGATGCCTTGCATTCCACAGAGCCAGGAGAGCCCATCTGAGCGACTTGGGAAGGAGCATTGACTGGGGAGAAAGGAAAAGTGAATCTGACACTTTTGTGTGTGACCTCGAGTAAGTTCCTTCCCCTCTCTGGACCTCAGTGTCCTATGGTAAAAGGCAGGCAGGCTAGTCCCTAAGGTCCCTTTGTCTGTCATCCCGGGGGTCTAAGAGATGAACATATGACAAAGCAGCCACTCCCCCCATTAAGGACTTGGGCTCTTGCAGGAAGAAAGCAGAAAGCTGGAACCAGGAGAGCTGAGCTGGGAAATCTTGTTTGACTCACCATTTAAATTAACATCAGCCTCTTAAGTGTCGATGATAATGTTCGCTGGGGTGTGATAATAGGTGACATTTACCCAATGTTTATGATGTGCTAGACCCACGGTTAACCATGTAATTCTAACAAGAAGTCCCATTTTATAGATGGAGAAACTGAGGCATAGGGCTATTAAGTCTCTTGCCCAGGATCTCACAAGCAATAAGGGGCCCAGCTGGGACTGTCACACAGGCAGTCCAGCTCCTGAGCTGGTATTCTCAACCATCCCCGATAGGCCTCCCTGAAGCATACATAGTCCTCTGTTCTCATCTTCTCCTTTGATTTGGAAGCCTAGAGCAGGGGTCACAAGCTACGGCCTGTGAGCCCCAAAGACAAATCGAGCCGGCCAACTGTGTTATAAATAAAATTGCATTGGCACACAGCCACACGCATTTATTTATTGTCAGTCTTCCGAACAACACTGGCAGAACTGAGTAGATGCAGCAGGGAACACACGGCCTATGAACCATAAAGCATCAACTGTCCGGCCCTTTGCAGATTCAGGTTGCCAGATCCCAGCCCAGAGCGGGCACTGCCTGCCCACCAACGCAGCTCTGTTGTTTGCTATGTGACCCCCAGCTAGGTTGCTTTTCTAAATCTATTTCCTCATCTGTAAAATGGGCTTATTTGAGGAATGTGGGGGACTTGCGCACATAGGCACAAAACACTTGACCCAAGGCAAGTGCTTGAAAGGGGGTAGCTGCTATCTTTGCTAACAGGGTGATGAACATCTTGATGGATTCCTATAATACTGCACAGTGCAGGGCGGGGACTTTTATCCCCACCTCATGCACAGGAAAACCCAGGCACAGGGAGAGGAAATGGTTTGCACAAAGTTTTGTGAAGAGCAGGAGGCAGAGGGGTGCCTGGGTGGCTCACATCTGTCTTTGGCTCAGTTTGTGATCCCAGGGTCCTGGGATTGAGCTCCCCATCGGGATCCCTGCTTCTCCCTCTCCCCCAGCCCCTCCACCCGGCTCATGCTCTGTCTCTCATGCTCTCTCTCTGTATCTCAAGTAAATAAATAAAATGTTTTAGAAAAGAGAGAGAGAGGGTAGGAGGCAGAGCCCAGATCTTTCAAGTGGACGTCCCGCTCTCCATGGCCGCCCTTCCCCAGCCCCTCCAATCTGTAGCGCTAGTCCTCCTTTGTGTCTGCTGGCGTGTGGAGCAGCCCGTCTGTGTTTGTGCATTTTCAGTGTCTGTAACTATACACAGCCACGAAGAGCTTGCTGGCATAGACATTTGTCAAAGATGACACGCCATTCACCCATGCCATGGGAGACAGTGACAGATGCGCTCTCCAGCACCGCTGTCCAAGCAGCCGAGGATGGATGGGGCCCTGGCTCCTGCTTGGCCCGGCTGCGCAAGGAGCCACAGACCAGGCCAAAGACAGATTGCAGCCTGGTCCGTGGGCATGGTGGCTCAGAGCACAGAGTGCCGAGGAAACCATGAAACTAGTCTCTGGTTGGTCCCACCTTCCTGCACCCACCCCAAAAGCCCTTCCTGGGCTCCCTGCTCCTCCCCACTGGGCCAAGTCTGCCCAAACCTGATGTTCGCTTATAACTTTGTGTGGTCACATACAAGGAGGTGGGTACTCTGGGGATTCAATTTCTTCGCATGATAATTATAATAGCCAACGCATAGATTCGCTGCACTGTCCTAAATCTGAGCACTAATCCTTAGCTATGCCCTAGTGGAGGTGTAGGAAACTCAGTCCAAAGAGGTTAGGGGAGTTTTCCAAGGTCACACAGCAAGTGACAGCGACAGGATTTGAATCCAGACGGTCTAGATCCATTGTCCTCAGGACTGTTATTTGGGGGTCTCAAGTAGAGGGGATACCACGATAAGTCAAAAACAGACAACAAGAAGAAAAAACTAAAGATCCAGATTTCTGGTCAGGAACAGGTTGCCTTGTCTGTTTCTCTATGGGCAAAAGGAACTGCTACCACTGGAACACCATCAGCAAGTTCCAGGGCTGGCCTCCTTCTGCTCTTCCAGGAACCCCGGCTCTGGCTCCTCGGCCTTCAAACACTCTCTGCCTCCACCCAATAATCCCAACCCAGATCCCACCCCTACCCAGGTACCCTCTCATAGCTCATTAATCTGTCACCTCTGTGTCCCTGAGGCAAGCTCGCAGTCCTCTGAGATTGTGTAGGGATGTTTATGGTCAGTGACAGCAAAGGGAGCAGCCCACATAAAACAAAAAGAAGAGAGATGGAACCAAGCTCTAAAAAAGTTTCCAAAGTCTTGCTCAAAAGATCCCTGGAGGAATTCACACACTCCCAACGAGCTGCTCCCTCCTTCCTGGATGGGGGGAGAGAGGAGTCAGAAAGTCTGGGGTCTTGTTCAGCCAATGACTCTCTGTGGGCTCCTGCAGAAGCACCATCCTTCCTCTGAGCCTGAATTTCCTCAGCTGTAAAATGAGGACCATGACAGCACTTAACCCCTAAAATTACTGTGAAGATTAAAACACCAAAAAAAACACTTAGAATGATGCCTGATACATAGGGAGTGCTTGGTAGCACCAATTATTGTTCCTCTCTGGGTTTCAGTTTACTCAGTGGGGAAATGAGGGGCCTGGGTTCCATGCTTTTGTAAGTAAGGTATGGGCTCCTGGCTCGAACACTGTGTGACTTAGTGATGTTCCTGTGATGCATCCTTGTCTCCTCCCCCTCCCCTTCTTCTTGGTACCTGCAAGCTCCAGCCAGCAGCTGTACTCACACATGGGGAGGCGAGGCTGGAAACAGGAGGCATTACCACTCTTTTTCACAACAGTAAATTATTCCAGAAGCAACTTTCCCATCAAATGGATCTACTTCAGCTAGTCCACACGGCTGGGGGATCTGAGCTCTGGTGGCCGAGTCCCTGCCAACCACAGCCTGCAGTTTTGGCCCTCAGACCTGTCCCAAAGCTGCAGTAGGAAAGAGTCCACACCATCCTACCTGCATAGACCCAGCCACATTGGCCCAGTGTTTGCAGGAATAAGTAATTACAGCTTCCCTGGGATTCAGGCAGAGGACACCCACGCTGGGAGAGAATTTTTCTTGCTGTTCAAGCTCCGTAAACACTTGAAAAGTCATTTTATTTTTCAGTCTGTGGGCAGGATGCCACCAACCCAGGAAGCATCATTAAATAGAACTTGAGGGATTTTTTTTCAGCTTTTGGGGGGGATAGGGTGGGACTCGGGGGTTGGCATTTTTTCCCTACTGATGCTTTTTGGATAAACACATAAATCAACATCATCTATATTCATTAGACAACGTGCCTTGTTCAATACAAAATTACCCCTGTTTTGCATGATTTTCCCCCCTTGTGATTAATATAAATGACTTAAGTTAATTATGTTTCTCTTCATGGAAAAATGTATTTGTCAAAGTGCTGAAACATCAATAAAAAATAAACGCTGTCGTTGGAAGAAGGGCAGGATTGCAAACGAGCAGTCATCAGGGCACAGGGAACAGACTCACCCATCTGGGGTGGCATTCTGATGGAGTAGGCTCACTTTATATTTACTAACAGCGACAAAAGCATTTTTCTTAGTTAAGCACTTGCGCGTCCTGATGAGGTAGATTGATGTCATCATTATTAACAATAATGACACCGCAGGCAGAGAGAATACGGTCTTCTCCAGGATCCCAAAGAATGCTGCATGGATTAAGCCTCACCCATCCTTACCAGGGACAACTAAAGCTGGGCATTTTACCAGCCCGTCCCCCAAAACTGGACCTTGAGAGACAGACAGATGATTGGAATCAGAGTGAGAGGGAAAGAAAGGAAGAATAGCAAAGCGAGATAATGTTGTAGAGCCCCAGAGTGAGAAGGAAGCTTAGAGGTTAGACATACCACCCACATCACGGGGTCAGTGATAAGACTGATGCCCAGAGAGAGGAAGGGACTTGCCCAAGGGCACACAGCATATTACTGAAAAACTCCTGCCTCCCGGACCCTCGCCACTTCCCTACCTTCAGCTGCCCCTTGCCACCAGGAATAAAGGGCTTCCTTCTCTCTTGAGCAAGTGTACGATGGTGTAGGCAAGGTGTGAGCGGGCGTGGAGGCTCCCTCGACTGCTGGAAAGTCAGAGCCACAGAGAAATCTGGGTTACTGACTTTTTCTATTGTTTCTAAAATGCCTCTACCCCACCCTGCCCTTCTTGGTTTGAGCTTCCTGAAAGCAGACCCGGAGACAAATTGTTGATGCTGGTGGTTTACTCCAGGACAACCAAGTGAGGTGGAGGGGAACTGAAACAGGGGAGGGAGGGAAGCTAATATGGGGGTGGGGGATTACTGCTCGAAGTACCTGTGCTCCCTCCCACCAGGAGGGACTGTAGAAAACATGCCTCCACGTTGTCCCAGTGCTGAGTAGGGAAGCAAAAGTATTTACTCACTCCCAGAGCCTTTCACGTCCAGCACCTCTGGGTCACCCTGCACCCAAGCTGAGCAAGCTCCCATGATACCAGAAAAACCCAGAGAACCAGAGACCTGAGTTCACAGGTGGGAAGCACCAGTATGCACGGCCACATCACAGATGCAGGTAAACCGGAAGAAAGTCTAGATGCAAGAAGGGTAACCACAGTGTCAGCTACGGCATCCCCACCCTCCAGGCCTTTCTCCCTCCAGGCACACACAATCAACCCGACTGATAATCATCAGAAACAATTCATCGTATTTTTGCCATAGCCACCTTTTGTTTTAATCTCCTTAGGTATCTTTTCTGTCTCCACACATATACTGTAAATTGGTCAGGGACAGAATTAAGGCCGAGGTCATTCAGTCATCCGACAAATAGTTCCTGAACACCCACTGTGGGCTGGGGCCTCTTTAAGGTGCTAAGAAGACAGCACCAAAGATGGAGAAAATTGTCCTCAGGGATGCTGCAATTCAGAGGTGGAGATAGATGATAAATAAGTAATGACTACAATTCCAAGTGATCAGCGAGTAGCCCAAAGGAAAACAAAACAGGTAAATGGGATAACTACCACAGGAGGTAGGGGAACTACTGGGGACTTTTGAACAAAAATCTGAATGAAATAAAGGAATAAGACTTGTAAGAATCTGGTAGAAGAATACTCCATCATGGAGGAACAGGAATAAGCTTGTCTTATATAGTCGGGGTGGCTCAGTTGTTGGGCATCTAACTTTGGCTAGGGTCATGGCCCCAGGGTTCTGGGATCAAGCTCCCTGCTTTGGGAGCTCCTTGCTCCGCGGGAAGCCTGCTTCTCCATCTCCCACTCCCCATGCTTGTGTTCCCTCTCTCAATGTCTCTCTCTCTCTCTCTGTCAAATAAATAAGTAAATAAGTCTTTAAAAAAGAATAAAAAGAAGACTTCTATCGTACTCAGTAGAGTGAAGGACAAAGTGGGAGGAGATAAGGCAAGGGAGAATCAGATTGTGTAGGATCTTAACTTTACACAATGCCTGATATAAAAACAGTACTCAACGCAAGCTGTCTTGATGGATGGGATTGGTGGATGGAGGGACAGAGGGATGGGGGGGTCGGAAGGACGGAGGGAGGGAGGGAAGAAACGAGGGAGAGCAGGAGGGGTGGACAAAGGAATGGTGGATGAATGGATCGATGGGTGAGTAGATGGATGGGTAAGTAGATGGATGAATGGGTGGCTAGATGTACAGATAATAATGATACACCAGTGGATAAAGAAAGAAGAAAATAGAGCAATCACTACAAAGAATGTAATACCAACAGTGCATTTAAAGACAGACTTTGCAGAAAAAGGAAATTCTGGATCAAAAATATTTGATGAGTAAGCCATTAGGCCAGCAAGGCTCTATGAGGACAAATATCCATCTCTGGGCCTCAGCCCATGAGAATCCTAGAAAGTTGAGTGTTTATATCTTTTTATAATATTTCCTGCAGTTGCCTGACCTTCCTCCATGGTGAGTATCCAGTGGTACTAAATGGTATTACAGGAGTATTAATTAAATGTTGGTGGCCAGAAGCTAATAAATTATCACTTCCATTATATATTACCATGTTTACTCATCAGGGTTCCAATCCCAGTCTTTTTTTTTAAGATTTTATTTATTTATTTGACAGAGATCACAAGTAGGCAGAGAGGCAGGCAGAGAGACAGAGAGGAGGAAGCAGGCTCCCTGATGAGCAGAGAGCCCGATGTGGGGCTCGATCCCAGGACCCTGGGATCATGACCTGAGGCTTTAACCAACTGAGCCTCCCAGGCATCCTCCAATCCCAGTATTTTAAGTTAAAACCTGTTACCCCAGTCCATTAGGAAGGCATATGGAAGAGGAGATGTGCATGTGGGTGTGAGTACAATTCAATCCAACGTTTCTTTATTGAGCACATACTACATATTTGGCAAGTTGGCAAGAGGAGAAAGTAGTGGTGAAAGGTATGCAGGCACTTATGCCATGAAACAAAGCTCATAATCACATAAACACCTGAGGAGCAATAGCACATTAACAGTCACTCACCAACTAACCAGAATATTTCATTAGTACCTTTCCCACCAGATTTTATTTGGGAAAACCAGACCAATCACAAGAAAATCTCTGGCACATTATTTAATCAAAATAGACAGGGTATGCCGTGGCCTGGATCCCAGTTCAGCTGGATACCTTTGGGCAAGCTTCCTAAACCTTCCGTACCTCACTATCAATCTCCTTGTCATGAGTGCTCAAAGGGGACCAACAAGATCTACTCACAAGCACAAGTAATTATAACACAAAACACTATGTGTATGCTGAAGCGAGGTGAAACAAATCAAATACTACCAAAATTTAGATAAAAGTGGGCTATCTTCATGGGATGACTGGGTGGGAGGCATTTGACCTGGACCCCAAAGACTGGGTAATCTTTTAAGAGCAGGAGAAAGAGGGAATGAAAGCGCTTTGAGGAGAAATTCTCTTCCATTCCCACCTCCTTGGGATGCTACCCTACCAGCATGTGATTGTAGCAGCCACATTGAGGCCATGAGGCATCCCAAACACAAGCAGAGTGTCAGAGCAAGAGGACAGAATAAACCACAGTCCTGGACGAACTGGATGGAAATAACACAAATGATGGCCTTCTTTCAGCCTCTTGTTAAATTAAAGCTCCTTGTTTATTCCACTCTTAGTTATTTGTAGCTGAAAGCATCTCATTTCTTACCTACCACTGTGGCACTTAACCCAACATAGTACTCTCTTCTAGGTATATGTGATTGACATGTACCCTTCTCTGTTCTTTCTTTCCTAGGCTGTAGCCCCTTCATCTCTGTATCTCAGACCCTCTCACTTGAGCCTTTTCCTTCCAGCTTTCCTAGAACTTCTCCTTCCCCACATATCAGTGCTTAGATAATGAGTGATGAATAAAGGAATGAAAGAAAGACCACAAGAAATCTTGCCTAATGCCAATAAAAACCATGGCTCCTCAGGAATTGTTTTGCAAATACATTTTGTCATTAAGTCAGGTAACTCCAGCAGTGACCTAAAAACAAACATCTGAACCAGGCATAAGAGACTTCCAAAAATTAAAATACTTAGCACCGAGGGGGAAAAATGTATTTAACCAAAACAGCATCTGCAGGAGATATTAGCATTCTCAAATTGAGGGCGCTTTGCGCTTTCATGGCATTAACATACAGTTCAAACTATTTAGACATCAGAAGTTTCAAAGTGAGGTTTTAAAAACTTGTTTTATGTAGATAAGATGCTCATAAACACATGTACACATACACACTCACACATGCACATGTACATGCACCTATACACACAAGGGCACTAGGCTTTCACACTGCCCTCTGCCTCTGGTGCTGACTCCTTGGCCACCATCAATCCTTGCCAGTGCTGGAGAGCCTGTTGGGGGTTGTTGCTGGGGCAACAGAGAAATCTTGGGTGCATTCTGCAGTGATA
This sequence comes from Mustela erminea, assembly GCF_009829155.1. Classification (NCBI taxonomy): domain Eukaryota; kingdom Metazoa; phylum Chordata; class Mammalia; order Carnivora; family Mustelidae; genus Mustela; species Mustela erminea. The sequence goes on from NC_045617.1 coordinate 87,774,187, forward strand.
GCCTCACCCAGTCTCTCCTCCTGATGAACCCCAGTTAGCAGGATAAATCCTTCTCCATCCTTCCTCAACTAACTGGTTTCCACCTGTCTCTGCACTCTCTGGTTTACATTCCTGACAACCTGCCTCCAGCCACTTTCCAAATGTGGAAACTCGCTCCCCCATTCAACCGCACTCCAAGCTCCCCAAAGCGGGAGGAACCAGGTCTCATGTATCTTTGGTCTCAACCTCTTTCTTGGAGCTCTTTACTCATTTTACATGGGTTGAATCCCACCCGTGTGATGACAGACCCCACATCTCCACCTTCATCACCGCCCCTCTGCTGGGCTCTGTTATCACAGAGCCAGCTGGCTGTCTGGCTCACCATGCACACCTTTCAAAATATCTCAAGCCTAAAGAGGCCGAAACGAGGCTCTTAATCCTCTGATTCCTGCCACATCCTTCAGATCTTAGCTTAGGCATCATTTCCCCAGAATTGTGTATGTATTATAAATACTATCTTTTATATGCCTCAAGGAGGGGGCAGGCCTTGTTTTGTCTGTGGATATTCCATTAATGGTTGCCTTTCTTGCTGGATTTTAAGTCCCACTGGACCTATGTCAGCGCCATTTGGTCACCACTGTCTCCCGGGTGCCTGGTGTCATGCCTAGTACATAGGAGGCCCTCAATTAAATATTTGCTAAGGGAAGGCAAGGATTGCCTCACCCTTCCCTTTGTGCGCCATCTCACTCCATACTGTTAGCACATGACAGACGGCACTACGGGCTAGTGGGGGGGCAAAAGCTTGATTATGTTACTCATGTCAAGTTCTGACTTAAGCTCTTTTCCCACACTACCTCATATAATTCTTGCTACAATCCTGAGAGGTAGGTTTTTCTGCTGTTCTCATTTTGTAGAGAGAAAGGTTACTTGTCCGAGGACACACACACATCTTATAAGAGGCAGAACTCTAGCCAGCCCCTCCTCTACAAGCAACACCAGTGTGATAATCAGGAGGGTCCCTGGACTGATGTCAGGAGACCTGGGTTTGAGTCTCAGCTTTGGACCTTCAACGAGCCTCAGCCCCCTCAACCTTGTCATTCTGCTTCCAGAAGCAGGTGGGAAACACTGCCTGCAAAACTCTTTATGCTGCGTAAAGACCAACTTGACAAATGGGGAGATTTCGCATTGCCAATGCCTGCTTTCACAAACAAAGGAGTTTTTTGGCCAAAGGTATACACTGAGTCTATAATACTGAGCCATTGCCTCCTCCCTCTCAACAGACCTATGCCTTCAAGACCCTGACTAATAACAGTACTTGGTCCCCAAGACCCTGAAAGGAGTTAACAGGAAGCATCAGACCAATGAACCAGACCCAGAATGTTCTGTATCCTCCAGTTTCTGAGCTACCCGATCATCCCGAGAAACCAGGAACTACCATAGATAATAATTCTGCCACTCTCTTAAGTTGCACTTACCAGTTTGCAAAGCACTCTCATTCATTCTTCATTTATTCAACAAATACATGTGATGCTCTATTATAAACCTGCACTGCAGCCTACACTGTGGTTGTGGTGTTATATCAGGTAGTCAAGATCCCTGCCCTCAGGAAGCTTTGAGGCTCAACAAGGAAACATGTTTGGAACCAACATTTCTATAGTGCCTTACCATGAACCAGTTGCTTTATATGGAATAACTCATTTACTCATCACAGTAATTCTATAAGTACTCGTATTATCCTCATTTCACAGATGAAGAAACCTACTCCACAGAGGTTAAGTATCTTGTTCAAGGTTAGTGGTTCAACATGTTGCTAGCGATAGCATTTTGCATCCACAGATTGGGAAGCTGAGATCCTCACCTGTGGAGGTTCCCAAGACCAAGACTCCAGGACTGGAACCTCCCACTACAGGGCCCTGAGCCCTTCTTTTCCATTCTACAAATCAGAGCTACCTCTTCATAGGAGAAGAAACCAACACACTGGCTGCTCTGTCCTGAGAAGACCAGGGCTGTGCTAGCAAGATTTATAGGTCCCAAGGCAACTTGCCTCTCCTGCTGGAAAGTTTCCTTATCAAAGCAATGGAAATCAATGCAGTAAATACAGTTATAATGAACTGATCTGCTTGCAACATCTGCCTCTTCCTAAGGAAAAGGAATCGTGAGAGACACATATTGTTTCCAGTTCTATCACACACACACCCCCACCCCAGTGCCTGGTCCTCCCATGGGAATCCTCCTTGTTCCTGTCAACAGTATTTGAGATGATTGGGGGTTTTACTGGAGGCTCTTTGTCACTGTGACTATGAGGATTCGGTGCAGCTAAGATTTAAGAGCTAGAAGGAGTTTAACTTCATCCAAGCATCAGCCATGGCTGCCCTGCCTTCTAAAGGACTGCTCACAGACCTCCAGGCCAGAAGGGACCTAGAGAATATCAGATGATCATCTCATTTCACACATGAGGAAACAGGCACCCAGAGGCAAGGACCGCACAGCATAGGATCAGCACATCTCTCCAGCATCAGCCCTCCCTGCTCTTGGATACACAAGAATCTCTTCCACAGAAAGGTGTTGACTCCTAGGAGGCAGTGCTGCCCTCCCCTTTGCGTTGGCATCAGACTGCCTGAAATGAAATACCTGACCTTGTGTATGACCTTAAGAAAGTTGACTGACCTCTCAGAGACTCAGTTTGGTCATGTATAAAATGAGGATGATAACAAAATATCTGCTCCATTGAGTGATTGAAAGCTTTAGTAATAAGTGTGCCTGGGTGGCTCATTGGTTAAGCGTCTGCTTTGGGCTCAGGTCATAATCTCAGGGTCCTGAGATGGAGCCCTACATTGGGCTCCTTGCTCAGCAGGGAACCTGCTTCTCCCTCTCCCACTCCCCCAGCTGTGTTCCCTTTCTCATTGTGTCTCTCTTTGTCAAATAAATAAAAGTAAAATCTTAAGAAAAAAAATAGAAAAGAAAAACTTTAGTAATAAAAAGTGATTAAAATTATACAAAGAGTAAGTGCTCGATAAATGTTAGTCATGGGCATTACCTAAAAAATAGTGGCCTGGGGTTTAGAACTGGTACCAGGGGAGCTGAGCTTCCCTGGCTTATAACTTTGAGGCAGGACATGAACTCTTGCTACCCTGAGAACCAGCCTGTGTAAGACAGGAATGGCCTCTCCTTTTTCACAGCTGGCAAGGTTGTTCACTGGAGAAATGATGAGATTAAAAGTTCCTGAAGGCAGGAGACGGCCCTAGACATCTTTGTGTTGTCTGACAGAGTGCTCAGCACAAATGGTGACCTTGCTCCTGGGTCTTCCCACCAGACCCAACCACTAACATCCTGTGCCTGCCAGCTCACAGAAGCCAGCCTCCATGCCAGGTGGGGTTCTAAGGAATTGCTCTGAGTCTCATTAGTTCTTGCTCAGCTTTCAGTCTTGACTCTTTTCTACCTCTTTGACCCCTGCCTCTGGACTTCCCAGATTTGGTGTTCTTTCCAAGTTCTCTTGCCTGCCATCTCACTTTTCCGCACATATTTCCAGACTTTTCAATCCAAATGTTTATATCATTGATGTAAGGAGGGAGAACTGAGGGCTCCAGTTCTCAACCCAGTGGAATCTCTCCTATCCTGCCCCCTCCGCCCCACCCTGCCCCCAACCCCCCACATGCATCCCAACCCCTTCAACTACTGCCAAATCAGAAGGTAGACATTGGTAGTTGTCATTTCCATCCATTCCCCTCCTTTGCCCTCTTTGCTTAATTTCTAAGAGTTGGGATTCACTTTCCCTACCTTACTGTGGTTAGAGTTGACTGTGTGGCTCAGTCTTGGTCACACAGGGTAGAAGCCTGACCCCCTGGAAGATTTTCTTTCTTAATAGAACAGAGGAATCTGTGAAAACAAAAACCTCCCTTCCTTCTTGCCTTGGGTACGGTTATAGGAGACCCTGATGCTTGTACCTACAGCCACCAACTTGCATGAGGAAAAGAACAAGAGAACTGTAGATATACTAAGCACGGTACTATCAACACTGAGCTGCTAAATGAACTAATCCTAGAGCCACCATCCTCTGGAATTTTTATTATAAGAAACAATTAAGTTTCCATATTTCTCAAGTCACCTTGAGTCGTTCTGTTGCAGAGCTTGCAAACAAAGGCATTCCAAAGCTTTATTAAGTAAACATCAGTCTGCCTACTGCAAACTTCATCAAAGTGTGGTGGATTGAACTTTGTAGAGAGATCGAAGAACAAATTCTCTAACTTCATATAGTAGGAGTCTGCATAAATTTCCAGAATCCCCGAATGTGGGAGTAAATTTAAATGTCACCCATGTCTGACATATAGACCAATGGAATAAAATTATGAGTTCCCCCATATATATAGTAGATCAATTTTCAACAAGGGTTCTGAGATAATTCAATGGAGAAATAATAATCTTTCACTAAATGATGCTGGGCAACTGTTTATCCACATGCAAAGTATGAATTTGGATTCCTACTCGCACCAAAAATTCACTCAAATCCACTCTTACTTACATGGCACCAAAAGCAACAAAAAATATGTAAACTGGATACCATCAAAATTTTTTTGTACCTCGAGGGACACCATCAAGAAAATGAAAAGATAGCCCATGGAAAGGGAGAAAAAATTTGCAAATCATCTATCTGATGAGATTTACATCCAAGATATATATCAAGAACCCTAATAATGCAATTATAAAAAGAAAAAGAACCCAATTAAAAATTCGGCAAAGAATCTGAGCAGACATTTCTTAAAAAAATAAAAATACATAAATAACAAATAAGATGATGAAAAGATACCCAATATCATTAGTCATCAGGGAAATACAAATCAAAACCACAATGAGATACCACTTTACACCCACTAGGGTAACTATAGTCAAAAGGACTGACAAATAAGTCTTGGAGAGGATGTGGAGAAAATAGAACCCTCAGGAAATGCTGATGGAAATGTTAAATGACACAGCAACTTTAGGATAACAGTCTGGTAGCTTTTGAAAAGGTTAAGCACAGGATTACCTACTCAGAAGGAATGAAAATACACTCCTGTACAAAAACTTGTAATGAATGTTCATGCTAACATTACCCTCAAAAGCTGAAAGGTGGAAACAGCCCAAATGACCATCAACTGATGAACTGATAGATAAAATGTGATCTGTCCATACTACAGAATATGAGTCGGCACTAATAAATAAGGAAGTACTCACCCACGCTACAACATGGCATGGATAAACCTTGGAAACATTATGCCAGGTGAAAGAAGCTAGTCACGAGCACATACTGTATGGTTCCATTTATATGAAATGTCCAGAATAGACCAATCTATAGAAACAGAAAGCAGATTACTGCTGTTAGGGCTAGAGAAGGGGATGGTTTGGGAAGGGAGGGTGACTTCTTTTTAGAGTGATGGAAATGTTATAAAATTGATTATGGTGGGGCACCTGGGTGGCTCAGTGGGTTAAGCCCCTGCCTTTGGCTCAGATCATGATCTCAGGGTTCTGGGATCGAGCCCCGCATCGGGCTCTCTTCTCAGCAGGGAGCCTGCTTCCTCCTCTCTCTCTGCCCACTTGTGATCTCTCTCTGTCAAATAGATAAATAAAAAAAAAAATCTAAAAAAAAAATTGATTATGGTGATGGTTGCACAACTCCGTGAATATATTTTGAAACCACTGAATTATACAGTTTAAATAATGAGTTTTTATGATATGATGATATGTCAATTATACCTCAATAAAGCTACTTTAAAAAAAAAAAATCATCCACATCCAAAACGCAGTCCCATGCAAGCTCTTCCCTAATGGGACTCCTAAGAGCTAGAGCCAGTCAGGAACTGAGAGAGCAAGAGTGATTTTCAACTATCAAATCTAACAAGTGAGGAGAGAATAACTTGATTCAAAATGGGAAATCTGCAAGAACATCAAGATGAGTAAGCAGGATCCGGAGACAGGGTTGGAGGGATTCCGTAAGGCAAAGATGGCACATGGGCACCTGGGTGGCTCAGTTGGTTAAGTGACTGCCTTCGGCTCAGGTCATGATCCTGGAGTCCCAGGATCAAGTCCTACATTGGGCTCCCTGCTCGGCAGGATGTCTGCTTCTCCCTCTGATCCTCCCCCTTCTCATTCTCTTTCTCTCTCACAAGTAAATAAATAAAGTCTTTAAAAAAAAAAAAAAAAAGACAAAGATGACACAGACATGAACCTTCCTGCTCCAGCCCCCATGGAAGACATTATTGCTAAATCACAGTGTTCTGCTCTGCAGAACCCAGTACAGCAGCATAATATTACTCGACCAGCCCTATAGGCAACCACGACCAGCCCATAGAAACTGGCACATGGGATGAAATCTGTTTGCCATTTGTGACCTAGAACAAAGGTACCAAGACATTTTGTATAATGTCTCAAACTACATTCATGGGCAGAGAGGAAACCTCTGGGTCCATGGAATGATCTATTCCAGTCCCTGAAATGGTACTGGAGTCCCTCTTAGACCAGGATGTCCCTACCTGGACATCTCATCACTGCTTGTAGCTCATCCCGTCCTTGAGAAACTGAGTTCTCCCTTTCCATCCTCATCCTAATCTGATTTAATCCCTTGGAACCACATGAATTTACTCATTCCACAAGTATCTATAGCATACTTGCACCTATTTTACCTTTCCATGATATGTGCCAGGTACAAGGCCCTAAGAGGGCTGTTTGGAGAAGGGGACCTATACATCATATGCATTCTATATGAGTTGATTCCGTTTATTATTTTTTCCTCTAATAGTAGGCTGAAATCCCCTTTTCAGCATGGATTCTATGGTGGGGAAGACAACATGAATGGTGTCTGGGGGAGCATCAAGAATTAGGGAGCCATTTAACTCACATAAAACCTTAAATATCAATAACAAAGTGAAAATACGATAGACTCTCTAACAGGAAACAGATAACAAATGGGAAAAGTTCTGTCTCGTAAGCTATTTACAAAGACATGTAAAACAAAACAATGGAACTTTGTTTTTCATCATAAAACTAATAATTGGTTTAAAATATAATAATGCTCGGGGCACCTGGGTGGCTCAGTGGGTTAAGCCGCTGCCTTCGGCTCAGGTCATGGTCTCAGGGTCTTGGGATCGAGCCCCGCATCAGGCTCTCTGCTCAGCGGGGAGCCTGCTTCCACTCTCTCTCTGCCTGCCTCTCTGTCTACTTGTGATCTCTCTCTGTCAAATAAATAATAAATAAAATAAATAAATAAATAAAATAAAATAAAATATAATAATGCTGGCAAAGGTGTGGTAAGATAGGCTTCTTGTTGGATAAAAGCTAGTACATCTATGGAATTTGGTTGAGCGATAGACTCTTTCATGCAGCCCTTCCTTCCTTACTCTTAGAACACAGATGTTCAGACAGGTGTTTGTGGTATAAAATATGTTCATCACAAGTGTTTTCGTACAAGCCCCAAATGGAAACAACTCCAAGGTCCTGCAAGAGGGGAATGGTTACATGGATTATTATAATATCCACATGCTAGAATCGATTTTCAAATAGTCGAATGGCAAGGGGAAATGTGCACAATATAATGTTACACTTAAAAGTCAGGCTCAAACATCAAGATGTGGTTAACTTTTAATCATGTTAAGTCTTCACCAATCTATAGAAATGGGACTGGAAAGAAACACCACAAAGTACTGACAGTAGCATTTCCTGGACAGTGGAGTAGATAACAATGTATATCTGCTTCTTTGTTTTTTTGTGGACTTTCCAAATTTCCTCAAATGATCATGTTGTCTTTCTTCTTTTTTTAAAGGAAAAAAATGTGATATTAGGAAGGAAGGAAAGAAGGAAAGAAGAGAGGGAGGGAGGAAGGGAGGAAGGAAAGTAAGTCAAGGATCTTAATCACTAGGGCCCCTTCTATTACTGTCTGAGTCTTCAGAGGCCTCATTGGTAAAACAAGGACAATTGTACCTAAACTGTTTCACAGAATTACTGTGAAGATACAATAAGAAAATGTATGTGAGGTGCTTTGTAAATTGTAAAGCACTTTACAAATGTTAGCTGCTGTTAACATTGTAACACAAAATTAACTCCAACAATCAGATAGAAAAGAAATCCATAGTAAGATACACCTCAGGCTTTCAGTAGGAACTAGGAAAATACAAGAATGAGCTGCTAAGTACAGAAAGAAGGAAAAAGGTCACAGGAATCCTGAAGAATGTTCACTAGCATCTCTCAGGAAGTCCAGGAAAAATGTTTAAGAAGCAAAAACAAACAAACGAAAGCCTTACAAGGCAACCAAATGTCACAGCACTGCTGTTCGGCCACATAAGAGGTTCTGCCCTTGTTTTAAAAAAAAAAAAAAAAAAAAAAAAAAAAACAACTTGAGAAATATTCATTCAAATCAGGGGAATGAGGAAACTCACTCATTGTGACAGGCAGATGAAACTCAGAATTAACTAAGGTTAAAATGTATTGGAAAAGTATCTTGCAGGATCTGACTTGGCTCCAGAAGTAAAAATAAGCACCCCAAGGGAGAAAACTGATGAGAGGGAAAAGGTTCTTAATTATCATGAGGACAGGACTGAAATTAGAAATGATAAGGACCCAGCAAAAGGACTTGAATGCTCTACCTTATGAGGGAAGAGGCTTGTGGGCTGCCATGGCTGGCCATTCCCTCAGGTTTGAAACTCTCCTGTTCTAGTTTCTCAGACCCTCACATATTCTACTTGCCTGCAACTACTTCTCCAACCTCCCCTCCCCTTCCTGACCTTCCACCATCCTTGTTTCTCCCTGCTCTTTCCTAACCCCTCTTTCTTGCTGTTCCCAGTGAACACCTACAAGTTTTCCTTCTCACCAGGATCCTTTTCTCAACTTCCACACTGTCTTCCCCTAGAAACCCTGCTGCCACTCCACACGAAGCTTGCCCAAAGCCAAATGCATCTTCTTAAAAACGAACCAAACAAAACCTGGTTCAATGGTTCCTCGTCTGCTATTCCCAATAACAGTTCCCACTAGAAACACTGGCTTCCTGTTGTGCTTCTTCTTCTCTTCCCAAACCAAAATCATCATGTCCCGAATCCCACTGACACATCCTTTCATATTTTTCTGATATCAGGGATGTGCCCTGCCCCTGCCCAGTCCAAATCTTTATAAGTTACTGCAGCAGCCTCCTGACTGGTCTGCTCACCACTGGATCTCCTCCCCACAACGTCTTCTAAATGCCACTGTCATGGAGAGCTTCCTAACATGTCTTTTACTGACTTGGATTCTCCCAACCAAGGCTTTCAATGACTACTTTATGCTTACTGAATGAAGAACAAGACTGGATAATAGCTTGACCAAGTTTAGTTGTAGGGTTGGGTCAAGGATGGTGGCCCGGATTAGATTTCAATCATGAAGCCTGGGGTCATCAGTTGTCAAGAGCTCAATGAGTGTGGAAGGATTGTTAATGTCCAAAAAAGGTCAAGTGTAGAGAGGGAACATAACTGCCAACATCTGAGCACAAAGGACAACATCTCAAAGTAGATGAAAGCAATGGAACCATTCCAGAGATGCAAAGGAGTACAAAGATAAGAAGTAGAGGGTGGGCTTCAGAAAGAAGGACCAGGTGGACAGTAACTGGAGTGGGGGCCAAAGAGGCTCTTCAGCATGAGCAGATCAAAAATGTGCTTGCTCAGAGCCCATGCAGAGGATGTTGGGAAACACAATGCATCTGAAGAGAACTTTGCTGGGAACTTTCTCCATACACAGTGCTTACTCTTCTCCATGCATGTAAGGCAAGCTACAGCTTCTGAAAAACTCAAGAGTGCAGCTTCGGGAAAATTAACCAAAATCAGTCCTTTGGGTACATTTCTACTCTGCATGATCCCACACTCCATGCTCACTGCCCTTCAAGACAGTTGTGTCCCCGTCTCTAGTCCTTTCCATTATTTCTCAGACCTAGGATGTCCTCAACCCAACAACGTCTAAATCTCATCCAGCTTTCCTGCTGCAACTTAAGTTCCATGTCTATCTCAGTTCATGAGCAACTGTCTTCCTTCTGAACTCCACATAAAGCAAGAAGCTAGGGGAATAACTGATTTGCTGGGTCTGAATCTGTGCTACTCCTCTGGCATTGAAACTGCCTTAGGCTGTCAGTGACATTGGCATGTTTATGGCTTCCCTTCCAAGGAGAATACTATTCATTAGCTAAACAAACACCCATTCCCAACCTTGCCTACCTCCACCAAAGAGTCTGAAAAGCCTAAACACTCATGTTCCTAGCCTAGCCTGTTTTACTGCTTGGGTGGCCATATGACATGTGTTGTAGCCAATGATAGATGAGCTCAAGTCTCATATGGTTGGTTGGGAGAAGTAGCAGGGGTAGGGTGGGAGGTGCTTCTTCCCAATGACAGAAACAGAAACAGGTGGTGTCCTACTCTTCCTTTTTGTTCCAGCCTCAAGCAGGGGCATAATGCTTGGGGCCACAGCAGCTATTTTGTGGCCATGAGGCAAAGAGCACAAAGATGAGAAACCAATAACTAAAAATGGACCTATGGGGCCTGGTCCCTAAGGACATTGTTGAAGAGCTAAACCAACATCAGGATTCACCTGCCCTCAGACTACTTATTATTAAAAATAAATAAATAAATAAATAAATAAATCTCATTTGTTTAATCCACCTGTAGCTAATTTTTCTGTAATTTGCCACTGAAAGATTTTTTAACTCTATCATCTTCCTTCCCAGACTATAGGCTATTTGTTGCCAGGGACCATATTTTTTACATCTTTGATTCTTCTAGGATCTACTATAGGCCCAAACTAGACAGCCAACTTCAAGCAGATGGGAAAGGTCAGGAGAGAATTTTCTACCCCTCAAAGTATCTTTTGAAGCATGCAAGACATGGGTTGTAGAGACAGTCTAGACCTAATTGAAAAATTAGGTATAAATAAATCCTGCTGACTATATGGCATCCATCCAAGAGCTCTGAAGGGTGAAATTGCAGAAATGTTGGCCAAAATGTAGGACCTATTATAAAAGCCTACAGAGGAGCCAAAGAACCAAAGAGCAATGGGCCTGACTTTTATTCCAAATATGTTGATAGAATCTGTATGTGAGATCATAGGACACCTGAAGAACATGAACTTGGTGGAAAGCTGGCATGGGTCTTCCAAAAGGAGATTCAGAAAAAAACTGATCTGAAAATTCTTTCTTAAAGGGGAGCAAATAGAGAAGCATAATGGAAGGAGAGGAAGAAGACCAGTAAACAGCACATCTTCAGAATTTCAAAATCTCTGTGGTGTGGTTTTAAAGCACGGGCTCATAAACATTCATCTGCTCTGGGATTGGTAAGGCTGTGTCTTCAAATCCAGAAATAGAGAAATAAGATTAAATAAGCATATGGGGTTTTTTTTAGATATTATTTATTTATTTATCAGAGAGAGAGAGAGAGCAAGCACAGGAAAGCAGAGTGGCAGGCAGAGGCAGAGGGAGAAGCAGGCTCCCTGCCAAGCAAGGAGCCCAATGTGGAACTCCATCCCAGGATGCTGGGATCATGACCTGAGCCAAAGGCAGCCGCCCAACCAACTGAGCCACCCAGGCATCCCTAATAGAGACTTCTTTTTTTTTTTTTTTAATTTTTTCAATTTATTTATTTTCAAAAAAACAGTATTCATTATTTTTTCACCACACCCATCTTCTAATGGCAGGGTCCCCCAGGAATCATAATAAGATGGATAGCCAGTGAACATTCTGGGGACTATCTGGAGGAGGAAGTGTTCACAACAGCAACTCTTAATCTACGTGTGACCCCAACACAAAGCCCAAAAAACAGAGTAAGTTTGTCAGATAAAACATGGAACTGCTAGTTATACTTTAATTTTTTTAAAGATTTTATTTATTTATTTGACAGAGATCACAAGCAGGCAGAGAGGCAGGCAGAGAGAGAGGGCGGGAAGCAGGCTCCCTGCTGAGCAGAGAGGCCGATGCGGGACTCAATCCCAGAACCCTGGGATCATGACCTGAGCCAAAGGCAGAGGCTTAACCCACTGAGCCACCCAGGCGCCCCTAGTTATACTTTAATTTGAGAGAGACAACAAAAAATTATGTAGCACAAGTATATCCCAAACATAAGTATGCCCCTGGGACATAATTACACTACAAAATCATTCGCTGGTTCTCTAAAACACAGTAGTAACTGGGCATTCCAGTTTTGGAATTTTGTGATTTATCTTTGCTTGCTTTTTCAGTTTTGTGTTTGTATTTTGCTAAATCAGATAAGCTTAGACAAGGAAAAATGGCGGGAGTGGGGGGCGGGGGGCGGTGGCTAGAAGAGATAGATGAAGAGATCTAGAGTCTGTAGAATTGTGGCGGAGAGGGATGTTGGCCAAGGCAGTAGAGGAGGAGCAAACTCAGCCACATCTAGGAGACAGTGGACCCTGGTTCCTCAGGACCTTGGAGGGGACAGGGGAAAGAGACAACAAAGGTTCAAAGACACAAGCAGCATAGCCTAGTGGTTAAAATTACTCACTCCAGGGACACCTGGGTGCCTCAGTCCGTTAAGCGTCGACTCTTGATTTTGGTTCAGGACATGATCTCAGGGTCGTGAGATCAAGCCCTTCATCCAGCTCCATGCTGAGTGTGGAGCCTGCTTGATATTCTCTCTCTCCTCCTCCCCCTGCCCCTCCCCACCCCTGTTCTTTCTCCCTCTCTCTCTCTTTCTCTCTCTCTCTCCCCCCAAAACAAAATAAAAACAAAAACAAAAACAAAAAACTACACACCCTGGAAGCAGACTGTCCAGGTTTATGTTCGAACCCTTGCTCTGGCATTTACCAGCTGGGTCTTGGGGAGCTCTTGCTTAACCACTCTGTGCCTCACTTTCCTCATTGGAAAACTAGCATTATTAGAGCACCCAAATCAGAGGTTTCTGAGGGTTAAATGGATCAACACATGTAAAGTGCCTAGAACAGTGCCTGGTACATAAGTATGTCAATTACCATTGCACGTACAGGTGAGCCAGAACAGGTCTGCACCTTGGCATCAACCTCTATCTAGTGGCTTCTGAGGCTTCCCAGCTTCCCAGCTTCCAAGGCTGCTGGAATGACTACGTTTTCCACTTCCCAACCAGTCAGTGCTTTGTTGGATAGCCACACAGCACAACTGAAGGCTGAATGACTGGGGGTTGCAGGAATGCAGAGTAGGGCCACCATCCTCCCTAAGGGTCACACTTCCTAATCCTCAGCACCCTAGATCCCCTCCCTCTGCCTCTGCCAGGAGAAATAGAAGTCTTCCTTCCCAACATCTGCAATACCTCTGCATCTGCAAAGCCAGCAGCCCATAGCTTGGGATTAGGTCAAGCAGGGCTCAAGAGCCAGCAGCCTCTGTGAAGCACTCTACTGGGGCTGCATGGTCAGTCCTGGCTTACCTGTCCTCCCCTGGTATGGAGCATGCTTTGTCCTCTTTTTTTTTTAGCTCTGGGGTTCCTGGCTTGCTGCTGACACCTTTGTGCCCTCTAGATACCACCTGGCCTCCAAATCTTCCTGGCTTAACCCTGGACAAAGTCCTTGACCTTCTGCTTCCCTCTCTCTGTCCTTGGCTCCCTAGTTCTCTCTCTCCAGCCCACTGGACTCACCTAGAGCCCACTCAGTCCTCCCTTAAGTGGGGAAACTAAAAAGAGAAGCAATTAGTCACTGCCTTGGGGTCAAAAGGGAACTTAGTACAGCTACTATATACACCTGACCTCTCTTTCTCTGCCTCCCAAGATCTTTCCTTCCATTCTCCAGACATGAATACAGGTGTGATGGCCTGTAGCTCTCACATGTAAAGTTTAAAGATAAACACAATAGGGGTGCCTGGGTGGCTCAGTGGTTTAAGCTTCTGTCTTCGGCTCAGGTCATGATCTCAGGGTCCTGGGATCAAGGCCCGCATCAAGCTCTCTGCTCAGTGGGGAACCTGGTTCCCCCTCTCTCTCTGCCTGCCTCTCTGCCTACTTGTGATCTATTTCTCTCTGTCAAATAAATACATAAAATCTTTAAAAAAAAAAAAAAGATAAACATGATTTACAAATTCTGTCTAGGTCAGCCACCAGGTAAGTAGGGGCTGAGGCCTGAGGTGAGTCCACAGGCAGCAGAGTGAGCAGCGAAGTAGATGATTCCAGAAGGAGCATCTAGGAGAAAAGTCCAATTTTAAAAGCAGGAAAATGAGAAAATTAGAACCCTTATGTGCTGCTGGTGAAAATGTAAAATGGTGTGGCTGCTGTGGAAAACCATTTGGTGATTCCTTAATAAGTTAAATTACATTATGGCTCAGCAATTCAACACCCAGGTACACACCCAAAGGAATTAAAAACAAGCTTTCAAAAAAACACTTGTACATGAATGATTATAACAGCATTATTCATAATAGCCAAAACATAGAAACCACCCAAATGTCATCAACTGATGAATGGATACACGAAACGTTGTCTATCCACACAGTGGGGTATTATGCCATCATAGGCAGACAAAGCTCTTGTGCACGCTACAACATGGGTGGACCTTGAAAACATGACGCTAAATGAAAGAAGCCAGACATAAAAGGCTACATATTACATAACTCCATGTATATCCATTTAAACGTCCAGAATAGGCAAATCTATAGAGATAGAAAGGAGATTAGCAGTTGCCAGTAGCTGGGGGGATGGGGAGATTGTGGGTAATAATAAAGAGGTATGAGGTTTCCTCTTAGGGTAAGGCAAAGGTTCTAAAATTGATTGTCTTGTTAATGCATGATTCTAGTGTAGGAGAATATGAGGGATTGTACACTTTAAAAGGTAAATTTTGTGTTGCATGAACTGTATCTCAGTAAAGCTGTTTTTTTTTTTTAATTAGCAGATGATCCAAAATAGATTTCAATTCTATGAGACCAAGTTAAGAGAAAGAGTCAAAAGCTCATTTACCAGGGAAGAAATGAATTCTACAGCACTCCAATTGTGGTGGCCTGGAAAATCCAAAAGGTGGGTTACAGACGGTCCTCTGTCTCCATTATTGGCTTATTTTCCTCTCTCTATTTCTCCTTTAATAAAATCAGATTATAATTGTTGGCCTCCGCCCCTAGTGCGCCATGGGATCTCAGAGAACTGAGACCATTCCCTGTTGTTCTCCTCTACCGCCTGGCACCTGGTTGGTGCTCAATAAAGAAATGTTGAATTAATAGAAATCTTATAAATCCTGGTCTCTTTTATCTAAAGATCTGACAGTCTCACAAGAAACTGCTAACACTAATTGCCCTGGGGAGAGGAACCAGGTGGTTAAAGAGGGAGCAGGAGAAACTTTCTGTATATTCTTCAGTACCTTTTGACTTTAATGCACGCCAACTCTTCACCTGTTCCAAAAAGAAATTAATTTAACTTTTTAAATTGCTTAAAAGTGTGACACCTATTAGCAAAGACACCAAATCCATGCATCTGATGAAAGAGAAAAGAGTAGAATATGACAATGGTCTTCAGAGAGCAGACTTCAATAGCAAACCCCTTAGTTGGACACTCAGGGCAACAGGATGCAAAGCCCCTGGGAAGGAATAGTGGTGACATTTATGGATCCCTTCCCATACCTCTAAGGAGACAATCTTATCTCTTTCTTTATTCTTGGTTATGACATCAGGTCTCCTGGGCACTGCCAACCTCAGCAATCAGACCACTGTCAGTACAGGAGTCATTGATTCATCAGGATTGTGCTACATTCACATCTTCACCAACACACCTACCTGTCCATTTGCAGGCCACCAGGACTGCAGGAGCCATAAACCAAGAAGGAACCTCTGAGCGTCTCATCAAATGACTGGTACAGAATGTGGGGAACAGCCCCAAACACCCAATGAGAGACACGTCTGAAAGTCTGCAACAGACACAAACCTCATCCCCCATGCCCTCTGAGCCTCTCCTTGTAGGTGTCACTCCTCTCCCAAACGCCCTCCCACATAAGGCTCCTAGACCCATATAGTGTACCTCTCGGTGCTAGGCAGTGACCCATGTGGCAGTGAAAAGACAGACAGCATTGAGACTCAAATGTCCCCAAGGGACATCACCCCTCACGGTGAGCCAGCATCAGGTAAGTGCATACTTTGAAATGACCTGTTGTTGTCCCTGCCTCCTCCTCCCCATTCTTCCTACATGTGCCCTGGAGGCAGGTCTCTGTCTCCCAACCATCTATACAAACCCTCAGCACAAATGTGTCACGTGGCAGGCACCCAGGATTTGTCACTTAACTGACACTGAGTGAGTGAGTACCCACCAGTGCCAGGGGCTGCTCTGATTTATTTCATCCTGGTATCAGTCTTACGAGGCAAGTGTTATTATTCCCATTTTGCAAATGAGTCACCAAGACCTTGAAATAACTTGCCCAAGAGCCCACAGCTACTAAATGACAGAACCAGCACTCAAACCCCACAGGCTCCAAAATCCGTTAGCTTAACCAAGAATGCTATGTCATGATTCATACCAGAGACATGACACCGAGGAAGAGAAAGAGAGGAGGTGGGTGCAGCAGAAGAAAAAAAGATGAAGAGAAAGGGGATCGAGAGCAGGAAAGACGGAGGGAGGACAGGAGCTTGCCAGGTCCCAGGAACGTGTCCTCCACTTTGAGAGGCAGCAGCTGTATCTGGTTGGTGCCTCAGAGGTCAGGGACCCGCCCAGGCTGTGCAAACTCTCAAGAGACTGATGAATAAGCCAGAATATTAGCTCATTAGTACCAGGGAGAACTGTAACTTCTGAGAAAACCAGAACCTCATGTCCATTGGTGGGAGGCCTGCGCACGTGGGAAATGAATGACTCTCATCCGAAGACTGCGTAGTAAGCAAGGACTCTGCCAGAGATGAGCAGGCTGATACTTAATGGCTCGTGTCGGTGAGTTATGATTGCCTGATGCTCCGGGTCCTCTCGGGCCTGCCTGTCAAGCAGAGCGGATGTTCCTGTCAGCCAGATGGGCCCCCTTGCCCTGGACAGCACAGGGGAAAAAAAAAAAAAAAAAACCACCTGACAAATCACGGATCCTCCAAGTTCCTTTCCTCTCAGTGATACACGGACCACCCCCCTTTAGTTAACACATTTGTTTCCCAGACAAGGCACATTGGGATTGATTACATTTCACAATTGATCAGGCTCCATGATCACAGATGCTAAACTTCATTATGCATGGATTCTTCTTACTAGTTTTTCTCTCTGAGGACAACCAAATCCTGAAACAAGGGAACAAAACAAAACAAAACTCTCCTCTTGGGCCTGTGGGCTGACTGTACCTTATTCTTGGTCCTAAAGCTGATTTCAGCCCCTGGGTAGGCTATAGCTCTCCATCCCAGGAAAGGGTCTGATTTTTGTCCTCACAGTGTGATGATATGGGGCCTCGGTTGAAAGTGGGACATGATGGGATGGGGTGGAAACCAGGCCTGGGGTGTGTAGGTACATGCCAACCCCAGTGTGAAAGAATGAATGTAATTTAAAAAATAAAATTATGACTCCCCTTAAGCAAATCTGATTTCAGCCAGGCTGTTCATAAAAGCTGTCAGTAGGCTGCCTAGCTTAGAGAATTTCTGTGTTATGAGACAAAAATCCCTTACCAAGAGCAAACTTTTCCACTACGCCTGCTTAAAGTAATATTTAAAGCTACTGGGCACCTCTATATTCTAGATGCTATGTCAGATTGCTGCATGCATGCCTTTGTTACTCATTCTGTGTAATAAATTACCCCAAGACTTGCAACTTAAAACAACACACATGTATTGCCTCATGGTTCCTGTGGTTCCAAGCACAATTTTGCTGGGTCTTCTGGTTCCCAGGAGCCCACAGTCTTATCTCAAATCTCCACCTGAAGGACCCATTTTCAAACTCACTCACATTGTTGTCAAAACTTACTTCCCCTTGAGCTGTGCGAGTACATTTCTCATGGAGCTGTCATGAGCTTGTGGCACAAGACCTCCACTGTTCCTTTCCATGTGCACCTCTCCACAGAGCATCTTAAAACTTGGAAGCTTGCTTCCTTAGAGAGCAGAGAGTACCAGAAAGAGAAGGTGCTAGCAAAACAGAAGCCAAAGTCTTTGTAATCTACTCTTAGAAGTGCACCCCAACATTTTGCCATATTCTGTTGGTTAACATTTAGTCACTAAGACCAGCCCATGCCCAAAGGGAGGGGATACATAGGAGGTGAATACCAGGAGGTGAGAATAGTAGGGAGTCATGTCAGAAGCATATGGTCTCCTCAAGACATGGTCACAGTGTGTGATCTCCTCAAGGCAGCCCTATGATACAGAAGCTACTATTAGTCTGCATTTCACAGATGGCAGAAGCTGAAGCTCGGAAAGGATAAGCAAGTTGTCTGAGATAACACAGCTCATTGATGGTAGAACCAGAACTCAAACACAAGTCTGTTTTAATAACAATTCCCTAAAACTCAGCCTGGTGAGGGAAGTATCTGGATTCAAGTGATTTTCCCATAGTGATCCCAAGATTCTAACCCAAAAAGGGCCACCCATGCTGTCATTGGGTAGGGTTGATTGCCACTAATTTAGCACGAGACCTGTTTGAAGAGAACCCAAATATTAGTGACCACCGCATGAAGACCAATATCTAGACCTTCCCCATTCTAGACTTCTAACTTCAGACTCACCGTGGAGCTGGCTGGTGCTCCCCCACCTTGGCTTTGCCCTTCTTTCCGTCACGGGCTGGTTTCCATAACCTCTCATCATAACTTGTGATTGTGTCTCTATTATTCTCCTTGGCAACCTGTCCAATGATATGACTCTGGAACTACCTGACTTAGTGCAGTAATATCTCATAGATGTGTGTCAGACACTACTCTATGTAAAGCATTGAGTGATGCAGGGGAAAATCAGATATGTATGTTGAACTGCACTGTCCAGTACAGTAGCTACCAGCCATGTACAAGTGCTAGTGAGCACTTGAAAAGTGGCTAGTCTGAAATGAGATGTGCTAAAACTGTGAAATAGCTATTTCAAAAGTTTCTTTGAAAACAAGTAAAATTAGCTCATTAATAACTTTTATATTGATTACATGTTCAAAGGTAATATTGGGGATATTTTGAGTTAAGATAAAATATACTACTGAGATTAATTTTCCTTTTTTTTTTTTTTTTCCTTGTGTGTGACTTGTTGTACTTCTCTTGGGCAGCACTGGTCGAGAGGTAGAGGGCTTATTCTGTGCCAGGCCCTGTGTTCAACACTGAACACAAATTGTTTCATTTCATTCTCATAAGAAACTCACACAGTGGGGGCACCTGGGTGGCATTGTCTGTTAAGGATTCAGCTCTTGGTTTTTGGCTCATGTCATGACTTCAGGGCTGTGAGATTGAGAACCGTGTCAGGCTCCATGCTCGCTCTGAGTCTGCTTGAGATTCTCTCTCCCTCTCCCTCTGCCCCTCTCCTCATGCTCACTCTCATTCTCTCTCTTTCTCTAAAATAAATAATTAGGGGCGCGCCTGGGTTGCTCAGTCGGTTAAGTGTCTGCCTTCAGCTCAGGTCATGGTCCCAGGGTCCTGGGATCGAGCCCCGCATCGGGCTCTCTGCTCAGTGGGGAGCCTGCTTCCTCCTCTCTCTCTCTGCCTGCCTCTCTGCCTGTTTGTGTGCTCCCTCTCTCTCCCTCCCTCTCTCTCTCTCTCTCCCTCTCTTTCTCAATGTCAAATAAATAAATAAATAAAATCTTTTAAAATAATAATGATAAAATAATATAAAAAAATAAAACAAAGAAGTCTGAAAGAAAGGAAGGAAAGAAAGAAAGAGGAAGAGTGTGTGTGAGGGAGGGAGGGAGGAAAGAAGGAAAGGAGCAGGGAAGGAAGGAAGTCCACACAATAGACATCATTATCTCTTTTACAGCTAATGTGGTGACCAGCAGCGCTGAAACAACTTACCCAAAGTCCCACAGTAAGTGGGTGAGCAAAGTCCATCAGAGAGATGAATACACATCTGTCTGTTCAGTGAGAGAGGAACAGGACCAGGAACAGGACCACGAGAAAAAGTAGTCACTACCTTAGAAGAGCAAGGAAGCCCTCTAGACAGAGGTGATGCTTAAGGTCGAGTGAGCCTGGGAAAAAGACATCCATGGACCCAACAAACAGAAAGGACTTTTGAGCAGAGGAAGAGTAGGTGTGGAGTTGCAGAAACATGAAAGTGCATGGTGTGTTCGGGGAATGACAAGGGAAGAGAGGGCTTGAGCTCCAGGAACATGCATGGGGAGATGCGTTGGGCAAGATAAGCCGGGACACCATGCCCAGGAGTTTGGACTTCATCCTGAGAGTCCGTAGTCTCAACTCTGGCTGCACATTGGAATCTTTGGAAGAGGATTTTTAAAATAGCAATGCCCAGGTGCCCTCCCAGAACTGTTAAATCAGAAAGTTGAAGGAGCTGATGTCAGGGTGGCCCAGAGCCCAGAGTTTGTTAAACACTTCTGCAAGTGCTTCGAATGTGTGACCAAGGCTGAGAACCTCTCCACGGTAGTGGCAGTCTAAGGAAGAGCTTTACGAAACGGAGTCCAAGCATCACAGTTTTTTGTTAGGAAGATCGTACTGAAGGTTGTGTGAGAAATGGATGACTGGACTTGAGAGACTGGAGGCAGGAAGTCCGGGCGGGGTTCTACTGGAATAGCCCAGGCCAGGGATGCTGAGTCCTAAGGGTATGTGGCTGATCGCATGCCTGGTCAGGAGAAAGACTGCTGTTATGCCTGTGGCCATCTTCAGCCTTCACCTCTCAATCATGCATCTCCAGCCTCCCATTCCCCTGCCTGTAGATCTGTCCCATGTGGCATCCCATGGCCACCTCCACAATAGTTCCTGATTGGAACTATTCCATCTCTGCAGAGCCTGCTTCCCCGGGTTCCCTCATTCTCCTCATGGCTCTCTGGAAACCCCATTCGACATCACCTCCTCCCTCTCCCTCTCTTTCCACATCCCTTTGGTCTCCAAGGATGGTCGCTTCTACCTGCAAAGGCCCTCAGAGATGCTCCTTCAGTTACTGCTCTGAGGAGCATCATGATATTCCCTGTGGCGACCACCCCGGACTGGCTGCTCCAAGCCTTTCTCCCCATTCCCTGTTTAGAAATGCTGACATTTAAGGATCAGACAGGGAGATTTCATTTTGATTTAGGCCAACTTGTGGAACCCTGACTGCACATTAGAATTAGTTGAGGGATTTTTTTAAAGTCCCAGTTTACAGGCCCTGCTGCTTGAAATTTTGATTCAGTAGGTCAGGTGTGTGGCTCAGACATTTCATACATACATATAAAATTATATGTGTATGTTACATATTAGAATCACCCAGGTAGTTACAATTTTTTATATATTTACACTTACCCAAGGTTATTCTACTATACAGCCAGAATTAAGAAGCATAACCTGAAACCAGTATGGTCCCTGGACCAGCAGCAGCCTATCTGGGAACTTGTTAGAAATAAAATTCTTGGGCCCCACCCCAGACCTGCTAAACCAGGACCCTAAGGCCCAGCAATCTGTGTTTTAACAAGTCCTCCAAGCTTTGATAAGCACACTCAAATTTGAGAATCACCGGTCTAAATTATTCACATTAATCCCATTCCTATTTGGAGTGATTGATTTTCAGTGGGCCTGTGACCTAGTCCTGACCAACGAAACATGAGGGAAAGTCTTCTTACCTAACAGAAAAAGGAAGTTACACAAAAACAAAACTCTTTCTCTAACGTATATGCTTACTGTGGGGAAGATGGCTGTTCCGATGTAAGGCTATAATGGTTGGTGCTATGGCAGCCATCTTGGGACTATGAGGAGAAAGTAGAGAGCATCAAAGGGAAGCGAATCCAGACTCTAATGATCTTGAGCTGCCAAAATAACCACCACTCCTGGAATTTTCTGATCTCATAGTTGATGTGAGATCATTAAATGACATTCCTTTTTAAGCCATTTTTAGTTGCCTAGTGTTTTACCTGTAGCCAATAGCATCCTAATTTCTATAGCCTCCTGTTTGCCACAGCTCCAGGCTGTCCCCTTCAAACCCATCCTACTGTCAAGAACTGTGAAGAGTTTTTGGTCTCACCCCACTTATTACAAGCTCATGACTTAGCCTGGCAAAAGGCACAAGGCCTCCTAGGTCAGAGGTAAGGAACTATTTTGCCTTTGTGTAACCCATAATAATATTTATTATGTAGGGTACAGCAAGCAGCATATTTGCATGGGTTTCCCCTTGTCTCATAGCCAGCTTCCATGGGTCCAGAAGGAGAGCTCAGACAAGGGGCAGCTTCCATGGGTCCAGAAGGAGAGCTCAGACAAGGGGCTCTTATGACGCCTTAACTCCACATCTTTCCTCACCCTAGAATCAGGGCTTTACACAACCCTCCTCCAACTTACTTCTCTATGGGATCCCTGGATCGTCTCTGCGCCCTTCACATTTCCCAGACTATGTAGTTTCCTCCACCCCATCTGTTGTTTTGCCCCTTTGTCCTTTTGTTCATGTTCCTCCCTGGGCCTGGAATGTACTCTTCCACCCCCCTCTGCTCCTGGGGAAGTCCTGCCCCTCCTTCAGGCCCTGTGAAATGATATGACTTTGGTGGAACTCGAGGGTTCTGTCTCAGCTGGACAGCCCCTCTGCCTCCTTTCAACCCACAGGGGTTGTGAACTTCTCTCATGATTCTCATCTTTCTGGGCTTCTGTTACAGTTCTCCCGGGCTTGTCTTGTCCCTGCTACTGGAATAAAAGCTCACAAAAGCAGGAACTGCATGATACTCCCTTCTGTCTCCCTTTCAGCCCTGAGCACTGTTACAAGCTCTGTAACTAGTGTGATAGTTTCCCCCCTAAATATATTTGAACACCATGGCTGCTTTTTCCTGACTGAGGCAAATGAGCCAGTCCTGCTGTGACTATATCACCACCAAGCTATTCCATTCTGCTGCTACCTTTGACAGCAGAAGAGGGATGAGGTCTTCCTGTCCCTGGAACTGATGTCATTTGGTGAGTCAGCCAAAGGGTAAACAGGCAGCATACAAGTCTATAGGGAAAGTGTGTGGTGTTGGGAGTGTGCAGAATCCTACAGTCCTTTGTGGAGCTTCCAAAACTGTAATGAGAATGGGTCTCAGCTTTGCCCACTCAGCTTTGCCCACACACTTCTGCCCCTGAGGGAGCTGGAGGAGCCTGGGTTAGCCTGGAGTCCTCGACCCAGGTGGGCTACACAAATACTATCTTCTGCATAATCATGAAAAGAAAAAAGTTGACATGACCTGCTTTAGGGGTGTCAAATCCCTACACCCCTAAGGGTACTAGCATCTTGAGAATTTAATCCTACAAAGGCTTAGACTGTCATAGCGATAAGCACCAAATAAAGGGATCTGTTAAGAAAACGGGAGGGGATAAAAATGCGGGTTGAGATGAGAATGGACAGGTTGACAATGGTGATCATGTTGTGTTGCATCAGGACTGGGATGGATGAGAAGGAATGAGGGCAGAGGGCCTAGCAGGAGCTGGGCAAGAGCAGAAGGTGATGGACTGGAAACGGGTAGGATTGGTGTGAGCCAAAAACGGGTTGGATGGGGTAGGGGAGTCGGGCTCCTACCAGAGAACCGCGGGCTTTCCTCAGTGTCTTCCTTCCTCCAACCTGACTGCATCCTGACTGGTAGCTGAGCACAGACGAAACTCGTTCCCATGTCCAAACTACATGACAAAATCAGCACTGCCTGGTGGACTCCACTTAAGGCCACGTCTGTGATTGATCCCCCTCTGGAAAATCCCCTTAATCATGAAGATTCAATGTCCTGTGACCTACACTGCTTTTTTGCTTTACTCCCCGACCCTGGATAGGACTTCAGGATCCCCCCACCTTTTAAACACCTAATGTCCTGTTTATATTTCTACACTGAGTTTGTCCTCTTTCTCTCTGCCTTCTTAGGGCTGTGATAGGCCACACGGCTCTTCTGCCCAGTTCTTTTTTGCTCCTGTTACCACGAGTCACTTCTGCTCTCCCATAGCTCTCTCAGCAGCTCCATGTCCTTTGCAATTTCAGCTGAAATCAGACTCCTTCTCTCTTGCTTTGCTTTCCCACCTCCTGTGGCCTCACTTGTCATTTATTATTTAACTCAATCACCCTATTACCTATGCACAGGAGCTGGTTCTGAATACGGCTGGTATGAAAAAAATTAAGATCCAAACCGGAAGTAAACTCACCTTTTCTCAGCCCACCTCCCAGCTCCATTGTCATTCTGCTCCAGTCCTGGGCAAGGCCCCCAGAGGGGTCAGCCGGTGAGCACGGATCTGCCCAATTAACAACTTCTCAGGTCGGACCCAGCGGAAAATTTTCAGATGGCTATTTACAGATAGCCTTAAGTTTATGTAAAAAACATCTTCCTGAAGGTGGATGTTTGAATGAAATCCCATATGTAATTCCAAATGTAATAAGGTGAGTGGAAAATACACAGGATGATTGTTCAGGGACCCGTTCCATTCTCTAGTTAATGTTTGTCGTTAACTTACTTCTGAACCTTTAGATCCTCTAGACCTCAGTTTTCTCATCTGTAGAACAAGGGTTCCTCAAATCCCTTCCAGTGGGAAATTCTAAAAATCACATTTATCCAGTGAGTCGCATGATTCAATTGGAGGTCCATTCCCTTCGTCAAAATCTGGCTCACACCTAATCAATGGGTAATAAGGAATATACTTACTATGCTAATGCTCCTCATAACTTTAGATTAACCAGGTGAACCCCTCATTGTATAGATGAAGAGGCTGGAGCCCAGAGAGGTAAAACAGCTAACCCAAGGTCACAGGGCAAAGGAGGGGCAGAGTCAGACCAGAACTCACTACCTTCTGCTCCTTATATGGTGTCTGAAGCCTAACTGCAAATATCTTGACCTCCTTCCAATGAGAGGTGGGCCCATGTTGCCTTCATGCAGTTGGCCTTGGCTTCCACCAATAGAGTACATGCAAGTCATGCTATATGACTGCCAAGGCAAAAGTCATAAGGCCATGCAGCTCCAGCCTCCCCTTCAGCAAACACGTCCTTGCTCTCTGAGCCCTGAGCCTACATGTAGGAAATCCCATGATCCTGAGACCTCCATGCTGGAGACGCCACATGGAGACAATATGGACACTGTCTCCACCAAGCCCAGCCCAGCTGCCAGACATGAGTGAAGAAGCCATATTGGAAGTGGCCTCCAAACCACCACAGCTGAAAGTATCCCCAGCTACTCGAGTCCTCCCCTGAAGCCCCAGACACCACAGAAGAAAGAAGAGCCATCCCTCGTGTCCTTTTCTAATTCCTGATCCAAAGAATCCAAAAGAATAATAAAACAGGGGCTGTTTTACATCACTGAGTTGTGGGGTGACTTTTTACAAAGCCATAGATAGTCCCGGGAATTAGTGAACTCTCACACTAGCTAATAACTGAGCTTTGGGCTCTCTGCTGGAAGTTTGTGATTCAGTACACAGGTTAAAGGTGGAGAGAGGTACCCCTGCCTCCACCCCAACTCCCCTCCCTGAGCCCAAATTCTACCTCTGGTGCAATCATTCACACAGGCTCCCACTGCACTCCTCAGGCTGAATTCCCTCTCCCCCATCCCACTCCTTTGTGTATATCATGGATGTTGGGCTTATCGTACTGGCTGACTTATTGATGTCTTGTCTTTACTAGACTGTGAGCTCTATAGGGGCAGGGCTATGTTCTATGCATTTCCCTAGGGCCATATCTAGCAGAGTGGTGTGGAATATGTGTGGAAAGAAATGTGCATGTGTGTGCATGTGGGATGAAACTGGCAAAGACCATGTCAGTTGCTTGCCCCATCCTGGATAAGGAAAGCAGACCCAGGACCTCCTCCTTATGCTCCTCCAAACAGGGCTCACTTGTTTTCTTTCCAGGCAGACCCCATCTGCTTCACATCAGCCCAGGAGCAAGGAAGGGGAAGTGCTGTGTGCTGCTTGCGGGGACAGAGAAAGAGCAAAACTCAGCCAGCCAGGACTGGGACCAGGAGACAATCGAACCATCCTGGAGAGTCAGATGTGTGTTTTGTTAGTTGTTGCCTTTATGAATGTACATATCCTGAAACCCTGGTTGATTTTCTTGTTCAAACATTGGTTTAAAACTGTTGGCTCTGGGAGAGGTGCTGTCCTTCAGCAGGTTCTGTTATAAACTTTCCAACTCCAAGGTCTGATTCAGTGGGAGCTGGAAAAGTTCCTGGTTGCTAAGAGACCAGAGAACAAATTACCAGCTCACAAAAGACCCAGCTAAGGCCAGTAAAGAAACAAAACAAAGCAAGGTAGGAAATGAGCCTCCTCAAAATCAAAATAAGGTAAATAAACTGGCTGGAAAAATGGCTTATTGGAAAAGACAATTATAAATATTCTTCTCACTGAAATGTAACAAGGCACTATAGGTAGCTACACTCTATCTTTGTGTTTTTGTCAGTTGAAGAAAACAGCAGGGAAGCCTCTTTCCAGTCCTGAGATTCTGAATCCATGAGTCAGAGGGAAAAACACACTGCCCCAGTTGATAAGGAGGCAAAAAAAACCATGAAATGAGGCTGCCTCTTTCATGAGTTCTCCCCTCCAGGAGAGTGAATAGGCTGTCTGGGGCTGTGGCCCAGAAACATCCCTGCAAGGCAAACAAAAGGCTCCTTCCAGGAAAGGGTTCTCATCGCTGAGGTGAGGGGCCCCGGACACACGTAGGGCACCGACCCCCAAAGAAGCAGGACAGACCCATCAAGTTCCAATCTCACCATAAACAAGGATGAGCAGCCCCTGGGTTTGTAAAAGGAAGGAACAGTGAAGAAAAGTACCAAACAGGTCCCAGGCATTTGTTATGTTAAGATGCTTTTATAACTATGATTGTTCAGTCATACCTTTTCTGGACGGATGATTTAATAAAATATTCAAATTCTTTTTTTTTTCTTTTTTTTTTTAAATAAAATAAAATATTCAAATTCTTTTTAATGATAAAAAGAAAAAGGCATGCTAATCCCTCAGTGAACCACATTTACACTGGAAATTCGGGTCTTCAGACAGAAAGATCTACAATCCCACTGCTGTGCTAGACAAATAATAGGAAGATCTAAGTGGAAATTACCAGTCTCTGGACAGAAGAGTTTGGAAAATCTTGGGTGACCACAGAGGTGACCAAACATTTGGGTTTTAGAACTCAGATAAAAAACTGAAGTGGGTTTAAAAAAAGAGAGAGAGAGAGAAGAGAAAAGAAAAACAAGGGGGCTGTGGCATGCAGGATATCAGGGAGACAGAAACTGGGAGAAAATTCAGCCAGCCAGAAGGAGTGTGCCAGGGAGTTATGGAGTGATGTGGTTACAGCTCTGTGCCTGAACAGCTTCCCTGATCAATATTTGTCGGACAGCAAAAGAATTTCAGAATATGATGAATCGAACAAGACGAAATAATCTATAGGGAAAAAATACAATATCCCACACAGCAGCTACCTTCAAATCTTTTCTGACGACCTTGTTTGTTGACTTCAAATAGCACTGCAACTTCTGTGCCGTAGTATTGTCCCCAATACCCAGCCTCCCTCCCTGTGAAAGAAAAACTCACCACCATCCCTTGGCCCAAGAAATGTGAGCAGAAGTCACTCATGACGCTTTTAGGTATAAGTTTTAAGAGCGTTATGTGGTTTTCTGGGCTTGCGTTCCCCTGCTCTCATATGACCATGAATGTTTTAGAGAGTGAGTGCCTTATCCCACAGCTGTGGGCCCCGAGAGGAGGAAACATGAAGCAGGGCTGCAAGGGGACCTCAGTGGACACACAGCCACAGAGCTCTGTGGATGCCACAGAAGAAAACCTATCTGACATGTGTGCCTCTCACGTGACTGGAGTCACCCGTACCCAGACTTTCTTGCTATCTGGCCATAGTGTCACCAGCAGAGAAAAGTCACTGTGCTCCAGGTGGCCCACTCAGAATTCAGACTTGTTGCCCTGTGGATTCCCTTTCCTAGGAAATCGGGGCTGGAGGTTCTGAAGCCCTGCTGTTTGGTGTGGTTCAGAAACCAGAGAGCCTAAAAACGAGCCTGCACTGTGTCTCTCCTTCTCTCCTTCTCCCAAGACCCCACCCTCAATTCATACCACACCACCCATTCCCTCACCTCCTCCCCCTCCCTTTTCGTTCATGTGGCCCAGATTCTGCTTCCTCCCATCTCCTTCTGCTTCCTCCCATCCCCACGAGGTGGACTGAGCTTCTAGGTCAACCTCAGGGGGTGCAGGAAAAGGAAGCCTCTGAACTCTTCACTACTTTGTTCTTAAAAATTCTGCAAGCACACCAAAATGGGAGAGCTGCTATTAAGTTAACCTTAATAACAGCGGAGAGGAAGTGAGGAGAGATACTTTCTGTGCGATTGTGGAAAGGCAGTTTCTGGAACAACCACGAAGCCAGTAGGGCCCATGGCCACAGCTCTTTGTCTGGTTCTTGTGATCACTGGAATGAATTGCCCTGAGCCAGAGGTTCCTCAAGTCCTGGCAAGCAGGTTCCAGGAAGGGGCCCCAGCCAGTGAGGAAGCTTGAACATTCAATGGGATATTGAATGGGCCTTTCCCAACTTCCAAATTTCTGCTAATGCCCCCAAAGTGGAGGACAGTAGGCAAAAGTGCTCCCACACTCCGAAGAGAAAGTGATCAGCACATACCTGCAAGAGGTATTCAAAGGTGTATGATTCAGGCCTGCCACCCCACCTCCAGCACCATGAGAGAACACAAGAACTTCAGAGAGAGTCCACTGAGATAGGGGCATTTCTAAAAGCAGAGGGTTGTCAGCCTAGAGATTAAGGCTGAGATATGTCCCCAGTCCTCCCTTCCCCCATGAAAGGAGGGAGAGAGATGCTTCTTCCAGCCCTCAAGCAAACCACAGCATCTAGGAGAAGCGCTTGGAGGATGGCAGGCCTTCAAGAGGGGACAGTGAGTCCTACATCCAGCTGAATGCTGCCTGAGCCACTAGGTTGACATGGTTTCCCACTGGACAGAAGCTTGGGGAACATCCTCATCTTTCCCCCCAGGTTCTAGAATAGGGAGGTTAACACCTGTTTCTTGCCCAAGAACTATCAAGGAATGTGGGAAGCTGGCTGGAGAGGCCAGCAGTGGCAAAGGAACAGAGAGGACATGGGGGTGTCTTCCCTCTCATCATTGGGTGTGACAACAGGGTGGTAAGACCTCTGCAGAATGTCCCACTCTTCCAGAGGAATGATAAGACCTCCACCCAAAAGGCAGGCCCAGAAGGACAGGCAAGATGGGAGAAAAGCGGGTAAAAAGCAGCAATGTCCCCTTCCCAAGGCAGGTCCCTAGCTCAGGCCTCAGCTGTTGGATGGTGGAGAGAAGCCTGGGCTTGGCTGTGAGATTGAAGTCTTGATGTAGCCTGGGCTGGACCTTTCAAGACTAACCAGCCAGAATAAGGCTGGTTATAGCCAATGGTGCCCAGAAACTATAGAGGCTCTACTTGAGACAGAGTCAAAGGGTGAGAAGGAGAGATGCAACAGAGAGCTGGAAAACGAAAGATGGACAAAGTGAAGCCACTTCCTAGTTGTGCAGCACTGAGTCAAACCAGTTAAAAAAAAAAAAAGAAAAAAGACCAAAACAAAACAAAACAAAAACCCTACACCAGGAGGGGAAATTGGCCAAATCAAGACACTCTCTAGAGAACATGCACCTTGAGAACAACTGTTGAGTGTTGAGGAAGATCGTGAAGGAGAAATGGTCCTCCATCCTAGTAAAGTGTGCATTCTCAGGGAACAATAGGGTCCCCAGAGGGTGAAAATCTGGGGTGGGTGGGGCAGCAAAAAACCTTAGGTATCTCAAAGTTTTGTGATCCTAAAAAGCTCAACTCTACCCAGTAAAATATTACTACTTAGTATTTATGCAGGAGAGGGAGAAATGAAAAGAGATGAGGTGAGGTGGTCTCCCCCGGGCAGCAGAAATGAGGGCAAGTCTAGTGACACTGAGTTAGAGAGGTAGACGGTGTTCTAGATCTGGGGCTTAGACATGTTTCTGGCTCCAAGGAGAATTGCTTTCACTGGATTTGCTTTGATATCCTGCCTTTTGAGGACTCCAGCTTCAGCCTCACCGAGTGCTCTATTTATAAGGACCCAGAAGACAATTTTCTCTCAGGTCTCACCACCTAGAAAAGCAGTGCTCTAGTGGATAAATGGTTTGTTTGTCTGTTATGTATACAAGAAAATCTCAAACAAATCAAGGTTCCCCTTTGCTTCAGCCGCAGAGGAACTCTGCTCACAACTTGTCACAACTTGTCACCGACCAGGTTGGGTGATACACATGTCTAGGGATTGGTCTTAACTGTGCTTTTAGTATTTTGCTACTGTTAACTGCTACTGCAATTTGCTCAACTGTGCTTCAGCTCTTTCTCATTTTGTATAGTTTTACAAATTCCCTAAGATCCTTTTTGGAATAGGTGGGGTATGAATAGGTAGAGAGGAATACTTCCTCCTCCCTCCAAAGTTTTTTCTCTACCTCCCATTGTCAAGTCCATCCTTATGCAGTTGCCTTTTTTTTTTTTTTTTTTTTTTTTGGTCTTAACTAGGTATAAAACTGATCCATATTCCATTAAGTTTTATTTTCAGTCCTAGTTCTCCAGGATATCAAGATCATCTTGAAAGCTGATTCTGGGACCTGATGCATCTTCCAATTCTCTTGGCTTTGTGCTATCTGTAACGTCCTGATTCAAGTCATTGATAACGATGTTGAATGGACAGGGCTAATGGAGATCCCTATGGTATGCCACTAAGGTCCTCCTTCCAGCCAGTATTAACATATTGGTCACCTTTCCCTTGGATATGGTTGAACGAGTGATTAGTCCATCACATTTCCAACAGGTGTCCACCAGCATGCCAAGAAGCCTCTGCCCACAACATTCCTCCAGACTCCTGAGTGGCTCAGTCAGTTAAGCATCTGCCTTTGGCTCAGGTCATGATCCCAAGGTCCTGGGATGGAGCCCTGCATAGGGCTCCCTGCTCAGCAGGAGGATCTGTTTCTCCCTCTGCCTCTCCTCCATCTCATGCTCTCTCTTGCTCTCTCTGTCTCAAATAAATAAATAAAATCTTTTTAAAAAATTCTTAACCTGTCACTCTTAATGCATCCTCCCTAAAAAGAAGTAGATTTGCACTGGATGCCAGGAATTCAAGTCTGCTGCAAATGAGATACCACCACCTCCATGTCAGGACTTTGACATAATATCCCCAAAAAGAAGGCTTGGGTTGTCAGGAGCAACCCTGATTTGACACGGTCCAGACCACCCTGGTCCTGCAAGTGGGCAGCTAACATACCCTAGTCTAGGACCAGAACTGGGACTCAAAACCAACTTTTCCTGAAGGTACACACACCTTCCCGTTCACCAGGTTGATAAGAAAATCCCAGCACACTGCACTAAAACTTCCAGAACGCAGTCTTTTCCCTTTTTTGAAAGTCAAGAGCCCATGTGCCCATCTCTTGTCTCTGAGCTCAAAAGCCCTCCTCTATAATTTATCAAAGATTAATGGCAGCAGTTCCAAAATCACATGTCAAGTCCCTCCAGGGCTGCAGGTTGTAATTCATCAGGCTCAGGACTCCAAGTTCATTACAGCTGCTTGGGCTGGTTTTCCTGCCTCCTCACCTGTCCTTGACTTCAATCCCCTCTTTGCAATGTTTACCATACCTTTTCCAAGTGGAAGACTACTTTCTTCACCGGAGAAGAAGGAGGTAAAACAGTAATTAGACAAGCACTGCCCCTACTTTGACTTTAGCCTGGAACATTAGATCATTTTATCTAAGCTATGCTTGCCCTTTTTCCTTGCATGCTCAACAGAGATAAATAGGATTCCTCTTAATGTTCAGAACCATAGCTCATTCAACGCATTAGACTTCCCACCTTGGTTCTTACAATCAGGGACACACTGCCACATTCAGCCCTTGCCCCATGTCATTTAGGGAACTCTGGAGGCCCTTCTACACAAACCTGACCTCCACAGCAGCTTCTGAATCCCAGGCCAACTCTTCTGAGACCCAGCCTGCTACTGCTTCTCTTATTGATAGCTGTCCCTCCTTTATCTCTTGTCATCTCTCTCCTTTTTTGTTTTTTTTAAGATTTTATTTATTTATTTGACAGACAAAGATCACAAGTAGGCAGAGAGGCAGGCAGAGAGAGAAGAGGAAGCAAGCTCCCCGCGGAGCAGAGTGCCTATGTGGGGCTCGATCCCAGGACTCTGAGTTCATCTTGTCATCTCTCTTCTTAACAGCTTGACTGAAACATTCTCAGTCATAATCCTTGGCTCATATTTCCAGTCCCCTTCCCTTTATTCTTGAGGGCAGGGCTCATCAAATCACCTACTTTGATCAAGTTGAGGGGAGGCTCTCCTGACTCCATGTTCAGGAAGCACTCACTCACTTCCTGCAATGTTAGCTCCCAGGCAGTGGTCTTAGGATCATCTGAATATTTGAGACTCTCTAGCCCACCCCCTGCTTCCCTGACTTCTGCTTTGTATGCCACCTCCCTAATTTCCTACTACCACTTTTCTTGCCGTTTTGTACGACCTTTTTTGATCCACACCATAAGAAAGATTCCCAGTTTCTTTAGCTACAATCCCCTTTTCCTTTGCAGCTGGATCAATGCTATTTTAAAACAACAACAGCAAGTGCCTGGGTGGCTCAGTCCATTAAGCGTCTGCCTTCCTGGGATCTGAGATGGAGTCCTACATCAGGCTCCCTGCTAAGCAGGAAACCTGTCTCTCCCTTTCCCTCTGCCCCTCCCTCCCCGCTCATGCGCACACGCGCTCTCTCTCTCCCTCAAATAAATAAGATCTTTTTTTTTTTTTTTAAGAAATTTAAAAGAATAATAAAACAACAACAATGTCAGGAAGAGTAAATGAGAATCTGATGAAAGCAGTTGTCTGCAGAAGGTGATAGAAAGGAAATGGGAGGTTAGGGATGAGACTTTCCCCATGTACAGACCTTTTTGTATATTTTTCAATCATTTAAATATCTTATAGGTTTCAGAGATAAAACTAAATCAACAACTAAGTCTACAGAAAATCATATAGAAAAAAAAATAACTCAAGTAATTTGGGACATAGCACCCTGACTCCATACCCTTCCTGGGATATGTCCTAGAGAGAAAAAAAGAACTACAAAGAAGGCTCACAGCTGACTTAGGAAGCTTGTTGTTAGTATTTCTGGTGCAGTAATTCTAAAATGGCTTTGTGTGCATTGTGGGTTAGAGAAAATTGGTAAGTACATTGTTGAGAAGCAAGTTCTTACTGAGTGAGAAAGGAAGCGTCGATATGGAAGGGAGGAAAAGGAGGAAGGAAAGACTGTGGTGTTGGATTTGAACTGGAAATACCAAATGAATTCAGGACTTGTTTTTTTAAGTATTTCCAGGCTCAGTCCACTGAAAAGGCCTAGAAATAACAATACCCCAACAATAATGAGCACAATGAGTCCCCAGATCTTGTTTTTTTTTTTTTTTAAAGACCATCCTCCTTTAAAAGGAATGAGACAGGACTCCTTGTGTACATGCCTGATTCAGCAGAGAAAGTACAAAATGAGCCTAGAACCTTTATACTAAAGATTCAGAAAGTCCTGAAACTCTAATGAAGACATGACAAAGGAACCCAGGAGCCAAACCGAAGGGGCTCCCAGTGACCAAATTTGGAACAATTTGAGCTTTCACATTTGGAGGTCTCTAAGTTCTTTTCCATTAATTTCTTTTAGATTTCATTTAAATTCAAGTTAGTTCACATATAATGTATTATTAGACTCAGGGATAGAATTTAGTGATTCATCAGTCACCTATAACACCCAGTTTGAGCTTTAGTATTTGTAATGAATTATGACATATTCAATTTTTTTTAAAAAAAAATCTTTGAATTCATGGTGATATTCAAAGGCTGGAAAACTCTATAAAACAAAGTCTATCCATGAAGTAGAAGGAAAGGTAGAATGAGAAAATTATCATCTCCCATATTACAGTGCTGTAATCTGCTTGGTGAAGGATCCGGAGAGTACTCTCTTACGACTGGGTAAGAGGTTGGTAAGATATTCATACAGCCAAAACTGACCCCCTCAGATTACTTACTAATTGAGAAGGTACAACGGAGAAATATGGCAGACCCCACTTAAACCCATGATGAATTTGGTGTGATTAACAGCACGACCGACAGGCGTGAAATGAGCCCCTGTGTGTTACAGTGGGAAGTACACCCCACCCATGCCGTGCTCTTACCGACGTGTTTAACCCGAATTCAGTCAGAGTAAACAGAGAGATGTGGACGGTGGAATATAGAACGTGCCACAGCCGAAATGGCATAGATTCTTCAAAAACGTCAATGTCAAGAAAAGACAAACAGCTGGAGAGAACTATTCTAGATTCAAGGACAATGAAGAGACGTGCAACAAATGATCTTTGAATGGGGTGGAGGGAGCTACAAAAGACATTCTGGAGACAATATAGTAAATTTGAATAGGGATGGTATATTATGTAATATTTCACTGCTACATTTCTGAAGTGTAAGATGATATTGTAGTTCTGTAGGTAAATAAATACCTTTGCAGAAGTATTACGCAAGTGTGCAGAAATATTTAAGGGGAAGTATTATGACACCTACAACTTACACTCCAATGATCCAGATTTTTTTTTTAATTCATATATGCATAGGGGCACTTGAGTGGCTCAATCTGTTAAGGATCTGACTCTTGACTCAGGTCATGATCCTAGGGTTGTGGGATAGAGGCCCACACTCAGCACTGTCTGTTGAAATTCTCTCTCCCTCTCCCTCTGCTCCTCCCTCCTGCTCTCTAAATAAATAAATAAATAAAATCTTTTTAAAAAATAAAATGCATACGTGTGTGTATATAGACATGTGTATACACACACACACACACACACACCCATATGGAAAGAGAGAGATTGGTGTGTATGCCTAATACACGTGAAGTGAACGGTACTAGGCGTTCACTGTATACCCTCCTTTCAATTGGTCTGTAGCTTTTTGACCTCTTTCTAAAGTTGACATAGGAAATGCTCGGGCCCCACTTAAAACACTTCAAATCAAAATCTATAGCTTCTAGAGGAAGCATTTACCGAGCAGCCAGGGTTGAGAACG
This sequence comes from Mustela erminea, assembly GCF_009829155.1. Taxonomy (NCBI): domain Eukaryota; kingdom Metazoa; phylum Chordata; class Mammalia; order Carnivora; family Mustelidae; genus Mustela; species Mustela erminea. The sequence continues at coordinate 87,809,189 of NC_045617.1, forward strand.
GCTGAACTATATTATTCATGATGGCCTCTTTCACCCCTACCATCTGCCCTCAGCCTCTGCAAGTAAGTCCCTCAAAGGCCACCGGGGCACCTGAGTCTCTGCCGGCCCCTGCAGCTCGGCCTCAGAAGCTCAGGTGGAGGAAGAAAGTCAAAGCCCTTGTTGAAGTTTCTATGGAGCCCAGGAACTCCAGTCACTTTTAGGTCCTTCCAGCTCCCTCGAGGCAAAGGCTTCTCCCTTCAGAGAGAACCCTCTCCAGCACCTCTGCCCCGGGAGGCCCCCTCCTGCTGTCTGGCAGGGCTGCATCTGAGAACCCCGAGGCCAGAAGCTGTGTCGTCCTCCCCCTACGCCGGTGGGGCCTCCAGCAAGGACCCGGCTTGGAGGGCTCACCCACACTGCTTCCCCTACCATCACCCTTGGTGGGGGACAGTGAGTAAGTACATGAAAGGATTCCTGAAAAAAATCCAGAGGCAGAGGTCAAAGGAAAAAAGAGAGGAGGGTGGGAAGAAAGAGGCTCCTCCCAGAGAGTAGAGTCACATTCACTCACTCAGGGGCCCTTTTTAGAAGCAGAGGCTGCAATAGTGTTCTGCCCCTGAGGTCTGCAATAGCCCCGCCTCCTGAGATTGTAACTACTGTCATGCTAATTTTATGCCACCACTACAATGCCCAGAGAGGCTGAGTACCTTGCCCAGCACAGCTTGAACCCTTGCAATCTGGGACCAAAGCGCACAGTCTTAACCACTGTGTTGTAGCTTACTGCCCTCCGTGGGGTGGTTTTAAGGGAAGGGAGGGAAGCAAGAGTTCAGTACTTATCAAGCACATCCCAACACATTATCTTGTTGAATTCTCTCTGCAATTCTATGAAGTAGGTCTTATCTTCCTTTGACAAAGCTGAGGAAACAGATTCTGAGATAAAGGAGCTCAGTTCAGTCTTGTCACACAAGCTAAAAGGCACCACCATTTGCACTGTGCTCTGGGTGAACGGCTCTCAAATTCTGCTGAGGACCAGACGCCCTCTGGAGTTGTGCAGGGCCCAGAGTCACTTGCCTAGGGTGGCACCATCAGTACGTGAAGGTCCAGGGATTTAAGACAGCGATCTCTCCAACCTCAGACACTTTCCCCTCAAGCGCTGCCAGACATCTCTCTGCCAGGAACAGAGACTCCCTTTGTGCAAGAAGCGTGCGTGTCTCCCAGGGTGATCTCAGAGGCCCCAAGTTCTTCTACACAGACCTCAGCTAGTCAAAGTGTGAGAACTTTTCCTGGTCAAGGAGGTATGTGGGGAGGGGGTTGAAGAAGGAGAGGCAGAAAATTCTGGGACACGCCTCCCCCAACTGCACACACTTGGGTCATGGTGGGCACAGCTAGGGTGACCAAGTTGTCCCAGTCTTCCCACATCCTGGGAACCCCTCAGTCCTGGCAAACAGAGATAGTTGATGTCTTAGTCAGCTCTGGTTGCAGTAACAACATACCATACTCAGGAAACTTAAACAACAGAAATGTATTTCTCACACTTCTGGAGACTGGGAAGTTCAAGATCAAGGACCTGGCCTACTGGGTTTCTGATAAGAACTATCCTCCTCATTGTGTGCTCACATGGCTTTTCCTTGGCACAGGCACACGGGGGTGGGAAGAGGAGGGGGGCAACACTCTGGTGTCTCTTAGAAGGACATTAGTCCTATCATGCCCTCACCTAACCCTGATTACTTCCTAAAGACCCAGTCTCCAGATACAGTCTCGTTGGGGATACGACGTCAACATCTGGGTTTTGAGGGGACACAATTCAGTCCATAGCAGTAGAACACCCTACTTATAACCAGGTTGCTCTTCTCCCTTTCTGGTTCCAAGGTGTCCGGGGAGAAAGGCTATTTATTCTACCAGAAAACCACCCAGCCACGGCAGCTAGTGAAGAAAGGCCTCTCACTGGAGCTGACAACCCCAGCTTTGGGGCCTGCGCAGAGAGGGTGGGCTCAGAACTCCCAGGAACTATGGAGGAATGGCTGAAGCTCATCGGTACCCAAGGTCAAACTCAAGTTCTTCTCCTGTTGACCTTCTTAGATGCCCCATTCTGGAAATGAGGGAGAGGTGTGCACATGGAGTACAGACCGACAAGCTGTGTGGCTTCTCTGTGCTTCAGTTGCTTTACCTGTAAAATGAGGGAGATGATGCCTACATCACAGAATGGTTGTAACGGTTTCTAAAAAAAAAGCTGCATTTTGAGTGACCAGCACCTAGCAGGTATCAGTACATGGTAGCAATACATCCTTCCTCTCCCTCACCCTCTTGCATGCTTTGATTCGTTCCATAAGTATTTATTGAATAATGACCGTGTTGTAGGCGCTGGGGATGCAGCAGGCCACAGAACGAAGTCTCTGCCTCCAGGAAGCTGACACTGTGGTCCCGGGAAACAAAGAGACAAACAATGCATAATAGCAACAAAAATGTCAGAAGGTGACAGAAATGGGGATGGAGGCCCAGAGGGGCAGCTGAGGGACAAGTCTGGAGTCCAGAGAGTAGGGTCAGGAACATGCACTCAGGGGCCCTCATAGTCAAGGAGATCTTTAAAGGCCAGGGACTCGGAGAGAAGGGACAAAGAAGAAGCAGCAGAAGGGACTAGCAGGGGCGGCTGGCTATAGCATGGAGACGTCTAGGGAGAGGTGCCCTAGGAGCCCAGACCAGACAAGATCCAAGAGGAAAGAGAGGGAAGGGAGGATGGGGGAGAGCGAGTGTAGCAGCTCCCAGTGCAAGGGTCGCTGACCTTGGTGAAGTACCCCAGCCGCAGTGAGAAGCCCCACTGGCATGTTTGGGTTCCTTTTGTCTCTGCATCTCCCCAACACATAACTGGTTCTCAGCCAAAATCCACCCAACTGAAAGCGGTCAAAATGCCTTTCTGCTCACAGTTGGGGCCAGGGCCAGTGATCCCCTGACTTGGGCTCTCGCTTGAGGCTCCAGAGGCTCCAGCGAGGGCAAGCCCACCATCCCGAGTCCTCCTCTCTGACAAGGTCAGTATGCGTGTCCAGTGAGGCTTCTGATGGCCTCCCACGACAGGAGGGTCATGTGGGCGTTCCTGGGTCCCTGACTGCCCAAAGGAAAGAAGACGTCAAAGCTGAAGAGCAGGAAAAGGACCTGGCTGAGATGGAGGAAGGCACTGAAGTCATGGACAGTAACAAAGTAACAACAGAAACAACAGCAACAGCGATCAGAACGGGAACGGAGCTCTTGCACAGAGGCAGGCAGCTGGCTGAGCGCCGCACACCTGCTGACATTGTTTCCGGGCTCCCCACTGCTCTATCCACCCTTGGTCACCCCTCAAGGCCAGCCCTCAGACTTCACTCCCCACGGTCAGCACCAAGACTGGCCTTCCTCAACCATCACGGGAAGCTTCATCATTGAAGCTTCCAGAGGACTGGCGCGGTAATGTCAGAAGCCAGAGACAAAACACTCCCGGCTCTGCCCTCTCCTTCTGGGCCTTCTGCTTCTCTGCCACCTGACTGACCTGGGCCCTCCCCTCTGCCCTTCGCACATCTCTGTCGCTAGCACAGTTTCCCTTAGCCTGCGACGCCACGGAGACAGGCGTTTCCTCAGCTCACTCCTGACCCTGTCAGCAGCCTCTCAGCCAACCTTCTCCCAGAGACAGGTGCTCACATGGTATGATTTTAGAGGACAGAACACACATACATGCCCATGCCCATAGACACACACACTTATGCATATACCCATTTGCAAACACAGATACACACAGTCCTATATGCACACACAAACACACACACACACTTATGCACATGCCCATATGCACAGACAGACACACACACTCCCATATGCACACACAAACATACAAATACATGCCCATATGCACATACACAAACACACATACACATGCTCCCACATGCACACGCACATACACATACATGCGCATATGCCCACACACATGCCAAATGCACACCCACATAAGCAAACACACATACACACCCATTTGCACAACACACACACACTCCCATATGCACACAGAAACACACACACAGGGGCGCCTGGGTGGCTCAGTGGATTAAGCCGCTGCCTTCGGCTCAGGTCATGATCTCAGTGTCCTGGGATCGAGCCCCGCATCGGGCTCTTTGCTCAGCGGGAGCCTGCTTCTCTCTCTCTCTCTGCCTGACTCTCCACCTACTTGTGATTTCTCTCTCTGTCAAATAAATAAATAAAATCTTTAAAAAAAAAAAAAAAAAAAAAAAAAAAAGAAACACACACACATACACACACATTCGCCGCTCTGAAAGATCTTCTCCACTGGCTCACTCCAGCACCTGAAATCCCACCATGTTAAGGTCCAGTGGAGACCTATGCAGTTGTGGCTGTTACTATAAATACTGAATGGGAGGGAAGCTGGGATTTAAAAGCTGGGACAGTGGAGGGATCAAATGTGCTGGTGGAGGGAGAAATAGGTGGGACAAGCTGAGTCTTTCCAGAGGAAAATCAGCCCCCGGGTGGTGGGCAAAGGGAAAGGGGCAAAGGGTAAAAGCCAAGCACGGAGATGGAAGGAATCAGAAAGCTCATTCTCTGTTCTCCGAAGAATGTGGTTTAGTGTAGTGATTGAGTGTGACATCAAACAAGGGCTCAAATCCCAGCGGTGCCATTTACTAATTACATGGTCTTACAAAACTTACTCAATCCCATTAGCTATATTTCTATATCCTTAAAATGAATAGAATGACAGTACGCATCTTACATACTGTTGTCAGAAGGTTTTGACAAGGTAATCCATGAAAGGTGCTTAGCCCAGTTCCCAGCAGCACTGAAAAATCTACAGCAAACGTTTAATATTACTAATATTTAACTGAAGGCTGCTGCCCGCCTGCCTCCACCATCAGTTCTACCTGTGAGCTTCCTCTGGCATCTGCCAAGGCCCTTAGGGTTCATCAATGCTCTGGGTATGAATCACTTATAAACAGATAATCTAGTGTCTTCTGTTTGAGGAAAACATCTCCCCTTCCTCCAGTGGCAACATCTAGTGACCCCGGGTGAGGAAAGGGTGGAGCACAAGAAGACAGTGTGTGCCTGCAGCCAGAGGACTGTGTTCCAGCAGCGCACCCTGCTTTCCCTGAGTTTGGCACCTGTTCTAATCTGTTGTAGTGCAGAGGAAGGAGCACTGGGGAAACATAAGTTGGTACAACCACTACAGAGAGCGAAGTGCTCTCACAATTCTCAAATTTCCAAACACACATACCCTTTGACCCAAAAACTTGGCCTCCATGATTTATTTTTTTTACAGAGATGAAAATGATGTAAGCCTAAGGTTATTCACTGCAAGATTATTTGTTACAACAGAAATTGGAAACAATCTAAATATCCACTATTTTTCCAATAAATCATGGTTCATCATTACTGTGGAACGATGTTCCACAGGCAACTGTAGAAAAATTTGAAGACATTTCTATAAACTGATTATGAAAACATCTCAAAATCCATTGTTAAGTGAAGGAAGCGGAGCACAGAAGACAGTGGGAAAAGTGAGAAAAGGCCATAGAGTCCCATATCTAGTTAATATGCTTGGAATAACTCAGGAAGAAAAGTGAAGAAATTATAATATTTTCTCTGAGGAAGAGAACCAAGGAGCCAAAAGACAAGACAGTCACTGACTTCTCTTTTATATATTTTGAATTTTAAAATGTTGAAAATATATAGATTTTCACTTAACAGCACTGGACCTGGAGTTAAACCCGAGTTCAAAACCCAAATCAACTAGTTGTGTAAAGCAGGTCACCTTACTCTCTGGGAGCCTTGGTTTTTCCATATGTGAAATAATGGTGAGAATAATATATTTATCGTAAGTAGGTGTGAACATTCACTGAGACTGGGTCTTAAATAAAATATCCTATTTGGAAGTGGCTGCAACAAAGACAGCTTTGAATAAATGTAAGATAAATATGACTTTATTTCCTCCTACTTGCCTAGGACAGCACTGCAAGGTAGGGTTAGAGACTGACAGCACATGGAACCAAAGAGAAGTAAAAGTACAAAGTGTCTGTTTCACAAGGAGTGGAGGGTGGCAGGTCCCTTTGTGCATGTGTGCTGTTCACAGTACCATGGTTTGCAGTGGGCAGTCCCCATCAGTGGGTCACTGGATCCTCAGAAAGGATCCTGGGACATATAAACAAGACAGAGAGGCATGGCCCTGTTTTACACTGTCCCGGGGCGCTATATAAAGAGGCTCCATATCATTATCAAGCAGACATGAATGGACAGGCACCATGTGAAAGTTGAGGGGATGTGGTTCTGGGGAGAAAACAGAATATTTTCATGCTGCTCATTTAATCGTCCTGGGCTTCAGTGTGTATGTCCACACTATGGAGCTCATCCTAATACTTAATTTGTAGGATGTTAGGTGAATTAGGGCTTCAAGCACTAGGACAAGCACTTGGGAGAAGCTCAATCCACGGGAGTTAGCATTTTGGGGGGGGATTATTCTTTGAGAGGTTAGCATGGGTGGGTGTCCAAAAGATGCCTTAACAACTCACCTAAAAAATCTTTGCCTTCAAAGAGCTCACGGTCTAATAAGAAAGACAGACAGACATAGAGAAATAGATGTCAACAGGAGTATAGTTCTCTCTCTCCAACCAAGTTCCTCTTAAATAAAATCCTGATTTGCACGTATGTACTTCTGTATATTATGGTCTCATTATACATGCAACATGAGTTGCTCCCATTGACTGTGATTAAAAAGGAAAGACATGGGGAGGGGGAGAGTGGGGGGAAAGGTGGTAAGACAGATGCAAAACAGGAGAGATCCTTGAAAAGATAATTGAAGTTGAGAAAGAGTCACATGGGGCCTCTGCGGAGCTTCTCTTCCATAGCATCTATGAGGAGGGGCACAGGACCATGAATCAATGAGGCTGGAGGCAGGGATACTGACATAGAGTTATCACAGGCAAGTGTCCTAGGGAGGGGAGCTGAGAATTGTAGCCTCCATGTGCTGAGGTTCCCCTACTTTTTTTTTCCCCTTTCTTAATAATTATTCTGGAAGCCGAGTCAACAACCCTGAGTTGGAAAGCTAAAAGGCATGGACACCAGGATACTGGTAATATAACAAAAGATAGTGCACATACTCTGCTGGGAATGATCTCATCTCATCTGCAAGACAACACTGAGAGCAGCTACTACTTTTGTTATCCCCATTCTACAGATGGAACGACAGGCTCAGAGAGATTAAGACATCATTCCTGCCCAAGGTCACCGGGCTACCCAGCTCAGAAGCCAGGATTTGCAACCAGGTCTGTCAGATGATGAAACTCACGTTCTCCCTCACTGCATGGTAGGTTTTAAATATTCTCGTGCCTGCTATGAAGCTAAAGATATTTAGATGTGGTGGTGGTGAGCTGGGAATCTGTACTTGTGATAAAATATTGCTGAATTATGCACAAAGACGTACCAAAAGATGAGTATTTGCAAAAACCGTTGAAATCTGAGTAAGGTCTGTGGTCTGGCTGATTGTATTGGGCCAATGTTAATTTTCTGATTTTGTTGATACACTACAGTTAGTGAGATGTCATGACGGCAGCAGTGGGTTCTGAATCTGCTGGAGCTCTCTGGACACTTTGTGCCACTTCTTAGAAGTCTACAGTTTGTTTAAAGTGAAAAATTGGGGCGCCTGGGTGGTTCAGTTGGCTAAGCATCCAGCTCTTGACTTCTACCCAGGTCATGATCTCCGGGTCATGGGATCAAGCCTCCTGTCAGGCTCCATGCTCAGCAAGAAGTCTCCTTGTCCCTCACCCTCACTCAATCTCCTTCAAATAAATAAATAAATAAAATCCTTTTTTAATAGTGACAAGCCAAAAATACATACACACACAAACATATGTATACATACATACACACACACACACATACAGAAACACTTGGCTGAAAATATAGGGCCAGGGTGGGTGTGAGGAGATTCGAGATAGTTCCTAGCCAGTAAAGAATAACACAAGGACATCATAGCACAGGGGTAGACATATTCCCCAAACTAAGAAGAATAAAATACCATAGCTGCTCCTTATTGAGAAGACTCCTATTGTTGGGTAACTTTGTTTTAAGGAAACCCAAGTTTTCCAGCCTTACTTGTCCATAGAGGGCTCACAATTACAGATGTAACCCATGTTTCACCAGTTTTCACTCTATTACAGAGTTTCTACACAACCCCAAATCCTACCAAGCAATTGCTGAGAGGTTTCTCCCAGCACAAGGTTTCTTGCACAAACCCACGGGCTCTGTTCATACCCATCCCATCCACAGATGCCCTTTGTCCTGAGGCACTCTAGAGCATTGCTTCCCAGGGTGTCTTCCACCAGGTGTGAAGGTCACCAGGGCTTGGACCCAAGAAACTGCCTCCTGATATCAGCAAACCCAACCAGGTCCCCCCAGATTCCCCTGGCCTGAAGGCCCTCAACATTTCATGAAGGAGGAGGGCAGATGCCTGCTCCAGGCTATGCTTGGTCACCTGGGCACCAGAGCAGAGCAGCCCATATCCAGCAAAGCCCTTCTGAAAATCATTCCTGAACTCTCAACTAAGAGATTCAGAGAAGAATGCAGAGTTCTAAGACACAGTCCTACTAGAACCAACATTTACTGAGCATTTACTATGTGCCAGGCCCAGTGCCAAGCAATTCTTGTGGGCAAATTCATTTAATTCTAACAGATAAGTTGGCTGCCATAACAAAGAGACCTGACAATAACCCAGTGGCTTAAAGTAGTCAGAAGTATATTTCTAGCTCACATAACATCTGAGGGAGACTTCCTGGTCAGGACCCAGGCTCTCTCCATCCCCTAAGACATAGCTCTCATTCCATGGGGAAAGCTGTTTCTGTGTCTGTTTGCAGGCAGTAAAAAGGAGAAAGGGAGCATGCAGGTGGCATGCTGAGTGCCCTAGAGCCCTGGGTCTGGCAGTTGCCTACATCACTGCACCCATATTCCGTTGCTGGAAACTTCATCACACGGCCTCACCAAACTGCAGGGAGACTGAGAAGTGGGTGTTCAATACTATGCTTTCACAGTGAAAAAGTGGGAATCATGTTCTGGTGGATAACTTCAGCCTGCTCTACCCTTCCTCACACTTAGTCCCAAAGATGCTCATCTAGATAAACGCTCGCCCTAGGTAAGAGCTATCTGATCTGACAAACTAATTTCAGCCATTAAGGTAGAGCTGGACCCCTTTCAGATAAAATGTGTGTTTCGCATGTTTTATTAACAGGGATCTAATGGAGATGCAGGACTTAACCCAGAGATACAGCTCTAACAAGGTGGGGATCAGGGCAGACCTTTTCAAGTGGCAACACAGTCCAGAGGCTTGGATGTGAGTCCAGGGCCTCCACTTAGGAAGATCACTGAACCCCGCCCCTCCCCCCCACAGCCGTCAGTTCTCTGCAGAAGAGAATCTGGGAAGGTAATGAATATGTCACGGTCTATGAAGCTGAGAGGTGCTGCCAGGTCTAAGATTATTTTGGTTGGAGGGGACCTGCACACCCTGCCACCACAGCTGCTCTTTGGGAAGGCCACAGGTGTCTCTCTCCAAGGTCTGGGCTTGGGATGAACAGGTTTCCAAAGGTGAACCTGGAGGAGCTCAGCAGGAATGCTCCTCTGTGTCTGTGTGTGTGAGCTGCTTCAGTCAGCTGGGCAGTTAGTCATTTATCCACATGGATGACTTGATTTTTGATTGAGTTAACAAGTACTTATTGAACACAATTTCCTGAAGGCCTGCAGTAAATTGGATGCTATATAGGTATATGGGAACCCTATAAATTTTTACAACCCCGCATTCTTCAAATATTGGGATAGTATAAGATAGCTGAGGAGGAAGGGGAGGGAAGAGCAAACACTAGAGAAGGGGGAGCCGCGGGGAGGCGAGTGAGAGGAGAGGAAAGGATGGTTGGTCCGTCTTGTTTCCAGGCACCAATGAGTGTGTTCACCAATGAGAACAAACCAACCCATTGCACAAATTACTAAAATACATAATCTGTCCTCGTCTGAGTGCTTCTTAAGTACCAGGCACTATGCAAAGTGTTTTCTCTACACTATCTCATTTAATTCTGACAATCCCGAAGACTGGTGCTATTACTGTGACACTCTTGTTAGCCCATTTTACAGATGCAGAAATGGAGGCAGATAGCTGTCAAGCAACTCACTCGAGGCCACACAGCTATTAAAAGAGACACTCGGGCTTGAAACCCAGGCCTGATTCCTGACACTATAGTCTAACCACTGTGGCTGACTTACACTTGTCGACCATTGGCCTCAGTCTCCTCATTTGGGAAATGGGGCCAATACCACCAGCTCTGTTTGCCTCACAGTGTTGTTGTGAGGAACCACTGAGAAATGATTGTCAAAGTGTTCTGTAAATTTACAGAGCCTCATGAAAAAGGATTAAACAGCATTGCTCCAAGTTTTGCTAAGATTATTCTACTTTAGAGAACAAAACAATTAGGAGTAGAAAGATTAAAATAAGCCTCCTGTACTCAGAAACAACTTTGGAGGAAAGATATTGTTGACTCACCTGGCAGAGAACAGTTCCAAGTGGAAGAACTCAGAGTTGTTTTTATCCCCAACCACCTCATCAGAACATCTAGGAATCAACAGCACAGCCATCATAGTGTGAGGACTCTCAACAAGGCCTGTGAGAAACCCCACAGAGAAAGGAACTGAGGCCTCTGGCCAATAACCAGCCCCATCTTGCCAGTTATGTAAATGGGTCACTGTGGAAGTGGATCCTCCAGCCCCAGTCAAACCTTCAGATGATGCAGGCTCAAGAGAGACCCTGAACCAAAAACGGTTCCTGAATTCCTGACACTAAGAAGCTGTGAGAGATAATAAATGATCATTGTTTTTAAGCCACCAAGTTTGGGGGTAATTTGTTACACAATAATGGATAGCAAATACATTGTCTATGCTATTTCATGGCTTAAGTATAAGATTAAGAGAAATTAATCAGAGTTCTAGATTCTGAGCAAGAAAAACCAATTCTGGAAAATGTGAGCCAGAAGGGAATTTTCTGGAAAGGCCCACTGACAACCTGGGCAAGAAAATTCCAGTCCTGATTCAGAAAAAGGAAGAGCCAGGTAGCCACACCTCCATGGCTCTCAAGAGCCATTAACCATCCCACACATCCTATCTTAGTACAGGCTGCTGACAGGATACCAGAATAGCATAACATAATATAAAAGAATACCACAGACTAGGGGCCTTAAACAACAAATGTTTATCTCTTACAGTTCTGGAGGCTGAAAGTCTAAGACCAGGGTGCTGGCAATTTGTTGCCTGGTGAGACTTACCTACTTGGTTTCAGATGGCCATCTTCTTGTGGTATCCTCACATGGTGGATAGTGGAAAGAGTGGAAACAAGAATTCCTGTGTGTCTTTTAGGGGCACTAAACCTATATAAGAGGGCTCCACCATCATTAACTAATTACCCCAAATCCCCACCTCCTAATACCATCACATTGGAGCTTCAGATTTCAACACATGAATTTCAAGGGGACACAAACATTCAGTCCACAGCACATCCTCAGTATAATGACTCAGGATGCCATGTCTGGAGTGATAGTGACATAGATCATGTCCCAGCCCCCAGCTACACCAAGGGCAGGCAAGAAAGGGTTTGCCTCCTTTGGTATTATATCTCTCTGAGACTATTCCCAGTAGGGAAAGATGATTCCTAAAAGGAAACTGGGGTGCTGTTGGAGAAAAGGATGGGATTCTCTGCAGCAAAATCACTAATTATCCACCCCAGGGGTCACTGCATGGTATTACAAAGAGGGAGGACTCAAATATCAAACCAGACCACATGTAAGAAGTGAGCTAAATGCTTTGCATTCATAATCTCATTAATCCCTACAACAGTCTTTCAAGGAGAGTAGTATTGCCCCTCTTATCCAGACAAGGAGATAAAGTTTCAGACACATCAAGTGACTTGTCCAGGTCTTCATGGGAAGTGATGGAGCTGGTTTTCAAGTTCAAGTCCATGGGTTTCCAGAGTCCTAACTTGTCCCATATTGTCAGACTTCCAATACGAGACCCTATGAGAATGGAAACACATTCTGCTTTGATGAAATCAAACAAGTTGAAAGAGTTAATTAAGGGAAAGAAACAAAGGCTGAAATGGGGGGGGGGGGGTCACCTTATCTGCTTTCAAGGGGAACTATCTGAATCATACCTGACCAGTTTGGCCCAGAAAGAAGGTGGTGGTCATAGGCAGAAAGGCACAGACACATAAAGAAGGAGATCTTCCAGAAATTGAAGCTTTCCAAGAGCTCAGTTCTTATGACTGGAAATAGTCCACTTCTGCCACCTAGCCACAGATGGTCTCTTCAGCCATAGCTCAAAAACGCAATTTTGGGGAAGCCCCATGGGTAGGTATACAAAGGACATGAGCAAGATATGAAGATTTTCCTAGTAGATTTCCCAAACAATCAAGGTTATCAGTGGGTCCCTTTCTCTGTCACACACTCTCCTTATGTTTTGTGAGATTCCCAGGGACAGAAGAGCCAATCCCTCCATGGATCAGGTGTCAGGCCCTTCCCTATCCCCATCCCTACTCTCTACTCCACTAAGGAAATTTTCTACAATGCCATCTTTACTCACTTCAGCATAACCTAAATACTATTCTCAATTTTATGATTGCATTTTTCCTAGTTTGTGAGGAAAACAAATCTATTCCCACCTGGTTGATAGCTAATTTAAAGCATATTCCTGTCCTCAGGCTAATGTTTTTATGACATTATGACTCTCACTGGCTAGTATTGATGTTAGCTTTTTGTTGGCCAGGAGCCATAACATCTCTACCAACAAAAACTTAGCATAGGCTAGAATAAGGCCAACGTGAGGAAGATTACTTACAGATAAGAAAATAAATGAGGGACCACCATGATTCAAAGCACATAATAACTAGTCAAATATGTGCTAAGTAGATAAATAAACATACCTGTGTAAGGCTTTAAAAAGGGTGAATAAGGATGACAGTTCTTATAAAAGAGTATTTCAAGGCTTTTGTATTTTGAAGACCAATAAATTTGTTTTGTTTTGTTTTTTAAATTGAGAAGGTTAAAATCAACAAAGGACATTTTAATAAAACTGTCCTCTCCATTACTGTTCTCTTGGGAGATAATAGATCCTTTGACACCAGCAAAGAGAAAGGGTATGATCACAGAATGAAGGAAAGCCTTTCCAGAGAAAGACTCATTGGCACATTAGATAGGGATCTTAGTTGTACATTATAGAGTCTCTGTCTAGTGAGTTTAAGCACAAAATGATATATTATGAGGCTAGATAGTCATTGGAAGAGCCGAAGGAACAGACTGTAAGTAGGACCTGCAGTATTGACTCCCTACAACATCCCGGAACCAGGCCACTGAGGAAGCTACTGGATCAGGAGCAGCTGCCCCAGCTAGTGGGTCCGGGGCCACCTCAGCTCCTCAGAGCAACCAATAGCCTTGTGTCCTGCTCAACTCCTAACATTCATTCAATGCCAAATCAAAGTCCTACATGAGTTCAGCTGAGTGGCAGAACCCAAACATACCAGGACCTCCATCTGCCAAGGGGGTCTCGGAAATGGTTGGTTCAGTTTTCAGCCTCTGCGGCACAGGATGGCATGTGCGGCTGTAGAAGGGACTGAATAAATCAGTTGAGAACTGTCAGTGAGCTCTTGCTTCATACTCACGAAACATGTCAAGGCCTGATCCTAGACCACAGAATCAGATTTGGGCATGAAAGCCATCCTAAGGGATGTGTGCAGTCATGCTTTATTGAGAAGGTTCTGAAGGTCAATGGACGCACACAGGAAACTGCTGAGAGCATGACTTTTCTTGGGAAGAGAGTTTGCTGCCTGGAACCATAGCATTAACTGCACCATAGTGGACATCTGTTGTATTCATGGCTGTCCAGACTTTTGAGTAGCTTTTTCCCATGTCTGGGTGTATTTGCTTGCACTGAGTCCTACCTTTCCAATATTAAAGTCAGAATTCAAATTTTCAGATTCCTTTGCAGGTAGGATTCAGGAAGTTATCTAAACTCTGACCATCTGATGTCCCCACTTGAGATCTGATTCAGAAATGGGTGGCGTGAAGAAGGAGGTAGCGCAAGGAGCTTCCATGTGTGCTGATATGAACGGCCGCAGAACCTCAGCCTTCAAGGGTGGTGGTAAGGGCTTCTTTCCAAATGAGAAGAGACAGTGGTGCTGGCAGAAGTGGCTGTGACCTCATGCTGGGTTCCTGCTACACAGTGCTCAGCGGTACCAGCCATGGCAACCCTGGTTTCCCCCTTGGGCTCATTCTACACCACAGTTTAGGGTACTGTTCCTGGAAACTTTACCTCAATCCTATTTCTCAGCCCTCCAAATGATTGTTTATCCTTCAAGACTAAATCCCTGTCCACAGTCCTCTGCCAGCGTGGATCCTGTTGCTAGCAATGGAGAACCCACCTGATGTGCTGGGTGAGCCAGGGACACCTGACTCTGAACCCATGGCCTCTCCACCACGCTACAGAGGGAGTCTGCCACAAACCCTACCTAGGCTTTATCCCCCACTTCTTTCTGGAGTCAGGTGCACACAGGGAGGAGGGCGGGGGAAAGGTGCCCTTTTTCTCTGACTCCCCCCATCCCAGGAGCTCCTAGAGAACAAGAGTTTTCTTCTTCATTGAATTTTTATAAGCAACATTTTGGGGAGGACAGGTATTCAGTAAATGTTTGATGAATGAGTGAATGGTTAGGTACACACCAAAGTTATGCCCACGTGAATCCATAATCTGGACCTGTGCTATTCATTTCAGTATCCAGTAGGCACACCTAACTACTGACCACCTGAAATGCGGTTAGTGCAACTAAGGAACAGTATTCTTATTTTATTTTCAATTTCTTTAAGATTTTTTTAAAATATTTTATTTATTTATTTGACAGAGATTACAAGTAGTCAGGCAGGCAGAGAGAGAGGGAGGGAAGCAGGCTCCCTGCTGAGCAGAGAGCCCGATGCGGGAGCTCGATCCCAGGACCCCGGGATTATGACCTGAGCCAAAGGCAGAGGCTTTAACCCACTGAGGCACCCAGGTGCCCCAATTTTTTTTTAGGATTTTATTTATTCACTTATTTATTTAGAGAAGGAGAGAGAGTGTGCATGAGAGAGGGAGGGAGTGTCATGAGGGAGAGTCAAGTGAATGTCAGGCATGCAGGGCTCCATCCCAAGACCCTGAGATCATGACCTGAGCCAAAATCAAGAGCCAGACACTTAACTGACTGAGCCACCCAGACGCCCCTGAATTTTCATTTTATTTCAATTGATTTAATCAATAAAATAAAATGAAAATTCAGGGGCGTCTGGGTGGCTCAGTCAGTTAAGTTTTTTTAATCTTTTTTTTTTTAATTTTTAAATTTTTTCTTTTTTCTTTTCTCTTTTCTTTTGTCTTTTAAATTTTAAAATTTATACCTAATTTCATTCTTGGAAAACTTTTAGCTTGTTTAGCTTGTTACAAAAGTATACTTTCTCAGTTGTAAATTTTATGAAACTAAATATTGATCAAATATTTCCAACAAAAATTTAGCACATGTTCAATACAAATCGAGATAATGCTGTAATTGTAAACTATGTACCAGAGTTCAAATACTTTATGGAAAAATAATGTAAAGTATGTCATTAATATTTTTATATTCATTACATGGGTAACTTATAATATTCTGGACATACTAGGGTAAACAAAATATAGTAACACTGACTTCACCTGTTCCTTTTTACATTTTTTGCATGTCTGATTATTAGAAAACACAGAATCAAATATATGGCTTTCCTTTTATTTCTGTTGGACACCACGAATCCATACATTGGTGTGAGTGTCACTCAGCAGGTGGATGGGGTGCTGAAGACACAGATTACTTCTGAATACTGGAGCCTCTAAGCCTACAGACCTAGGCCAATGCTTCCTGCTTATTCCTCTGCCAGCTCTAAACCCCACACAAAGAAATTTAGGAGGGCTCTACAATATATGTGAGAGCTGAAGTCCCAAGTTTAGTGTTTTAGGAACCAGGCAGGTGGCCTACCAGGAAAAAGGCCAAAGGTAAAGTTACTTCATCCAAGAATGAAGAGTTTGGAGCTAGGAGGTGAGAGCTGTGTTAATTAGCACTAGAGACAGGGCTGAATGCTAAGTCTCCTAACACCACCCCCCCAACACTCCAGCCCTTGACTTTGGGTGCTGGCAAATACATGCCAAGCAGGTGTGATTTAAGAAAAGAAGGATCCATCCTCCAGAGATGGGGCAGCCTGCCACCTACCCCTGAGACTTCCAAGCATCGATTTCCAGGCACTGGGAGCCCATTCTAAGGAATTCGAGTGGGGGCCAGAAGGCATTCGTCCCAGCATAGAAACCCCTGTGGCTTCAATGCACAATTCCAGAAGACCTGAAACTGCTAAAATAATTCATTCCAGGGTAAGGAGGAACAGGAAATAAAGGTGCCTTGGGCTGGTATGAAGAGCAAGGAAGAGACTTGGGACTCCAGGAGAGGAAGATGCTCTCAGCAGCCCTATCCTGAGCCAAGGAAGCAAGGAAAGCCAAGGCACCAACCAGGAGGGTGGGACACAATGGAAGAGGGAGGAGGTAGAAGGGTCCCACTCTGAAGGCTCACTCCTAACAGAATGGGAAGTGAACCTCCCTAATTTACCACTCTGAACCCAGACAGTTTTCATTCTGGAAGCACAATCTACAAAACGCTTCCTTCCAACCAGCCCCCGTCACTATAATTTGACCAAATAAAACCATTCATACCCATATCCGAATTTATCAATTTGAGCAAAATACAGTTAATAACGAAGAAAGGTAATTTTCATATTTTATTACACAATATTGTTTACTATAGAAAAAGCTTTCATATCTTTTAATTAAATACAAAAGCAAAGCATTAGTGTTGCCAAAGAGATTGTTTGCCTGCTTGCAAACAAAAGTATTACTAGAATTGAGTCAAATCCTTTATTCTCTTCCCAGGCCCCAGCCCACTAATCTCTTTCCTATTCAGAGTCTAACACATAGTAGGGGGTAAATAAATATTCACTGACTGAATGGTGTATTCTTTAATCCCCATTGTTTATTTCCTGACCCTAAACTGGATCTTGATTCATGGGGTAAAATCCTCTCCCCTTATTCATAGGGTAGCCCAGGGTCTTTTCATTGCTTTTGATACATAACACTGGTTTAAAGCTGCCTGAGGGGAAGGACTGCGGTGTTCACGGAGTAAAGGAAACCCTCAAAGGCAGGCACAGTGACTCTGCAGGGTCGGGAAGATGCTAAGACAGAGAGTAACAGGGAGACAGATTCAGGGATGCAGAGGCTGCACGAAATGGTGGCAGCAAAATGAAGACAGAGAGACTGAAAACTCACACAGTTCCAGTTAAAAATATTGGGCACGAGCGTTCATCTTGAAGTTTCTTTTCCATTTTGATGTTTTATGATGGAAATAATAGCAGAGAGGAAGACGAGGCAAGGATGGGAAGGCAGAGTCAAAGGAAGACAAAGGAGAGGGGTGGACAGTCAGGCACGGCTGACCTTGAACCCTGGTCCTCCCCTCCCATCACACCCACTAGGCAGCTCCTTAATACCTCAGCACCCATGCTCACTTCTGGCTTCTACTGTAAGTCCAGCCACCATCCCCTTCTGGCCTCACCCAAAGATGGCTGAACCACTCCTTACTGTCCCTACTGTCCCTCCAGCATCCTCCATGAAGCCTTCTCACTGCTCCAGCCCACACTATGCTGCCTCCCCTCTCAGCTCCTAACACACATCTGTTCATCCCATGCCCACATGTCCTAACCACAGGGCACTGTCCTTTTGGCGTTGACCCTCAGCCCGTGGGTGCATCTTGACTCCCAAAAGAGACTGCATGTTTGTCAAGCTCCAAGCCCCATCTCCTCTACCCCAGGATTCCCCGTGATACCCACTCCGATGCTGGGTGTCACGAAGCGCTCAGTGAATCCCAGTGGACTGGCCAGTCCGCAAGGAGTGCCAACAGAGCAGTCTCCCAGTCCACACTGGTCAAGGAGTTTCCCGGAGGCCAGGCAGGCCTGACCATCTGCTGGGCTCCTGCGCCCCCTGCCGGCCAGGATGGGACCTGTTCGCAGGACCAAGCGGGTCGCAATTGTGGAGGAGGCGGGCAATGAACAGCACCAGGGCTTCGCGGTGGCCGCAGGCAACTGTCGCAGGGTTCTGATGAGATGGAAGGGCAGGACCAGGAGCACCTGGTGCATTCTTCCTCAATGTCAGGGGCCCCCCCGGGGCCCAGAGTGCTGCGGACTGCGGCCCGCCCCGCCGCCTGGGAGCGCTCAGAGCTTCTCGTCCAGCTCCAGGCCCTGGTTCTCCTGGGCGCCCCCGCGGACCGGCGCCGGGCTACCGCTGTGCGTCCCGCTCAGGTAGTTCTGGATGGCCGAGGCGCAGTCCAGCCGCTCCATGACGGTCATGAGGTAGTGCAGCTCCTGCAGGCTGCCGTTCTGCTCCTCGAATAGCTCCAGGATGGCTGCGGCAGGGCTGCGCTGGCAGGACAGGAATCTGGCCGGGATACAGGCTTGGTGGGCGCGCTGTGGCCGGATCTACCCCATCCCCCGGCTCCGGCCCTCGTCCTGCTCTTAACCTGCCTTCAGGAGACTGGGGTGGTGGGTGGGCCCGGGGCCTGGAGACCTGAGATTATGCTGGCTCAAAGCCTACTTCTCTCTCTAGACCCCGGTTTCTTCCTCCTTCACCCGGTGCTTGGGCAAGAGGGCCTCTAGGGTTGCTTCCATCTCCCATGATCTTAACTGCTTTCTCCACGTCCCCCACCCTAGACACACTCTCGCCTCCTCCTCCTTCTCCCCCAGGCCACCACATCGTGCCCACCCGTGAGGAAACAGTTGTTCTAAACCATGGCTTCGCCAGGACACTTCCCTCTTCAAAAACATTCCAGAGTCTCTTTCTAGTACTAGCCAAGCCCATACTCCAGACCCTCAACTTATCTACAACTTGGTGTTGCTGTTTTTTCCTGACCTTTTCTCCCAATCCCAATCCCAAACCTTCCTGCTCTGAGCCTATTCCTTTCCCACTTTGCACACCACACCCACAACCAGGTGTGCTACTCCCTCCCAGCAGAGGGGCAGCTCCCCCCTTCCCTACCACCTCCTCCCTAAAGCCCTAATTCCCACCTCCTAGGTGGAGACCACCTGCACCCTCCAGTTCAGACTTTTGGTCTGAGCGACCCCACATCTTCGTGCTTCTTGCTTTAGCTGTTGTGTCTCTGTTCTCAACTTGCTATGCAGCAGTGGATATATACAATACACAAATATGTACAAGAAACCCTGCCTTTATTGTTTAGGCTCTCTGTACCTCTTACTAAGGTGTGAGTTCCTGGATGCTGGAACCAGGTCTCATTCATCTTGTATTCCAATGCTGAGCATAGTTTTCCAGGACACTTGATAAATGTGGGTACTTGATAAATGTTTAGCAAACAGGTGATTTTTAAATCCACTCTGCTTTCAGCGGGTTCCAGCTTTAGTCCCATCTCCTGGGTGAAGTCCTTCCTGACCACTGCACTCATAGTCTGGGTTCCGGAGCTTAGTTCAGAATTGTTCTCCTACTGATTGCTGTTGACAGAGACCATGGTTCTATTGCCTGCATTATTACTAACATTTACTGAATTAACATAGGCCAGGCACTCAACTACATGCTTTGTATACATTATCTTATAGTCTGCGTTCTACCCTTCAGGGCACAGCATGCCAAGCACTTAGTATGTACCCAGTGACTTATAAATATTTATTGAGCACCTACTCATGAGCCAGGCATCATTCTAGATACTGAGAAAATGGTAATAAACAAGAAGAGCTGCTCTATTGTGGGAAACAAGATAGGGAATAGCCATTCTCTGACTGACTGTGCTGCAGTCCTCAAGGTGTCCCGGGAGCCCACCACCCCAGTCCACCCTCTCTCCCAACAGCAGACCTCATCCCTCTTACCGGATTTTCATGCCGCAGAGCCCCAGGTGGGAGGCCAGCCGACGCCAGTCATTGCCCGTGATGCTGTTCGGTTCCAACAACATCTGCAGTTGCTCAAAGAGTTCTGGGGGCAGCCTGGGGTGGGAGAGGCGGGGTTCTCAGAGGGGAGGATCAGAGAAACCCAGTCTGTTCCACACACATCCCAAATGGTGTACATGCCCTGCAGGAGCCGGGGATAGGGGAGAGAATCCCAAACGTCCCGCCACCAGTAGCCCAAGCAACCCCACCTCACCTGTTGCACGGGGGCGGTTGAGAGACAGGGGGTGGAGCCGCCCAGGACTCTTCCTCTGATGCCTGGAATCTGAGGATTTCCATGTACTTGGTCTCCAAGCCCTGAGCCAGCAGAGGATCAGGAACACACTTAGGGATCGTGAGACTTCCCCTGAGCAAGAAACTGGGGAACCTGCCTCCATTCCTCAGATCCTCAGCCTGTCACCCAGAGCTACTCTACCAAGAGCTACTCTACCAGAAGATACAACTGCCCCACCTAGCGTCGCTTCCCCTCTGCTCCTCTGACCCCAGAACTTCCAGCTTTAAGTTTGTCTACTGAGCTCTTTGGAAGCTGAGACATGAAGCCAAAGAGGGCGCAGCCTAAGAGATCAGGAGAAGTCTTGGTGAGGTCACAGGGCAGGGAAAAGTCAATCAAAGGTCGGGACACTGAACTCAGGCATGTGCCTCCTTCCCTCCATCCCTTGGTCCCTCCTTGCAGGTGACAACCTGAAAGGTACTGGCCTACTCTCCACTGAGGCGCCACCATGGCTCCCCAAAGACTCTCAACACTGATGTCTTCAACTCTTCCCCCTCAGGAGAGTGGGGGGGAACTCTCATCCCACCTACTCAAGCTCCCCCCTCCCCAGTCGCTCTCCACACTGAAGATACACAATATCATCTCTCAGGTGCAGACAGTCAGCCTAGAAAGAAACCACTTTTCTCTGATGCTCAAGTTCCTCTGGGCTAAGAAGTGGGCTTAATCGAGGGTTTGGTTCTTTTACCCTCCTACTGGATTCATCCGTGGATAGACAAAAGAGAGTCAGGGATGGAGGGCAACTTGGAGGCCAGGTGGTCTCAGCCCCTAAAAGAATGCCATCCACCTGCTTGATTATGTGATTAAGGCCAGACTTACTGGGCACCAGACTCCTTACCCACTTTGCCCAGGGCTCCCCCAAACCTTGCCCTTGCTTTGCCCCTCAGGTCCAACTCACATCCTGGAAAGTGTGCATGGTGACGATGATCTCACTGGTAAGTGTGGAGCAGTCATCATTCTCATTGGCTACAGAGGAGAGGACATGGCAGGTCAGCAAGGGCAAAGCCTGACAAAGGGAGCAGGAGAAGTGAAAGGGACTCCACAAAGGCTTTCAAAATCTGAAGGCACTGGGCAAGATGCTCTGTCTTGCTCTCTACAAAGATCAGTTGTGGCTCCTCGCCTTTTAGAGAAGGTGTGCATGCATGGCTGACCAAATGAGGAGCTGCAGGGAGTGGGGGGAGGTGGAGGCTTGGGAAGAAGGAGAGGGGAGGAGGTGGACCAGGTCTTCTGGACTACCTGCTTTTCTCCGGAAGCAGAAGGAACGGAAGGGGCACTTTCCATGCCAGATGTGGAGCTGGGGAACCAGCTGGCAACTGCTCTCATCCACATTCTCCCAACCTGGAGAGGAGGCAGAGTGGAGGGCCTCAGAAAGTGGGGTCTTCCACGAGTGTTTGAGGACGTCTACTCTGCGGCAGGTGCCATGCAGGGTACAGTGGGGAGGCATGAGGTGGGAGCAAAAGCACGAAGGTGTCTCGAGTGGATTTGAATCCTCGGGGCCTGGACAGGGACTCTGTGAGCAGCCTTCTCTTACTACCACACATCTCCCACACACACAGCACACAGGCCTCCCACCTCCCATCCACAACCCGCAGAAGCAGTCATGCATCTGGGCTCTGTCCGTGAACCACACAGATGTCCTCGGACCTGTGAGCAAGTGCAGCAGCCTGTGCCACAAAGGAAGGGGGGGTGCAGAGAAGACGGGGACCCCTCCTCAGAACTAGCCCCAGCCAGGGGAGGCAATAAAAGCCTCCCCTCCCCTTGCCCCTGCATCATCCTGTCCTCCCACGGAGGGGCCAGGACCAAATGGACCACAGAGGAAGGAAGTGGACAGAGCCCGGGGCTCCCGCAGGCAGCCACAGAAGCCAGAGATCCCCTTGGAACCCCTTCTTTTGGAAGCCAAAAGAAACTTGAGGTTCCCAGATTTCTACCCAGGGGAAACCCAGACCCCCTCCCTCTAGTGGGGCCCCTGCAACCCAGGCCCCCATCTCACTCACCCTCAGAGATGTACTTGAGCTTCAGGCACTGGTCCCCGCGGGCCCCTGTGAAGTCGAAGAGCTGGCAGGGCCCACGCAGGCGCCCCCCATGGGGCTGCTCATTGGTCACGGCCCACTGCAGGGCGCAGGGTGTGTTGTTGAGAAAGTAGATGCGCAGCTGCAGGTGGGACTGCCCTGGTGCCAGCGGTGAGCAGAAGATAGCCAGCTGCAGCCATTTGCGGGCGTCCCGGCCCGCAGGCGCCTCCAGCACACAGGTGTAGAGACTGCAGGGAAAGATGGGGACTGGGGAGCTGGGAGCCCCATGCACCTGCCAGCTGGCTCCTAAAGCACTAGGAGCCAAGGAGCGCAGTCAAGGGGGGAAGTGAGGGGCAGTCAGGCAGGTAGGGGGACGAAACATGAGTCACGTTGAAGTGACCATCACAGAGTGGAGGAAGGGCCAGCAAGACTCCTCCATCGTGGGAGGGAGGAAAGGTGGGCTCAGGGCCACTGTGATTCAGCGGGGTCCTACACACGGCTGGCCCTGTTGTGCTCAGGGGGAAAGAGAGACAGAAGTACCTAAGATCCTGGAAAGACAGAGCTAAGGGCAGACATGAGATGGGAGGGGGTCTTTGAGAACTGGAGGGGACAGTCTGCCCTAGCCCTAGACGGTCCTGAACAGGGGCACAGGGTAGACACAGACAAGTTTAGAGAGACAAAGGTAGGGATGGGACAGACCCTTCTAGATGGAGGACTGGGGTGGTAGGTGTAGACGGGCAGAGAGCCTGGCGCAGGGGACACAGTCCTGGACAGGGCTGGAGTGGGACAAGCTGTCCTACACACTAGGACAGAGGGAACAGGAAGGGCCACGGAGAGTGAAGGGATTTGCAGGCCGTCTGGGAGAGATCAAGGGGCAGTTCCATACAGAAAGTGGAGGATGAGGCCAACCGAGACAACGGGCAGGAAGACTGGGCCGATGGACCTACCTGAAGTGGGAGAGCTGGATACGACACTCGTCCCTGGAGGTGTGGGCCCCAGGCCGCCCCAGGGGCCTCCAGGCCTTGGCATCGAGCAGAGTTGTGTTGCTGCTGTAGGTACGAGCATGGCTGGGCTCCTGGGCACAGTGCTTGAATGTGAGGGTGCAGGGCTTCAGGAAGGAGGCCCCATGGGGGCCACACGCCACCACAGGGCTCACCAGCCCCTGGGCTCGGGACAGTGATGGGGCATCCAGCAAGTCCCACACCAGGATCAGGGACACCCTCTCCTGGCGGCCCACAGCCACAGCTCCTGGGGAGAACAAGAGTTGAGATGGGCCGGACGGGCAGGCTCACCCAACCCCACAGAGGCCAGGCCACAGTGGGAGGGGAGGTGGGACAGGAGCCCAGGAGAGAGATTGCCTAGCAGGGCACAAGGGGAGGCAGTGGGCAAGGAGAGAAAGACTGAGCTGGCTTGTGGCGTAATCCTGAGCAGGTCACCCCCCCCTTCACTCCTGGGCCACCACTAGCCCTTACGGGACTAGTGGGAATTTGCAAGAGGTGCTCTTGCTCCAGACACTTTCCATAACTGAGAATTGTCATAACACACTGTTCATTCCCACCTGGCACTTGATTTCCTGTCAGGGAGTTGTCATAAAAATATGCAATCTATCCATCTTTGGAGTCAATGAAGTCATAAAAATATACATACTTTTCAAGATTATGGAGATGTCTACGAATGATGCTCCCTGAGGCACGGCACCCTTGTACAACACACAAGGAACAACTCCAGGCTGAGAAGGGAGAAGGTGCTGTTACCTGGTGGGATGAGCAGAGAGATGCCCATATCCTGGAGCATCAGGCAGCCACCACGGTGATCCACCTCTCGAGCCGAGAACACCAACAACTTGTGCATCAGCTGACGGATGATGGTCTGGCCTTGAGTGGGTGTGTGCAGTTCCTGGTAGAAGGCGGCCATCTCTGGCAGTGTGGCCGGTGCAC
Source organism: Mustela erminea (assembly GCF_009829155.1). Taxonomy (NCBI): domain Eukaryota; kingdom Metazoa; phylum Chordata; class Mammalia; order Carnivora; family Mustelidae; genus Mustela; species Mustela erminea. The sequence continues at coordinate 87,833,445 of NC_045617.1, forward strand.
ACTGCCTTGAGGACTCATTTTCCGGTAGGGGAGTGGGATGGGCTACTGGCTCCTCTTGGCTATCCAGCTTCCAGCAGGCCCCCAGCAGCCAGCGAGGACAGTGCCATCGAAGGCACTGGACCAGAAGGAGGGCACTCGCCACCGGGACACCCACCAGCAGTAGGAACCGGGCCGGTTGGAAGGCACTCTCATCAGAGCACATCCGCGTGGTCCCTTGATGCTGCCAGTTCCCCTGCACCCCTGGGCCAGCCAAGGCCAAGGACCTGGAGGAGGAAAGAGGCCGTGCCAGGTAAGCCTTTTCAATGTCCTGGAGGCCAAGACTTAGCTTCCAGCCGGCTGCACTGAGGGAGCCAATTGTCTTCATTCCAGTGCATCCTCGATTAATACCTTTAACAAAACTTCCCCTATCTCTGTCTGACTCAAGAACCTGCCATGGCTCCCCATGGCCTAGTATATCACATTTAACTCCCGTGAGGAGGATGTAAATTCAAGTGCCACCTTGGCCACTGGTGAGCAAATGTGTCCTATTGCTTACTGTCCCTCAGTTTCTGCATCTGTTGGAATACCGCTCTTGATCTTCACAGAAAAATCTTTAAGTGGAATAGCAAGTTACAGAGAAGTAGACATCCTCCAACCCCATTAATGTAAATAGCAGAACTGTAGACAAGTATAGATACATATTTACAGGTGTATACATGCCAACCACAGAGAAAGTTCTGGAACAGTACTATGCCATAAAAATATAATGTAAGTTGGGTTGCCCAGGTGGCTCAATCAGTTAAGCATCCAGCTTATGATTTTGGATCAGGTCATGATCTCATGGGCCACAAAATCGAGCCCTGGGTTGGCTCCATGCTCAATAGAGAGTCTGCTTGGGATTCTCTGCCTCTCCCTCTGCTCCTTCCCCCATCACTCTTTCTCTAAAATAAATAAAACATTTACATATATATATGTATACAGACACATATATATATAACCTTCCATATATAAATCTTTAAATATATATGTTTATATGTAATATATATTTTATACATATGTAAATATATATTTATTATATATAACATATATAAAATGTAAGCCACAAATGCAATTTTAAACTTTCTAGTGGCCATAATAAAAAGGTCAAAAGAAATAGGAGGAATTAATTTTAATAATATATTTTATGTACCTAACCCAATATATTCAAAATTTCACTTGGGAGGAAATCAATGTAAAATTACTGAGATATTTTACATTCTGTTTTCCCACTAAGCCTTTGAAGTCCGTGTGTATTTTACACTCACAGCTCATGGCAGTTGGGACCTACTAGTGATTCCTGTCTGGAGCAATGCAGGTCTGAGAGGACTCACCCCATGCTATTCCCACCAGTCACTACTGAAACAGACAGGAAATTGAGAGGGTGGAAGGTGTGAACTAGGACTTTCAATTTTCTTAAACTCTTTTTCCTGAATTTGAATTTTTTCACCCCAGGCACGTTATTTTATATTAACTTTGTAATTCTTTTAAAACGCTACCAAAAGTTAAACAATAATTACCGCTCAAGGTGATTGCGAGGATGGCATGAGATCATGGGGAAAGCATTTGCAGATGATAAAGCCCTGTTTCTTTAGGCCCCACCTATTGCCAGAAAGGTCAGAAGGTAGCTCACAGGAACCTGTGAACTAGAAAGAGTAACACACTTAAACATGGAAGCAAAATGAGAAAGAAAACCAAAGTTTTCTCCAGTGAGGCTGGGCAAAAGCAGGTGCCCACTGCCTGCCTACCTGGTTACCAGCGGGGTCCTCAGACTGGATCCTGGCTCTTCCAGCAGCTTCCCCATATGGTTGCCAGACCTTCCTGAGGCCCTCTAGAGCCTACGGCCCTCATCCTCCCTGAATCTCCAACACCCTCACTGGGGCCAAGCTGGGGTCCTCACACCCGCCTAATTCCAGCCGCTGGCCTTTGCTCCAGCTGTTCTCCCCATCTGCCTTACCTACCCACCTGGACCCCCTCCCGCTCTACAGCGCCTCCCTGTGGTTCACCAGCCCTTGACACGCTCACCCCTCCCAAGTTTCTCTCCATGGCCATCCCACCTTGCAGAAGGACCCTTGACTCTATACTGTCACATTTCCTGAGCACCAGCTGTGTACCTCGAACTGTGGGATAAAGATGATGTCTCAGGAAGCGCCTGAGGGAATATGATTCATTTGCTCTGTAACCGAGTTCTGGGTGGCATCATAGCCTCTTTCAAAATCCTGGAGATCCCCATGGTTAATTCACTGGGATCTGCACTAGAGAGAGGCTTCTGGCATACGTTCCTCCCCACTCCCTTCGCTCACACCCCAACCGGGAGCTGAGGCCTCTCCTCAAGCTTCCAGGTCCTTCCATGCCCACCTTTTTCCTTCCTTCCTTCCTTCCTCCCTTCCTTAGGGCCCACGAAACCCAAGCCCCTTTCCTTGGATCTTCCCAGAAAGGGGCAGAAACTCCTCTGTAGCATCAGGATTAAGGACTGTGGCAGGATCTATTCCCCACACCCTTACCCTGTCCCCACTGAAAATAGAGACAGGAAGGAAGTTTTGACATTGCTCCCTCCCACTGAAAGCAGTGCAGCCCTGCAGACACACTGTAGCAGCCTGCTTCAGCCAAAGCCCCTTGCAGGGCACATGAGTGAAGTGGGTGAGTTGGCAAGGCCCCACAGCTGGTGGAAAAGGGGGCTGGAGCAGCCAGCTCCCCTTCACGCTGCAGCCATTCCAAAAGGTCCTCCAACATGAAAAATAATTGGAATTATAACTGCAGTAATACTGGTTATCATTCATGGAGCTCTACCCCATTCCACTGTGTTGGAGCACTCTATGTGGCCCATCTCATTTGATTCTCATAGTAGCCTTGTGAGCTGGGTGTTAATTTTACCTCCGTTTCCCAGATAAGGAAGCCAAGTTTTCTCCCCACCATGGAGGCGTATGGGAGATTATTAAGCTACAACTGAAGGCAGAGGGAAGAATGAACAGAGATGATGACTGTGTTTCAGAAACACTACCTTTCTCTCCCTGCCCCTTGTTCCCCCCTGGGTCTTTCTTCCTTTCCACTTCTAGAGGAAGTGAAGTTGGAAGAGAAAGAAACAAAAATAAAGTAAAAATAAATGGAAAGACCCAAAAGGGTCTTGGTTCCACGGTGCGGGATGACCCCCTCCCCTTGCCCACAAAGGCACCGGTGGCTAGTTAACATGAAAGAAAGGAGGGACTCCGCTGTTTCTGGAGCAACAACCTTCCTGGGGCCTCCAAAGACCAGAGTCCAAATCCCCTCCACCCCATTGGATGGCACAGCAGAGTCTCCCTGCCCAGCCTCCCAACCTGAAACAGTTGGCATATTACTCCCCAAGGCCCCAAGGGGCCTCTCATGGGCAGCCCATTCATTAACTCTCCCCCAGCTCGGCCCCCTTTCTCCCAGGCTGAGAGATCTCCAAGCTGCTTGGCCCTCACTCCATCCTCCCCTTAACTCTAGGAGGAGGAAGGGTCCTGAATCTACAGCAGGCCAACCAGATAACTGTAGCCTAGACCTTCTCAAACCCATGCCTGCCTCCTTACTACCCATGGCTCCAGTCTGCCTTGCCCATGACCCCAGACTATCATGGGTAGCAGGTCCCCAAGACAACAGTGCTTTAGAATGCTGACATCACTTGTCCCTCAGAAGTTGCCTCCTCCAGCACAAAGATCTGGATTCCTGCTGTAACACTCTGCTCATGTCCTTTGAGGTAGCTCTCAACCCTTGTCCCCCATCACTGGTTCTTACCATGCCTACTCAAACCCTGCTAGCTCATTACTGAAACACATAAAAAGTACCAGACGGATGAGTCCAAGCCTGCCGTGGGCAGCGATCATCAGCGTAGTCCACATTTCCATAGTGCATACAACAGGCTCCCAGATCCTCACGCCCACTGAGCACTTGCCCCTGCCCTCTTCTCCTCTAGCAGAGGCTCTCCACACTCTGGCTAAGCTGGCCTTATTGAGCCCCAGGTAGCCCCATTGCAATGCCCACCCTGCCCCCGGCTGCCCCAGGGGGGGCTCACCTTACCGTGTAGGTGCTCCCAGAGGCTGTTGGCTTGCCCAGGAACAGTAGTTCCTTCTCTGGGAAATCAGCCGGACCAGGTCACCAGGCCAGCAGACAAGGAGAGGTGGGCGGGGAATCCGGGCAGGAGTGGCCCGGAGCTTCCCGGCAATGACTTGCCTCCCAGAGCCCTAAAGAGGGGTGAGGGAGTCTGTCCCTATCTATTGGCAAAGTCCAGCTGAGCTCCTGGAGGAATAGCTGAGGATCCCAGAAGTCAGTCTGAGTCTAGAAGGGAGGGGACAAAGAAAGAGAAAACCCCCTCCCTACAGTGCCCTCTGCTGGTGAGTGGCTCCCACCAGAGGCTAGGGAAAGGGCAGAAGGTAAGAGGAGGGAGCCCTGACAGGAGCTTCTCAACAGCAGCATGCACACAAAACACACGAGGGACAGGGTGAAAAGGGGGGTTCTGATCCCACATATGTCTGAGCTGGGGCCTGAGATTCTGCATCTCTAAGAAGCTCCCAGCTGATGCCAGTGCAGCTGGTCCAGGAGCTTAGACCATGTCTAGTTGCACCCTTTCCTGCACAGAGATGAGAGGAGGCACTGAGAGGGTTAATGACTCACAAGGTGCTGGCAGCCTTGGGGTGTTCCCCTATCAGCTTCCTGCCCGTGTGCAGTGTGCAGCAGCGTTGGCAGGAGCCCTGAACTTGGGGGAGAGCAGACTTTGGGCTGTTTGCCAGCCCGAGTCCTTTCATAGAAATTCTGCCTCAGAAAGATAGTGCCAGTGGAATGAAAGATCCCCGTGAAGATGGATTTTCCCAGCTGTTTGCTGCTGTACTCTTAGCTCCTGATACAGCCTGGTCCATAGCAGGTATTGAATAAAGACTTGTTGAATGAATGCGTGGACCCACTCAGAGAAAAGAGGATGTGTTCTGGCCCCAGACTACGGACACTGAACACACGCGACTCATCTATTGGCTGCGTACGCTTAGGCAAGTTACTCGACCCCTCTGAGCCTCCCTTCCCTTGTCTGACAAATGCAGATAATATGATCTACTGCATGAGGGATAAGCATGGTCATTATTGAGCTAATAACTGTAAAATGCTTGCCACAAAGTAGATGCCCAGTTAAGTGGTAACTGTTGTCACGGCGGGCCCCGTGGGCTGGCCTCCTGCTGTCGAGGACCAAGGTGAACTCCCCAGACCCCCAGGTATCAATCATCTCGTAGAACATGAGTAAATCCCCTGCTTTCATCTCAGTTAATGATTGCTCAGCCTCTTGTCCCTGACTGCAACCTCCTCTCCTCTGCTGCCTTCCCCAGGGTAGAAGCCAAAGGATGGGATAAACACCTCCCAGGGCTAGCTAAGTCCCCAAAGTGGAGAGATGGGGCAAAGGAATGATGGAGAGCCATCAGCCTGGGAAGGGGACCTCAAGAGTAAAGGACAAGCAAGGGAGAGATCTTCAGAAGTTTGTTGGTTTTTTTTTTTTTTTTAAGATTTTAGACATTTTTCTTAAGATTTAAGAGAGAAAAGAGAGATCACAAGTAGGCAGAGCAGCAGGCAGAGAGAGAAGGGGAAGCAGGCTCCCTGCTGAGCAGAGAGCCCAATGCGGGACTCAATCCCAGGACCCTGAGTTCATGGCCTGAGCCGAAGGCAGAGGCTTAACCCACTGAGCCACCCAGGTGCCCCTGTTCAGAACTTTTATAGGGACAGAAAAGGCGGGTGTTAGTCTTTGCTGGACAAGGCTCTGTATGAGTCACACAGGAGGCTGCTTTCTCCTCTGAGTCATGAAGTTATAGGGGTTTGTGAAAATCTGTCAAGCTCGAGTTCCAAGCTGGGAAGGAGCATGCCAACTGGGCTATAACAAGAGGCTGCGTCCATGTATCATGAACTCATTTCCAAGCTGCTGGCACTTGCTTCACGTGGGAGGTAATCCCTGTTACAGGAAGATCCTGGGGAAATCTGAGGGTCCCCACCACCCCCGTGGACAAAAGCCAGTTCACGGGATGTGGAGGCCACCAGCTTTGGTAGGCTTGTGGCCTGGGGCTGAGCCAGCCCAGGGGATCAGGCTCTCACAGTGCCGAAGTCCTCCAGAGGCCAGGACCAACAAACCAGGGGACCTCTCCTAAAAGGAACCCTTCATGGCCATGGAGACATGCCAGTACCACCCCCTTGTCATTGGAGAAAGACAGGCCAGATGGGAGCCTCACTCCACCCTTCTCCTGGTCCCCCACCCTCTTCTGCTTTGCACAAAACGGATATCGTCGGGGATTCGTCCTGGGAGGTATGCTGCTTGAGGTAAGGGGAACGCAGGCCTGGGAATAAGGAGGCAACAGCAAGAGTGTGGAAAACAGGAGAAAATAGGGTGTGGGTGCGGGAGGAGCCTTCAACACTGGGCATAAAAACAGAAAGAGAGACAAGAAGGCAGGAGATGAGCGAATGGCCAGTGAGAGGCAGAGAAGTAGAGAGACACAAGGGCAGGCAGGCCAGGGAGCCCTGTCCGTGGAACCTCCAGGACGTGGACAGGGGCCCTGGACAGGAAAAGATGAAGTAGACAGTCACTCCAGGACACTGAGAATCACCACCTCTGTCTTCCTTGCAGTCCCGGCAGTCATGGGAGGGGGCTGAAGTACCATGTGCAAATGAGAATGATACCATGTGGGGGGTGGGGAGCCTTGGCTGGAGGGGGGTCTGTGTCTTGTTCCACATGCAAATGAATGTGGCAGCTTCTTAATCAAAGACCAGGCAGTTGCTTCCTTGAGAAGTCAGGCCCCAAGAAAACTGAGCACTTGTGTCATGGGCTCAGTCCCTCTGGAAGTGGAGAGGTGGAAGAGGGACCTCGCCAGCCCCTGAGGGACATGTGAGACCTAACATTTCAGAGAAAGGAACCCAGTGTCATTCAGCTAAGTTCAAATAGGGCAGCAGCTCAGGCTGCTGTGGGCCTCTTGGGTCTGCCAGTCTGGTGTATGGAGATAAGCCTGGGGGCCCATGGGCTGCCCCATTTTTGACTAGAAAAGACCCTCAGAGAATCTCTGGATCCTGCCTCTCTAGTCCTTCCAGGCAGGTTATATCAGCTTGGCTGAGTTCAGCACAAGGCAGCGTCCCTGTCAAGAGCCTGCTGTGTACCTGCCAGCCACTATGGGAGGCAGAAAAGACCGTCATACCTGGACCTGAACTCTAGGAGTCAGATACACATGAGAGGGAAGGAGCCTTGCACTCAGAAGTAGTTATCAATACTGGACAGTATCTTCTGAGTGCCAGAGAAAGAGCAAGGCAGTATGGGCTGGCTAGCGCAGGATGGGAGCTGGGCCAAGGTGGGGAGAATGGCATCTCTTACCAGACCTCCCAGGAGGGGCTCAGGCCACAGTACAGTGTCAGGTAGCAGGTGGAGACAGTCAAGCAGGCGTGGGGAAAGGACTAGGAGGGAGGCCCACCAGCAGCATGTTGTCTGCCTTCCTAGATTTTGCCTCTGTGAGGGGAATGCAGCCTCACGGTGCCATCTTTTTGGCCCTTCCCCACCTGGGGCCTGTCCTGCTCTGGCTGCTCACCCGTCATCAGATGTCTGGTTGGGACGATAGCCCAAAGAAACCGCCCTGGTGCCCGCCTCACAGAGTCTTGCTGGCAGGGTGGATAACCATCTACTTTGTCATGGGGTGAGCACCCATTTCTCCTGCCTTGGCCCTGATACCTGTGAGGATGGGAACGAGGCCCTGCACCCCTGAACTACTACTGCATTCTGGCCTTCACAGGGACGGATGCCATCCTGCCTCTTGGGGGGCGGGGGGGGTCCCCTCTGTGCCAGCCTAGGACTCCAGACTCCAGACAGCCTAGCTCCTCCCCCTCTCCGAGTTTCCCCATGGCCTCCCCCACCTCACCTTGCATGCCCCCAGCTCCTCCCACCACCTCCCGCCCACCCTCAAGGGATGCTTAGACATGCCTGCTCCCACTTCAGCCCACAGGGCTTCCTTTTGGTAACCAAGAGTCCTCCCTCCTTCTGAGTGTTCTGCCACCATCTCTCCACAGCTATGCCTCCTACCTGGTGTGGAAGGACTTGGGAGGGGGCTTTGGGCGGCCCCTGGCCCTGCCTCTCGGCCTCTATGCTGTGAAGCTCGCTGTCAGCTGGGCTGCCCTGATTCTCTTTTTCGGAGCCCACACCCATGGTCTGGTAAGGAATGCAGTGAAAGTAGTGTAGGAACAGGTGAGAACACCTGTGGCCCCCAGAGCAGATACCACAGTAGACCAATTGAGTGCAAGCAGGTTAACGGGTGGGCAGACTTCTCTGAGCTCTGGTTGAGTGCCCAGACCTCAGCAACTTGGCTCACTGGGTCCAGCGTGCTGGAGAAAGGTGGAAGGCTCAGTGCCCAGAGCGACCTACCTGACTGCCCTGCATCCCGACCCCTCCCCCATCCAGGCCCTGCTGCACCTGCTGCTGCTCTATGGACTGGCAGTGAGTACAGCGCTGATCTGGCACCCCATCAACAAGCTGGCCGCCCTGCTCCTGCTGCCTTACCTGGCCTGGCTCACTGTGACGGCTTCCATCGCCTACCGCCTGTGGAGGGACAGCCTCTGTCCAGACCATCAGCCTCAGCCCATGGGGGAGAAGAACGACTGAGGCACCAGGGACAGGAGTGGACGGAGGATGGCCAGGTAGGGTAGAAGAGAACGCAGGCAGGGTTGTGGGGCTATTTGAAGGAGGAAGGGAGGGGAGGGGGGTCAGGATTGTTTAATCCCTGAAGATGACTCAGCCTAGGGTGGTCACTGTCCTGGGTCTCCTGGTGCCAATTTCCTTTCCATTTCAGAAACGGGAGAGGGGAAACTTATTTTATACTTAATATAAATTAACAAATTCTGTATTAATAAGGTAATTTAGAAATACCCATTAATAAAATCCTTTACAAAATTTGAGGGTATCCTGCGAAGAGCGTATCTGGGAAGATGAAGTCGAGAGCAGCGTTGCAGGGGTAGACGCGTCTGCGCATGTGTGGGAGTCCGTGTAGGTCAATGCTAGCAGGAAGGCAAGTGCACAGAAAGGGGAGGGTGGGCGTACCTTCTCCGCTCCACTCCCACGCCCTCCCGATAGGGCGTGTATAAAAGCAAAACACAAAAGTAGATAAGGTTAAAAAAAAAAGATGCAAATTACATGTCAGGTTTATATAATATTTTATTTTAGAGTAGTTTAATGTTATCTCATTGATTTTAATTAATATATATTAGTAACAATAATATAATGTGTATAATATACACCATAGTATATTGTAGTTATTATAATAATATTATACTATGGTTATACAATATATTATTCTCATGTACTTTCTATATATCATATTAAGACCTTATGGGATTATCACTGATAAAGAGGATTATAGCCCATTTTTAATTTTTGTTTTCATATTCTTTTTTATTATTATTTTAAATCCATTAATGACTATTACAATAAGAGAAAACATTGAGAAAAGGAGATGAACACCTCAGTGCTAAGTGATTTCAGACTTCTCTCTTTCTACATCTTCTCATTGGCTTCTTTATTTCAGTTTCTTCTCTCCTATTGTTTTCTTCTCCTCTTGTTTCAAGGCCCTGGTGATAGCAAGGGTAGCAGTGACTGCCCCTGGGGCTGCCCACCCCCAGATCCCAAACAAGGTCCGCTATAAGGCCCAGACACCCTGCCCAGGAGCTTTTAAAAATATTGACCACTCTCTAGGGATGGAGTTGGGCATCAGTGTTCTTACAACCCCCCAGGGCCTCCAGCAGGTCAGCTGGGAACCACTGACAACAGAGTCACTGGGGAGCTTATTACAAACGCATGTTCCTTAGACCCCACCTGTGACCTAAGAATCAGAACTTTTGGGGTGGACTCCAGGCATCTTTGGATTGAACAAGCTCCCAGCACTTGTGTGAGCTCTCACTAAAATTTGAGAGCTCCAGGTATGGCTGGTCTTTCGGGGCTCTTTTCACTTCCACAACCTGTACTTCTTGTGAGCTGAGTTCTGGCTGAAAAACCAGTTCTGACCTCTCAGGTAGGGGCCAAGGACCAGACAGGGGAGAAGCCAGAAGGAGATCATCATTCAAGGAGACTGGTTCTTTCTGGAGCTCACCTAAAGGAGGACAAGAAAGAAGGACTCTGGGGGCGCCTGGGTGGCTCAGTGGGTTAAAGCCTCTGCCTTCGGCTCGGGTCATGGTCCCAGGGTTCTGGGATTGAGCCCCGAATCGGGCTCTCTGTTTGGCGGGGAGCCTGCTTCCTCCTCTCTCTCTCTCTCTCTCTCTCTCTGCCTGCCTCTGCCTACTTGTGATCTCTGTCAAATAAATAAATAAAATATTAAAAAAAAAGAAAGAAAGAAAGAAAGAAGGACTCTGCATCTTTCCTGACTCTAAAAGGATACTCTGCCCAGCCAGGCAGGTCAGGGACCCCCACCTCCACATCCCACAGCACAGAGAAGGCCTTCAGGTATCTTTATGGGCAGGAAAAAATTAATACTTGGTCCAATTAAAAGAAAATGCTGACCACTACCCCACCAACACCTACAGACGAGTCTGGAGCCATTGAAAAAAGCCTGTGTTTGTTCTTGAAACTTCTTGAAACTTGTCAGGTGGTTCTAATGTTCAGCCTGGTTGAGACAGCTACCAGTCTGGTTCTCAAAGTGCAGCCCAGTAACGTCCTGGGGCAGTTGTGTCCAGCCCTGCTCCAGACCCAGATCATCTGCCTCTATGAGATGGAATCAGATCATCTTGAGGAAGAAAGGCCATACAGTACAGTCAGTGGTTTGCACTTCTGGCTCTGGAGAAGAGCCAGCCTGGGCTTGGTACAGACTGTCATTTACTACCAGGGAACCCAGTGCAACTGACTTCACTGCCTGTGCTTCATTTTTCTCATCTGTGCCATGGGCCGCCCCCCATCCCCTAGAATTGTTGGGAAGAGATGAGATAATGAATAAAATGAGGTCTGGCACAGAGGAAGTGCTTAATACCTGTTAGCTGTTCTAGGAGGGGAACCCAGAGGCCCCTTGTTGGAGACCCACCTTGCTCCAAGACCCCAAGCTATATCTCCCTCCCTTCCTAAGAGCCAGGAGAGTGAGTGACCTCCTCCCCAGGTCTGGTGGCCAGCCTGATCAGTGTCACATGCAGAAAATGACTCGCTTTTTATGTTGCAAATTCAGGTGGATTTTGTCTTCACCTCAATCAGATTTTCTAAAACTGCTTTCGGTTGAATTTATAACTTCATTTATATGTGTAGCTGTTTGAACGTAGACGCATAATCCATAAATACCGATCGAGGGTGGGCTCGGAGCCACCGCACTGCACGGGTTCTCGTCCCTGCTCCACTATTTCCGGGTGACCTTAGACAAGTCAACACCCCAGAGTTATTTGTCATTGTTGTTGTCGTCATCATCTCATAGAGGCAGTATAAATAGCCGCTCCGAATTTTATTGGTGTCTCCAGCTAATTCTAGAAGTTTAAATGATGCTCTAAGAAGAAGAGAGTCTGCCCAAACCCACTGCATGACTTTGCCCTCCCCAGTGCAAGCTGATCCACAGACCCAGGCATCCAGATACCTGTAGTTCTGGACACTTGGCCCTAGAACAAAGTTTGATTTGGGCAGTTTCGCAAGCCCCAGAATAACAAGACTGTCTGATAGGGATGAGCCAAACCAAGGGGCTTCCTGGCTTTGAACAGAAACAGCCAGAAAGGGCAGGATTCCAACCACAAACTCTCACCCTCTTTCCCCAGAGTCATCCTTATAATTCCCTTCTGTAGGGGTGCCTGGTGGTTCGGTCAGTTAAATGCCTGACTCTTAATTTCAGCTCAGTTCATGATCTCAAGGTCATGAGACTGAGCCCCAAGTTGGCCTCTGTGATCAGTGAGGAGTCTGCTTGTCTCTCTCCCTCTGCCCCTCCCCCCATCACACGCTCTAGCCTGGGAACATTTTCCCCCTCTCTCCCTCTCTTTCTCAAATGGATGAATAAATAAAATCTTTAAAAAAAAAAAAAGAAGAAGAAGAAGAAGAAGAAGAAAAGAAAAACTCCCTTTTGCACTGCTCTTTGGTTTCTGGGTGGGAGCCTTTAATCCCCCAGTCTCCAAATCTGCCTGAAGCCCCTGTCCTTACCCCACCAGTTCTTAACCACACCTGGAACACACACTGCCCTGGGACCCTCCTAGGTATCTGGAGTTACCTAGAGCTGTGCCTGAATGGAGTCAGAGCTGCCTCCTATCTTTGCGACATGCGTCCTGGGATCCCACCACAGCAGTCATGTGTGTGTGCTTCTCTGTCTTTCTGTGGTAGTTTTCCATTTGCCTCTGAGCGAGCACATGGCATGTGAATATGATTCACTGGGTGAAGAGTGGCAGGGAGGGGGAGATGAGCTCCTCAAAGGCTGTGCAGTGCCCCCTACACCAGTGTGTGCAGAGGTTGGGAGCTGCAGCAGATAACATAGCACCCCCAGTAGGTGGCACATCTCTTTCTGCTGGATCTTAGTCCCTCCTTCCCTCCCTGGAACCCTGCATCCTTCCTCCCTTTGCCAAGTCTGCAGAGTAGAGCCACACAGGGGCGAGGTGAGGTGGAGAGTGGACAAAGTTTTGGTCCACTGGGCTGGGAGGGAGCAGAGTGCAGGCATCCCCAGCCCCTTCTCCCCATGGGCAGGTAGAGATGATGCCCTAGTGGAAGGAAGTTGAAGGTCCCCAGAGTGTTGCCAGGCCTGCGCCAGGGCTCCAAAGTCTTCCTTTGTGGCAGCCATATCCATCCAATTCCCTGGAATTCTCCGGCACCCCAAGCTGAGTTGCAGAGTCCTCCACCTTCTTGTAGTTCTGGAAAACAAGGACAAGTCCTCCTGTTTTAAGGACTGATTGCTGATCCCCTTTAGTGGCAGGCAAGTTACTGACACACACAAAGACTGGCTCTGGTCGGGGCACCCTCAGATCCGGAACTCCCTCTTTTTTTTTTAATATTTTTATTTATTTATTTGATAGAGATCACAAGTAGGCAGAGAGGCAGGCAGAGAGAAAAGGGGGGGGGGGGGGAAGCAGGCTCCCTGATGAGCAGAGAACCCAATGTGGGACTCGATCCCAGGACTCTGGGATCATGACCGGAGCCTAAGGCAGAGGTTTAACCCACTGAGCCACCCAGGCACTCCCCAGACCTCCCTCTTTCATGCTCAGTAGAGTTCCTCAAAGCCCCTTCTCTCCCTGAAAGCTCTCAAGGACCCTCACCCACTTAGGCACATTCTGCTAGTGTGCAAACCAGCACAGGCTCTCTGTCATAACAGCTGCCTCAGTACTATCTTTTCAGCCTCTTCCATCCCTCTACTGTCTATACCTCCAAGCTCCCCCAGCCCACACAGAAATTATCTGCCCACAGGAGCACCCAGGAAACCCCTGTCCTCTCCACCGGCACCTGTTCCACACACTGACTGTTCTAAGAGCTAGAATTCTTTCAAAAGCTGATTCAGTTTATCTCTTTCTCCTAGTAGGTTCTTTGGCCCTGCAAACCCCTTTCAAAGAACACTATTAGTCACCTTCTTGTGCTTGATTCTTATCAGCTCACTTTCTTCAAAGACTCCAAACACCCACCGCTGGAGCCGGGCAGTGCCGGGAATGGTTGCTGGAATGGCGAACCGCAGAGACTAAGTTACCGTGTCACTATTTTCCCCCAGGGACAGCACATTCTGCCTGGCAACCCGAGCGTTGTGTTCCGCACAGGAGGATATTGAAAACCTTTGCGCATGCTGTGAGCTTAGTGCCTTCCCTGATCTCAGCCTTAGACCTCTGGGAGACCCTGGGTCCCCTCCCTCACCCCCCTCCTGGCCAAATCTCTGGACAACCCATGTTTATGTCAACAGAGCAGTTGCTGGAGGGCACAGGCTTCTGTCCGCCAGGGGGTTGTCTGGTGCCTGCAGCCCGTTGTTTGTGTACCTCGTCTCAGTAGTGACCGAGGGACAGGCACGCCCTGGCTGGGTCTCTGGGGCAACGCGCTGTTGGGGTCCCAGCTGTCCCAGCACATAAAGCACCCACTCCATCAGCGTGCTCCCGAGGTGTCTTCTTTCACAAAGTGAGAATTTAAACCTTCCCCTGGTGAGGCTTCTATTTTCCACTAGGCTCCTCCTGGCCTCTACTTCCTTCCCAGTGAGGGCAACGTGGGATCAGGCTGGGACCCAAGGAACAGCTGTGCCTGACCCTGTCGCCTACTCCTCGGCCATCTCCAGAACATCCGAATGTTTTCTGAAACGACCCTGGGAAATGGGACTGGGAGAGGCAGGTTGCAGCTTCTCTTGGGCCTAATGCAGCTCCTTCCAGCCCCTGGCATCCCAGAAAGAATGAGGCTGGGGCCTGCGGGGACAGATTGGGAGCATTCCTTTTTCAGTTTCCATCCCTACTCCCCAGCTGCTTTGTCTCTATCCCTGTGCCCTCTACACATATACACCACACGTACATACATGCCTCTCTGGACATGCACTCCTCACAAACTGATTGCTTCTAGAGCCAAGGTCCCTGAAGAACGCCTTCCTCCCCTAGAGCCCTTCTTGTCCCTCCTTCCTCGGAGCCCAGCCTCAGGGGTCCTGATAGCAGTAGGAGCCGAATGGTGAAGGGGCAATAGCATGACTCTGGCAGCCCGCAGCTCTGCTCTCACTAGCTGCATGACCTTGGCCAAGTCACTTAAGCTCTCTGGTCTCAAATTCCTCACTAATAAAATGAGAGTAATTACTATTAATTAATACCTACCCCAACATCCTCGTGAGGAGTAAATGGACTAATTGACATGACCTGCTGAGACCAGTGTCAGGCCCCCACGAAGGGCTGTGTTAATGTCAGTGCTCCCTGTTACTGAATTCCAGGCAGCATAACACAGTTGGAAAAGCCTAGAACTTGAAGGCTGACAGACTTGGGTTCAAATTCCAGCAACCCACAGACTCCTGCTGTGACCTTGAACTAGATGCCTTATTTCTCTGTCTCCTCCTCTGCAGGAGGGGCAAAGGGATAGAAACTTACCCAAGTGTTAACAGGGGGGTTGGGGAATACCTGCCCTAAAGAGTAGAGTGGCAGCTGCAGAAGGCCGAGCCAAGCTCCCGGCACCTGATCCCCAGATTAGCTGTTGCACTCTGGGGCCAGCAGGGGAAACTGGTAGGACATGGAAAGGGGAACCAGGGACCAGCCAGGAACCAGGCCCCCAGGAGATGCCATAAATAGCCAGAGCTAGCTCAGAGGGCCTCTAGGGATGGAGGGCAGAGGTGAGGGCTGGAGAGGAGCCGTGGAAAAGGAAGCTGTCAGTTATCAGTCCAAGGGAGGACCCAGAGTGCTCTCCCAAGTATCAAAGGAAAAAGGGTATGTGGGTGTGGTGGGAGCGAGGGGTCACCTCTTCAGAAAGGACCAGCTGGGTCCACCTCTGTCCCACCTCCCACCAACACTCAGAGTCAGGAAATTTTCATGACATTGTTCATCTTCACCCTCACAGGAGACCGTCTTGTCTCCTCTTCTCATTTCCATCCCTTTGACCGTCCTGGACAATAACTCAGAAGGAAGCACAAAGGCCCAGATACGCTTAGTGAATTGGCCAAGATCACACAGTGAATCAAGGCCGAGATGGGCTCATGAGCATGGATTTATCCCCTCCCCCCCAACCAATCCTGAGTTATACAGGACAGCCAAAATATCTGTGCCGTGTTTCCAGTCTTCAGGGTGCCTGGGTGGCTCAGTCAGTTGAGTGTCCTACTCTAGAGTGTCCTACCCTTGATTCTGTCCCAGCTCATGATCTCAGGGCTTCAGGATCCAGCCCTACAACAGGCCCCATGCTCAGCAGGGAGTCTACCCCCCTCCCTTATTTTCCCTCTGCCCCTCTCCCCAGCTTGCTTGCTCTCTCCCTCTCTCTAATAAATAAATCTTGGGGCACCTGGGTGGCTCAATCAGTTAAGCATCTGCTTTTGGCTGGGGTCATGATTCCAGGGTCCTGGAATCGGGCCCCACATCATGCTCCCTGCTCAGCAGGAAGCCTGCTTCTCCCCCTCCCTCTGCCATTCCCCCTGGTTGAGCTCTTTCACTCTCTCTCTCTCGAATAAATAAATAAAATCTTAAATAAATAAATTTAAAAAAAAGAAAAGAAAAGAAAAGAAAAAACCTGTCCTCAAGGAGGAAATCCTTCCCACAGGGTGAATAAAGCCCTGAAAGGATCCCTCCTGGTCACTTGCCTCCCTGCAGACCTTTTGCTCTGCCTTGGTTGTTCCAAGCCCCTCACTGCAGCTGTGACCCGGAAAGAGGAGAGGGACACCCAACTTCACAGCTTTACACAGGCTTTCATCAGCGCTGGCTGGGTGGCGCCCTGGAGATAAGAACTATTTTCCGAGAACCTGGACTTACATCCTTGTGTGATCTTTACACCTGACTTCACCTTCCTGAGCCACAGGTCTGTAACTGCAAACCAAGGCCAGTGATCCCTGCCGGCATGATAACTGAATGCACTAGTGCGTGCCCAAGGCCCCGCTGAAGTTGAAGACAGGACGCCCCAGCCAGACTCAGACTGCACCTCATGCCTCTCTGTGTTCTTGCCATTTCCCACCGCGCCTGGCACACAGGAGCCCTTGATTAAGTGTTGATCAAATAAAAGAAGGAAGTGACCTCTTGGCATGGAACTGTTGTGTGTTTGTGGGATGACAATAAATAATGTGGGTCCGCCATGTATCAGCGATCACTGCCTTTTCTTGTTGGACACAGGCACTACTCCTACCACTCCGTGCTTGACACCCAGGAAAAAACACCTGAAAAAAATAATCTCAGAGTAAATGCTTTCAGTAGCAAACCTATGAAGTAGGAGAACCAGCTAGTTTATGGTGGATATCAGAGCGCTCTGGAGAATGCAAGGGGCACCAGTAGTAATAATTCCTGGACAACAGGTAGAAACCATGACCATCCAGGAAGACCTAAATGTTTGGCCTCTTACTCATGGGGCCCTGTGTGGCTCAAAATTCCCTGGGGAGAGAGCCCCAAAGCCTCAGATACTCCAAACTGATCTGACTCCTATTCTCTGGGCAGACCATGGAAGGTTACCCTCCCTTTCCATCACCGCCACCCAACCCACTTGGTGCTGGGTTCCAGCAGTTCCTGAAGTTTCCAGGTTCCTCACTTTCAACCTCTAGGTGACCCTGACCCCAGCCTTCCACTGCACTGAGAATGGTCTAGAATTTTCATGCTGCCCCAAACATAAACACCTGTGGCCTCTGCTAAGCATCCAAGATGGGAACTGAGAAAGTGATCCATATGGAATGTGATCCATAGATCTTCCAATGCTGGTTTAGCTCAGGGATTTTTCCAGGGGCTCCAGGGGTCTCTCATTCCTTTCACAGGCTTGTAACTGGTCCCTCTGCTTCTCGTCTTTCCCACCTTTGCCCTCTTCTCAACCAATCAGCCTGGGTGATCCTGTAAAAATATAAATCAGACCATGTGTTTCATCTGTTCAAAGACAATGGCTTCCCATCTCATTCAGAGAAAAAGTCAAGGTCCTTGACAAATCCATAACGCCCTATCTATCTAGCCCTTACTTATCTCTGGCCTTATATCCTAGGACTCTCCAGCCACACAGGTATCTCCTTGCTCCTCAAAAACACAAGGAATGATCCCACCTCAGGGCCTTTGCACCTGTTCTTTCTCCCCTTGGACCACTTTCTCTTTACAAAGCATATTTCCCTCATAACCTTCAGATCTTTTCTCAGTTGTCTGTTTTTCAAAGTCCTTCCCTGGCCACTCTATAAAAATACCACACAACCCCTTCACACTTCTGTCCCTCTAACCTGCCTTCTCTCCTTAGCACTTAACACCAGCAAACAGACAAGAGAGATAGAGGGATAGATAGATAGATAGATCACTTATCTTGTACATTGTCCAACACTCTCAAGTGAGGGCAAGGGCACAGAGGGCACTCTCTGTGAGGGCAAGAATTTTCATTTGTTTTGTTCTGGGCCATATTCCAGTACCCGAAACAGCACCTGGCATATAGTAAATGCTCAACAAATATTTGTTAAATGAATAAAGGACCGACTTAGAGGAAACACAGTTTGGAGGTCAAATGTCCAGGCTTCAAATCCTGGTAAAAAGGCCTGGATTTGAATCCTGGCTTTCCCACTCATGGGCTGTATGAGCTCAGGCAAGGCCCTTAACCATCATTTCTGTGAGTCCCAGTTCCCCTACATGAAACAAGGGATGATACACACTGCCTTCCGGGGCTGTTGAGAGCATTAAGTCTGATTTTACACATAAGCCATGTCCTCTTTCAAAACCTCTGAGCTTGGGCGCCTGGGTGGTTCAATTGTTAAGCATCTGCCTTTGGCTTGGGTCATGATCCCAGGGTCCTAGGATGGAGACTCACATGGGGCTCCCTGCTCCGTGGGAAGCCTGCTTCTCCTTCTCCCACTCCCCCTGCTTGTATTCCCCTCTCTCACTGTGTCTCCCTCTGTCAAATAAATAAATACATAATCTTAAATAAATAAATAAACAAATAACCTCTAAGCTTGTAAATAGCAGTATTGTTACTACTGGAGATTGAGAACCAACACAGCATTATGGGGCCATAACTGGCAAATTAGCATCTGTTCCCTTTAAGTAATAACCCACGGTTTCTTTCCACATTGCAAGTTCTTATCCTATCCCATCTCAGGGCCCTCCTTTCCTGAACCAATGTCTCCGCAGGCGAATGGGGCAGGGTTTCTCTGCAGGCACCCTTGGTCAACACAAACCTCACCCTGCTTGCACCTCTGAGAGCGTCTCTCCCAAATCTCGGGATGCCCAACCTCTATCCCATTCTCCATCGCCCCGGACAGACCCCGGGGCGCTAAAGGGTTGCATGGGGAAACAGAGGGAAGGATATAAGGTGGAGGGAGAGAGTATGAATATATGTGTGAGCCAGTGGGGGAAGGGAGAGCAGGCCTTGCCATCCCCACCTGCCAGCTTCCTGTCTTTGCTTACTGATAAATAGGGGATACTAGTGGCCAGATTTTCCATTCCCCCCATCCCGGCACCCGCTGTCACTCAATTAAAAAAAGATAGAGGGCGAGGGCCTGGGGGAGGGGCTGAGGGCTCCTGTTATAAAGCCTGTGTGGCCAGGAGGTGACAACACTAAGCCTGGCTTGCCCGCTCCTCTTCCCGTTGTCCCCAGGCAGGTTTAGCTGCTGACAGCTGCTTGGGACTCTGCCGCCAGGCCCTGGCCTTGGGAACTCGCTGCCTCTCCCCTTTCTCAGTGCCTGCGGAGCCACCACCCCTCCATGGCTCAGAAAGAAGAGGCCGCTGGGGCCGCTGGGGCCACTGCGGCCGCCGAGCCTGCCGCACCCACTTCCCAGAATGGTGAGGATGTGGAAAATCTGGATGACCCTGAGAAGCTGAAGGAGCTGATTGAACTGCCTCCCTTTGAGATTGTCACAGGGTGAGAGCTGGGTGTGGTCCGGTTGCCTCCTCCCCAGAAGAGTGTGGGCTGGGGGCAGGCTGGGGAAATTCAGGATGGGAACAGAAGAGGTCAGGGTCCCAGTCCTGCTGCCAGGAGTCTGGTAGGGGCTATGGGGGCGGGGGGGGGGGGGGGGCAGCAGCAAATCTCTCTTGGCCTCTCAGGCAACACCTACGCCCAGGGGGAGGTAGGAGCAGCTCCCCGGAGACAAGGCCCCAGAGAATAAAACCACTGCTCAGGCCTCCTGGTAGCGGGCTGTCAACCTGCCTCTCTGGGTACAGGCTGTCTAGTTCCAGGGAATTGGATAAGGACATGGGATGACCCAGACAAATTTAAATATGGTCCCGGTCAAAGTACCTTCTCCCTCAATTCTCCTCGCTGCTGAGTGGGGGTCTCCTCTCTCTGTATGGCTCTCACTTTTCTCTAGAGCTTCTCTCTGGAATGGAAGATCCTAAGACAGGGAAAACAGATCTGCTCTTTCCTAAGGCTGAGTGAGAAGCTTTTTTTTTTTTTTTTTTTCCATATTGAATCAAGTCTGCCCAGGGGTTCTCCACATCTGCCCCAAGGGCAAGAGTAGTTACAGTGCAGGTCATCATCCAGGCCCAGGAGCTTCTGGCCAGAAGAGGTATTCTGCCCTTGGCCAAGCACCAAGGAAGAAAAAGGACCCTAAGCAAAGGGTCTCCAGGGCCTACGTACAGGATCCCTCTGTCTTGTCCAGATTATGCCTTCTCCAGGAATAAAATCAAGTTGTCCTTCCTCCTCTTTCCTCTCTGTTCCTTTTGTAAAAGACCCGGCAAAGTTTGTAGGCCAAGAATAAGAAGGGACTACATAGGGCCACATTGCCTCCCTCAACCCCAAGGCTTCCTTGATGGAAATCGCCAACAATGCCCACAGGTAGAGTAAGGTCCACACTAGGAGAAATTTCAGGAAGAATGGAGGCATTGTGCCCCCAGGGGCAGAGGAGCCCCGGGTGGTCCTCCAGACTTGCTGTTTTAAGCTTGGCAATTGATTTTCCAGCCCTGGCCTCAGTTTGGTCATTTGTAACATAAGGAAGTTACACTAAGTTGATCCTTAAGGTCTCTTCCAGCTCAGACACTTTCTGATTTCTAAGAGAACCTGAGGGAAAAACGCACCATAGTTCCTGAGGGAAGAATTCAGGCAAGAGCCTGGAACTTGTGTTCACCCGTGCTCAACAAACGAATGTCTCCTCTTTGTCCTAGGATTAAAGAAACAGCAGAGCACAGATTAATATAGACCTAGGGAAAGCCTAGGGCTACTAGGTCAGGAGAGTCCACAATCCCAGTGGTCCTCTATGGAAGGAGATCCTTTTCCTCACCCCTAAGTCTGCTGGTCCATGCTGCCCTTGGTTACACACAGGCATGGGCACACCCACTCTGCCCACAGTTGCGGTCTCCCCAGCACAGCGGCAGGATAGGTCTGGAACAAAATTAGACTATGTTCAATTGAACATGCTTTGGGTTCCCAGGGGAGTTGGTCATAATGGTCAAATCCTCTGATGCAAGTTATATCCACCCAGAGCTTTATGATCACTGCATACTTGCACATGTGTGAGCCCATTCAACCTTCAGCACAATGCTGGGGATTACTGCCACTCTACAGATGGGGAAACTGAGTCAGGGAGATTGCATGATTTGTTCAAGACCACAGAACCAGTAAGTAGCAGTTCTTCTTCTGACTCCAGCCAAGTGTTCTTTCCACGGGGCTCTTGTTCATTCCGGGTCCCAGATTTCCCAAACAGGGTTCCACCTGTCTCCATCTGTGAGGCAACGGGGCTCAGAGGCTTCTCTGACCCAAGGCTCAGAAAAAGAGATGCAGCAGGGCAGTTTTCTGGGTGCTCTGAGAGTAGTTCAGGAGGGAGGTGGAGCTCTGAGTGTTTCCTGGCCACAAGTAACAGCTGTGGAGATCTGTCTCCTGGGCCCCTCTGGGTAAACAGATGGCTTAAAATAGCCCAGAGGTGTGGCTGTGTCTGTGCAGAGACAGGATGAGGGAACAGCTTTCCCCTTCTTTCCTCTCCAGATGCCCTGGCATCAAGGGGGTCAGCAAAGTAGCTCCTCTCCTAGCCGAGACTCCCAGAGGGGATGAGTCTGCCTGTACGGCTTCTTAGATTTGGGCTGCAAGCTAGCAGAAGAGCAGACAGGTTTTGAGAAATAGTCAGGAGTGAGGCAGGTGTACTAGGTAGGAATAAGAAGATATGCCCCACTTGTCATGATTCTGGCTTGAATAGGGCACTTGGGATAGAAAGAAGACCTAAGAACATTAAAAAAATTACATGGTAGAAAGTGCTAGAAAAAGGTCTAAAACTACAGTAGTGTACCAAAGCCAACTCACGATGACCGAGAATCAATTGTGCGCATCCCTTTCCAACTCTGTGTTCAGTGACTTCATGTTGGTTTCTTGAAATCTCCATAGCAGGATTGTTTACAAAGATCAGCAAACCTTAGAAATGAGTATTTTCTTTCCTCCCTCTCTCCCTCCCTTCCTCCTCTCTCTTTCTCCCTTCCTCCCTTCCTGTCACAGAGCTGGTTGTTAAACCAGCACACCCAGGAAAGAAAGAGCCCTCTAACTACAAGAAGAAAAGTAGAGAGGATTGTGCTTAAGATTCAGCTCTGAGGGGTAAGATTTGAGGCCCAGAGAAGCCACCACCCGACAGTACCAGCCTTAATTTCTGGAGTGTTGACCATTGTCCAGACTCTGAGGGGTGGGGTTACTCGACCTATCCTCCAGATGAGGAAACCAAGGCTCAGAGGTATGAGTATTTTGGCCAAAACTAATGGATGGAGTAGGGCATAAACCCCAAGACTGTCTGACTCCAAGTCACCACACTGCATCTAAAAAAAGCCATAAATGGGAGGTTTCTTGTATTTGACACATATTTACTGAATAGGAATCATTTATGTGCTGCCCGTTTTCCCCACGAGGACAGGGACTTTAAACTGCTTTATCTCCAGCACCACGAATAGTGCCTGGCTCCTAGTAGATACTTGTTAAATAAATAAATGAACTAATGAATGAACTCCTATCGTCTGGTAGTCTTTCTGCCAGCCATTAGGGTAAAGAACTAGCTGTGGGGAGGGTTTCTGGGAGGAGAGCAGGTCAAGATCTCTGAAGAGCCAGGCGTGCTCAGCATAGAAGAGAATTCCTCAGATCATGCCTGCCTCTCAGCTCCCGCATGCTTTAGGGAAGCTCTGGGGCACCAGAATTAGTTGTCTTCTCATCTTTCCACCCCAGTGATGAGCGACTATGGCTCTGCCCAGCAGGACCTCTGGCTGTGTGTTTGTCTTTGTTTGTTTCTAGTTGTGTTGCGTATGATTTGCATCACGCTCAACCTGCAAGCAGAGGGACTGGTATGAAAGAGAGATAAATGGCACAGACTGTGACTGTCCTTTCAGCTGCTTCTTTAGCTGCCAGTGGTTTACTCTGGTCACACCGAGAGGAAAGGCAGGGTTCGGAGGAGAAGGGACAGCAAGGAGTGGGGGCCTTTGACTCGGCCGTTAATCCTGCAAGCCTCTCACACCTCACCCTGGGCTCCAAAGCATGCTGGGGAGGCTTGTTCCAGGGAAAACCAGAAGACAGCCACCGACTCTGGCCACCCTGGCCTCCACTGAGGCTGGGGGAAACTCAGAGCTCCAGTGTGAAGACAATGCCTCCCAAAGGAAAGGCAGGGGCTCAGGGCTTGCCTAGGGCAGAATCCCATCCAGAATTACAACCCTAGAGCCAGCAGCCTGGCAAAACCCATCTGGGCTGTTAGAAGTCTGCTTCTTTCCTCCTTCTTCCTGGGCCCACTCCTTAGCATCCACTTTGCAAGTGGTCTGGAAAAGGGAGAAGGAGACAGAAACCAGCACGTCTGCCTCTTTTAAGTAGATCATGAGAGATCTGGTGAGAAAATCTGAACCAAGTCAACACTCAATGATCTGTAAGTAGATTTTTCCACTCCATGGATCATTTTGGAGCAAATGTTCCATCTCAGAGCTTCTACTATCGTGCAGGTTGCTCTCTTTTATGTATAGATTTATGCTTAGGGAGTGCAAATATTTTTAAAATGTGAACGAAATATTCACAACCCTTGTCCCTCCACCAAGTCAACCGTGATCTAAATGGTCTTTCCCAGAGATTAGGATTTTTGGTTTCCTGCTTAGAGAATTGCAAGACCCAGGAGGCTGAGTCTCAGCAGATGAAGTATGAGTGACATGTCTGCAGAAAGTATGAGGAAGGAGTGCTTGAAGAAGCCGGGGAGGGGGAGGAATAACCCTCTTGGCTTTTGTGCCTGATATTGTGACTGAATCCAGGTGAAGAAATCTGTTACTAGCATGTTTTTCCCGACCACCACTCCAACACGCAGGCACACGCACACCCCATTTCAGCAGGAAAACACCCGCTGGGGGCAAGAATAAAGGCTATAAGTCACTACAGTACTCAGGCATCATGCTATTAGAAAAAAGAAGAAAAGACGTTCGCGATTATCTAAGAAATTAGTGTCACTGTTTTCCTTTCTTCCGCTAGCAGGCATAACAGTGTTGACTTATTTTGTGATTCTATAAAATCACCCGAGGTGGCCATGTTGTCTAGCTCCCTGGAGAGATTTCAGACCTTTTCCACCTCTGTTCTCCTGGGTCCTCTCCAGGGCCTGGCTGTTTCAGCCTGTGGGAGGCCCAAAGAACTTTATTTGACCTTTATGTTCCTTCTGGAAAAGCAAGAAGCCCACTGAGAAGCCAAGAAAGCCCAGTTTTTGAGCAAGCCCAAAAGAAAGACTGGGAGCCAAGACCCTCCCTGACTTCTCTTTTCTTCTTGAAAGTATTTCCCTTCCTTAGGCAGCTAGTCCAAAAGCCTCTGCTGAGGCATGGAGTAGACTATGGGGCTGCCTGCCAGAGGGGAGGGAAACCGGTATTTATAGAGAGGTGAACTTTCTTCCTCTCCCTTGGGTTTCAGGTTTCTCTGGGTCCTCTCCTCTTGCAAAGGGAAGAGGAGGAGGGGAAAACATCAGAGCTTAAGAGAAGCTGGGAAAAGCAGCAGCCTCAGACCAGCCAGCCAATTTGCAATGGCATGCTGGGCCAAATTCACGGTCTTGGCTGGGCTATATTTGGCAAAGTTGGAGCAAAGCTTTTGGGAGCTCCAGAAGGAAACCCAGGGGGGTCATACAGGCAACTTTGGGGACACCCCAATCAACCACACAGTCATGAATACTTCCAAGGGTTTCACCTGAGAATCCATCATACACACAGCTCTGGACTAGGCTTGGGGGCAGGGGATGTCTGGCAGAAGGCCTTGAAGAGCACAAAGTGTTTGGGCAAGAAAGATAAGCTCTGTGCTTCTCAGGAGAAAAAATAATAAGCCATTCCAGGAAGTGAAGGGACCATTTAGCAACTTGTAAAATCCAGGAGTGGTCTTATAGTGTGAGTTTAATTGGGGAGAGCTCAGTATGAGTGAACTCCCAATAGGGATTGAAACAGGAGAGGGGAATCATCAGGCCATCCATTCTTCCGAAATGTTAAGTAAATAATAAACACATCCAATCAGGGACAGAGGGGTTTAGAGAGCTAAATATAGTGCCTGAAGGAATCCTGGGGCCAGGTCCTCAAACATATCCATCTCCACAATGGAAACTTAACTTGACAGGAAGAGATATGGAAACTTGGGTGGAGACAATTTTATGGTGGGGGCAGGGAGTACTTCAGGGAAATAGCTCATGTTCACACCGCTCTTTGGCACCTGCTGCTTATCCCTAAGAAGCCAAGGCCCTGGGACACCCAGGAGTTCCCTGTAGTCCCACGAGTTAGAAAGGGAAGGCATGTAGAGAAGTAACAGTGGGGTTAATGGTTGCCACAAGATATCTTCTGGGGCAACCACAGAGATTACCTTTTTTAAAATTTTATTTGATTATTTATTTTAGAGCGAGTTCATGAGGGGGGAGGGGCAGAGAGAGAGGGAGAGAGAGAATCTTAAGCAGGCTCTCCACTGAGCATGGAGCCCATCAGAACCACCCAGAGGACTCTATAAATGTCAATGCCTGGGCCCCATACAAACCCAATGAAATCAGGATATCTGGAGGGGAGCCCAACGTGGGGCTTGATCCCATGACCCCATGATCATGACCTGAGCAGAAGTGAAGACTTCGGAGCTTAACTGAAAGAACGACCCAGGTGTGCCCCCAGAGATTACATTTTTTAAAAAGAAAACACTCAGGAATGCCTGGGTGGCTCAGTGGGTTAAGCCTTTGCCTTTGGTTCAGTTCATGACCCCAGGGTCCTGGGATTGAGTCCCACATCAGGCTTCTTGCTTGGCGGAGAGCCTTCTTCCTCCTCTGCCTGCTGCTCCCTCTGATTATGCTCTCTCGCTCTCTCTGATGAGTAAATTAATAAAATCTTAAAAAAAAAAAAAAAAAAGAAAACATTCAGCCTGCCCAAGCCAGTACTCAATCCCCTCCTCTCCTGTGATATTTTCAGTCTCTCCTGTGAAAGCCTCCTTGTTCCCCTTGGCCTCCTAACCTGCAAAAGGCTTCCCTATTTTAGAGAGATGCAGACATACATAAAGATAGAAACAATCAATTCTGATGCCCTCTCTAACCCCTTTTGAAACCTGGATCTCCCCCTCCTTCTTACTACTGAACTTTCTCCTAAACCTGACCTTTTTCTGCAGGTTTCATTTCCTAATCAACCATCCCACCCTCGAAGCCCCTGGACATAGTTATCACCAAGTCTGGCGATCCTAAGACACCAAGCAGGCTTGTTTCAGTTCAGGCTTTTTCCCAGCCTCGCTCTATCTGCCTAAAGCTACCATGTCATCTTCCATGGACATCACTTTCATTACGGCTTTCTTTATTCAGGAGCCTGTAACAGTTCTCTGTTGCCCTCTGAATCAAGGTTAAATGTTAGGGAACCTTCATCCCACATCCTCCATGCTCCCTATGCAATTTAAAAAATCAGCAGTTTTCAAATGCTCTTAGCTAGAGTCGAGCTGCTAGATTAGATGCATCTGGAGGGCAGAGGCCAAGTCTTTTATGATTTTGAAATGACTATACAAGCTATAGCATACCAAGGTACTCTCAAAGATTAAAAAAAAAAAAAAAATCTTGGACATTCATCGTGTGACAACCCCTTCACCTGCAGGAAAAGCCAGACTTGAGAAACAATTACTGGAAGGGCACTGAGTGGTGGGCCGAGCCATGCCTGAGATACACTAGCAGTGAGTGGCAGGGAAGAGAAATGGAAGCAGGAAATGTTCTGCAAAATCTTCATCTTCTTCTAGCAGGAGAAATTTTATATGCTTGCTATCTTGTAAGATTACTATTAGAACACTGCTTTTCTAACCTGGCTGCCTATTAGAATCACCTGGAGAGTGGTTTTTTGTTTGTTTTGTTTTTAAATACTGGTGCCTGGGTCCCCTCTAGACATTCTGATTTCATTGGTTTGGTGTGGGGCCTAGGCTCTGACAAGTGCCGAGTCCTCTGGGTGGTTCTGATGTGTCGCCAGGTGAAGTAGTGACTCATTCAGAAATGTAGGAGTGTGCTGTGTGTTGGAGGGATGATGGAGGGTTTGGAAACCTTCCCTACGGTCTCCCTACTGGGGTGACTGGAACGTGCACCTCCAACTTCTCTCCTCTCCTCCAGATAAACCCTTCTGTATTCCCTCCTTTTTGTTGTTGTTGTTGTCCCTGTCCTCAGCCTGGGCAAGGCCTGTTTTGACAGGAAGGGCCCTCGTACCCCAAGGCACCGAGTTTGGAGAGCCACCTGCTCCCCGCTGGTCCGAGGAACAGGAGCTCATCCCTCTCTCTTCTCCCGTCCCTCTGCCCCCTCGTCCCACAGGGAGAGGCTTCCCGTCAACTACTTTAAGTTCCAGTTCCGGAATGTGGAGTACAGCTCCGGGCGGAACAAGACCTTCCTGTGCTACGTGGTTGAAACGCAGGCCAAGGGAGGCCAGGTGCAGGCCACCCGGGGGTACCTGGAAGACGAGCACGCCACCAACCACGCCGAGGAGGCCTTCTTCAACACCATCCTGCCCTCCTTCGACCCGGCCCTGCGCTACAACGTCACCTGGTACGTGTCATCCAGCCCCTGCGCGGCTTGCGCCGACCGCATCCTGCGAACCCTCGGCAAGACCAAGAACCTGCGCCTCCTCATCCTGGTGGGGCGCCTCTTCATGTGGGAAGAGCCCGAAGTGCAGGCTGCCCTGAGAAAGCTAAAGGAGGCCGGCTGCCGGCTGCGCATCATGAAGCCCCAGGACTTCGAGTACGTCTGGCAGAATTTTGTGGAGCAGGAAGAGGGCGAATCCAAGGCCTTTGAGCCCTGGGGGGACATTCAGGAGAACTTCCTGTACTACGAGGAGAAGTTGGCGGACATCCTGAAGTAGGCCTCTGGGCCCAGCCTCACGTGAGTCATGGTGCCACGGCTGTGTCCCTAGCCCGTCACTAAGGTAGAAGGCTGGAGGGCAGGTGGGATGAGGGGTAGGTTTGGTTTGTCGCCCTACCCCGACGAACTGCATTTCTCTGCTTTCGGTTGGCTGTAAAAACATTTTAGGAGACCCCATTTCCTCTTCTCTTTCCTCAGTTCCTCTCCCTAAACCCTTTTCGCTTCTACCCTTTTGTATCCAATGAAGTTTTCCCATACCTTGGAATACTCAAGGTGTTGACAGGAATCTGAAAGCTTTGGTGAAACAGAATGGCTTGCTGTGGTCAGATCTGGGTGGTGCAAGGACCTGTTACTGAACAGCAGAGAGGAGCCCTCACTCCATAAGCATGCCCCCATGGGCACGAGTCCAGACTTACTCTGGACACCTTCTGGACACCCTACCCTCACCCCTTCTTGCAAGTTTACCCTTCCATGCCCTGTAATAGAGGTTTTTCATTTGTTTAGGGACATTTTTTTTTCTATCTTTGGTACTTTTGAAAGTCCCCAAATGGATTTGTATTCAGCTTATTTATTTATTGCCAGAGACGCTTTCATGTTTTCAAACAAATGGTTCCGCTTTGAAGGAGACCAATAATTTGTGTGAATGTATAATGCAAGAACATTTTTCTTACTTTGAGAAGACCTCAGCACAGCTGATAAAAAAAAATGTGGAATTCAGGAATGGGGCTATCACAGCAACATGTTCTTTTATGCAGGAATGATGAAAGAGTTAAAAAGAGGTTTATAAATTAGACAGCAGCTCAGACATAGCCTCCTACAGATATCAAGATGTGATCAGAGGACTGGAAGTTAAGATTAGCTATTTAAGCAAATAATTAGGACACAATTAAGGCCAATTTGGCCTCTTGCTGAGGGTAAATTAGACTCTCACACAAACAGGCCGATTACCCTCAGGAAAGAGGGTAAAAGATCCTTCACTAACTTTTTTCGAGTTTGGTCTCATCTAGTTTGTTCCCGTAGAAATGCTAAAACCAAGTCCCCCCACAAGCCCCGATTTATGATCAAAATCCTCTAGAAACAGAGAAAAGGGTCTTTTACCACCCTCTTCTCCAATTTCAATTCTGGAACAATTCACGTATTAATAAAACATAAAGCAGCATGCTTCCATGAAGCTATTCAATTTATTTCTGGTGTCTCTCACTCTCAATATTCTTAAGAGAAGAGGTGGTGTCATAGACACGTTTTGGGAAATATCAGTGTTCTGGAGTATGATGTTGGCAGGTGTCTGCTATTAGACATGCACACAGGGCGCCGGGTAATTCTTCACGTGAGCACTCGCCAATCTGAGAAGACACAATTTTAAGCCATTTTTTACAAAAAGTACCTACCCAAAGTAATAGGTCAAGTAATACTATGTTGTACTCTGCTCACATAAAATCAGGTACCACTCGAGTGGTGGTGAGGAGTCGTAAAAACAGATTTTTAATGGCGACCTCTGAAAATACAAAATAAACTTTTAAATTCCTTGAAGGTTTTATTAGTATAGGTGTTATCACTGTAATTATAGAGCCTACATAGACTCTCCAGAATGATGACTGGTAGTTTAATCTTAACTATAGTATACTTTCTTCTTAAACACCTTTCAGAGCCACAGGCTACTTCTTCCAGCTGCCTAGCCAGCAAGTCCTGTGTGTGTGTGAGTGTGTGTGTGTGTGTACTGTTGTTTTTCCATTAAGTTGAGTAATTAGATAGCTAAGTCTGCTATAAAAATTAAGCATTTCAAGGATTAAAGGGAGCTTTTAATTTTAGATAATTGAGGGTTGTATCTTATGCTAATGTAAATGGAAATAAAATAGATTAATCCATTTGAGGGAAAAGTCCACTTCCAAGTCAAATTATTTTTAAATAAAATATTATTGGACATGTTCCACACTATAAGCCTCCTTCCGTTATTGTGCATAACCGTATTATCTGGATCCATTAACATGCTTCCCTGTATGCTGTTATTCATGTTCCTGAAGGGAAAGGTTAAAATGTACCAAGTTAAAAAAAAAATTTGGCATGAAATCGAGTTGTAATCTCAAAGCCCAAAAGAACAATTCTGCTTAATTAAAATACTAAGAAATGGGCATTTGCTAAAGAAAATTTGCCTTTTCTTATTCCATCTTTAAAAGAAAAATGACAGAATAGGACTTAACCATATATTTAACTCTAGTTAAAGTAGGGATCTTCTGGGGTTTTCCCTGTATGAACCACACCAAAACATGAACACAACACACCTAATGCCGGGTAAAGTGGCAATCACAGGAGACTGTGGGGGAGAAATTCAAACTTGCTTGGAGGGCAGACAGAAACCCTAGCTCAAAAGAAAATTCATTGTTTGGGGCCAGTGGGCTCTCAGTAACATGCTTTCTCTTTTCTCACTTAGGTCTGCCTGCTGCCACCAGGAGACAGCAGTGACATGTACGGCCATCTGGGACATGCCTGACTTCCTAATACCACTTGAGCTGGACAACATTGGACACCAACCAATCCTAATGCACAGGTCCTCCAAGGACTCCAAATACACTGTTCATGCTGTAAATCACTTAAGCCATGGCTCTCCCTAAGGCTGCTCTTGGGAAAGAGTAAAGTGAGTTGCAAAGAAAGAAACGGCAACCATATATGGGCATCAGGCATCTGAGGGGCAGAAGGGCCTACTTATTTCCCCAAATGGGCTGCTTGAGGCAAAGAACCTCAGACCCAAGGTCTGTGCAGATCTTTGAAATATGTCCAGAAATGCATTTTATGTGAAGTTGGATTTTTTTTAAGAAAGAAAAATAGCAACATTAATAAAAGTAGTGTGGTTTCTCTGTGAACAGGTTCTTTAAGGAACTCGGGCATTTAGAAGTTACTAGGAACAGTGAACTGTCCTAGGAATAGGGATGCTCCCAGGCTATGAGCCAAGCCATGACAATAGAAAGTGGAAGGGAGGCTTAACCCAGTGCTTGTCTAGGCAACACAGGATACTAACTCTCCCAGGCCAACTTCCCACCCATCTTGACCTTTATCAAGTATTTTTTGAGGTTACTTGTAAATGAATGCCTCTTCCCTTCTCTGAAGACAAGGAATATGGCAGAGGGTGAAATGAAGGGCAGGGGAAATCTGTTTATAAGATACCCATGTTCTTATTGCTACTTAATAAGCAATTAACCACTTGATCAAGAAAATAAGTAGGATTTCAATGTTGAGACACACACCCTGTAGATTAGCTGGTATGTGGTACTTGATGGTGACAGCAGGATGGTGTCAAGTCTTCTTTCTTCCAAGGCTTGAGTCCTGTATAGAAGCAAAACTTCACGTACAAATTTCTGGGTTTTGCCAAACTCTAACTGGGTTTCCAGGAATACTGTGCTCATTCTATCATGCCATGCCTCTTCTTCCCAAGCCTCGAGTGTGATAAGTCATCAGAATTTGACCCCCAGACTATCGGCAAATGACAGAGCACTTTAACACATCTCCACTGAATCTCAGAATTCCACTTAACAGTCAGTCCTCCCAAGAATAGTCTTTGTTTGAAGAATCTTAAAGGCTCATATTCCATGAAAAAAATTAATCCTAATCCCTTTAAATGTAGAAGCCTACAAAACCAATGTTTTGAGCCAAGAGGGAAGATTTATTTGCATAGTTAAGCAAAATACTTTGATTCTAAGTTTCCTCTTACCATCCCACTCTCATTTTCTGTATTGTGTATTCATTCTCTTTTTTCCCCTTCAGTTTTACTGTATGTGGACAGAAGCAAAGCTTCAAAAACCTCAGTCTAAGTTCAACAATGAACTTGGCCCTGCACTACTCCTACCCCAACGATATGAACTTGTCTGTTCCAGAGATACAGAAAAAGTGAAATACTTTTTGAAACTGCTGCCTCCTATCATGCTATAGTGTGATAAGAACACAAGTCTAAAGTACAAAGATTATATTTAACTGGTGTTTTCCTAGTGTTTCAACAAGCCCCTTCTGAAATCCAGTTCTTTTTATGCTTGAGAAAGCAACAAGTCCTACAACATACCCAGAATTCACCCTAGTGAGAAAATCAATAGTAGGTCTGGTTAGTTTAACTTTTTATTTAAGTAGGCTCCATGCCTAATGTGGGGCCTGAACTCATGATCCCAACCTTAAGAGTTGCATGCTCTACCGACTGAGCTAGCCAGGCAGCCCTGTTTTAACTCTTACTACCATAGTAATGGTAAAAGAGAATTCCAGTAGTTTTCCCAATACCTTTGCTCCTGAATCCAGGAACCTATTCTCTCACTGTAAACACCAGAATGTATAAAGTGCTGCTCTCTTAGCTAAAGAAAAAGGGACTAATATATACTGTTCATCCCATTATGATTCCTACACGATCACAATCCTCTGCAGCTTAACGACACCAAGAAACCTAGCCAATTCCCCCACCCCACCCCAAACTAGAATTTTTTAAGGAAGTGGGCCTTTTTCTTAAAAGATTCATGAAGGATTTTGTTGAGAACCACCAATTTGTTGAGTCATTACTCACCCTAAGCAATTTAGCAGACATTTCATATACATTACTTTACTTGCTCCATGACTGAATTCAGACCCGTTTAATCACATATGTTATGTGGTAGACAGAAGAGAGGACGAGTTCACCACGAGGAAATTCTAAACACCTCCCTTCCCAGTAACGCTGACCCATAGTTCTTATCTGTTCTTATTTCTTCTCACCCTGCTACTCTTCCCACAGGATCTTTTGTCTGATTCTTCCCCAATTAGTTACAGGCAAATCCTCCATTACCACGTCCAGAACAACAGCCATGTGCACAGAACTTCACTGGACCCCCTAAGAAAAAAATATTTATTTTTCCTTTTCCGTCACCACAAATTTCTTGTTAACAATGTTAAGACTCATTTTTGTAATTTAAACAAAACCAAACCCATAATTCTCTCCTAGGATGAATATGACATAAGGATAATACCAAGCAAGCTCACAAATGACAAAAAATGCAAAACGAATTGAAATGTTCATCCTTCCTGAAATTTTTCTTATTAACAGCAGAGAAGTAGAATCAATGCTGCCACCTAGTGGCAAGCTGAACAAGTCAGGTAAGTATCCTGGATCAAAACGGGTCAGAGGCCAAACATCTCTGATATCCTTGCCTATTATGGGGCATTCCACTCCTTACCTTCCTGAATGTGGAAAAAAAAAAAAAAATCACAGCAACATTTCCCAAGCAATCCCTCCTCCAGAATCCCAGTCCCATCATGAGAATTCAGCAACCCAAGTCTGGCCTGTGACACAGACTACTTCACATGAAACTTTCTTCAGACCGTTTTCCGTCAGTTCGTCCAGCGCTACGGTCCAGTAGGGATGACAGGAGACCACGAACACATCCACAGCACACCTCTGTTCACAGTGTGTACACAGTAATTCTGATATCTGTGGCTTCAAACACCTCTTCAATCATTGCAGATACATTTTCCCATTGCAGACGATCAAGACCACATCCAATTCTGAAAAAGACAAAACAGCTCCACGGATTGTGATGAAGGTACCTAGGAAATCATTTCTTCACCTTCCTTTGGGCTGTACCCACCCAAAGCATAAAGACAAATGATCTGGCCTCACAACTATGGTGGGAGTTTGGAAGTGAATTCCTGTAGTGAGTCACCTAAGGCTGTTCCTAGATAGCCCCAACATCCAACAGCTGTTGCTTCTCTTTTGCTAGTAAGATGCCACTTCTCAGTTGTTTGAGGCTACCTTGAGAAAGTACCTGTGGTGACATGGGAGACTATCATTCTTTAGCTATTAATAAAAACTAGCTGGGATTTTAAAAACACACTTATGATAATGAAATGCTAAGGAAGATAAAAAGAGGGACAAAGGACAGGATCTCTGCAAAAAGGAAATCAAAATGAAATGCTGGGAAATGCCAAGCTGATTGCAGTTCAGGTGAGAAACCTGAGTCAAGCCCACAAAACTCTCCTACCTGGCACCTTTCTTCTAAGATGTTACTCTACTGATCCTCAATATCCCTAGGGGTAAAAAGTTTAAAATGGCTAATTTCATACAGTCTGATAATTAAGTCCCTAAAAACATTATGACAAAAACACACAAGAGTTTCTGATACGGAAGATACGAATACATTAAAGCCCAGGATAAATGAGGGATTTTGTAGCTACATTCATAAGTAACTTGGGGCTTGAAACAAACCTGCACACATGGTCAGCACTGACTCAAAATTAGACTGAAAGGAAGAGAAATGACCCCAAGCCTAGTTCCTAAAAAGAAAGTAAATAAAGAGTATATTGCACCCCCAAAGCCATTCCCTTAAGCTCCCAATAGCAAGGATCTAAGACATTACATAAGGGACTTATCCTCTGGCTACTACCCACACTGAACACAAGCATGCAGTGTAAAAGGCAGTGATAATTTACAACCTTCTTTGCACCAGATTAACAAGCTTGGGACACATGAAGTGGCCCAGAAGAAAATCACAATTGCTCAGTCTTGGTTCTTAGGCCTTTACTGCTTCAAGAACAGAGCCTCAGTCTCCTCAGGCAGAAGACACCCAGAATTCAACAAAGGTGAGTGACCAACAGGTCCTCCCTATGAAGTAGTCTGAAGCAGGAGGTGTTTTAATTATCCTGATTCATTCAACCCAGGCTAAGAAATGAATATAATGCAGCTTAAAGGCTAATCACTGGTTCACTGATTGTTAGAAGTTTTTCAATTCAATTTTTCAATATAAGCCTATATTTTGAGTTAAGCTTTCAAGTCAGACAGCAAATTCCACCACACAATTAAAAGTCTTTATTCAGGGCCTGGGATTTCCTTGCCTGGGCATGGAGAGGTCGGTGACTCCATTCTTCAGACAGTGGGACTTCATGGCCTCTAAACTCTTCTGCAAATTTTCGTAAGTTGGCTTATGTGAAGCCCTTTTCTTGGTAATCTGAGTACAAAGAATGAATTCAAACTTCCATTAGTCCAAAATGACAGCCAAAGAAGAGCCATCACATTCTCCCAACATCCTGATAATTAAAATAAATATATTTCTACAGGAGAGTTTGGAGCAGGATGACAAATGTCATATATTGTCTTTTCCAGTAATGGAGGCCCTCAGGAAAATCTACTAAAAAAAGCCCGAGAAACCCAGACACTGTCATGTGATAACCTTTCCTTTTCCCAAGAAGCCCAGATTAGCAGGCAGTGCCTATTGTCTATTGTTTTTAAGCAAGGTAGGTCAAAGTCTTTGTGCCACTTCCCCGAGATAAGCAATATATCTGCAACAAGGAAGAACCAATACCACCTGAAAACTTCCTGTTAGGTCTATTTAGAAACCACATATATGCTTTTTGTTTCTCTATAATGAACAAAGAGAAACTGGTAGTGTTCCAAACAAGACTGGAAGTCACACTGGCTTTAAGGAGAACATCCAAAGGCCTCAGGACATGTCCCCACTCCGTGTGCTGTCCAAATCACATATGTAGTGGGTTGGTTGCTCTAAGTAACCCAGCACTATCACCAAGAACCTGCACTCTGCACTCCTTCTGGGGCCTGAAGACCATTGACAGTGAAAGAATCCCACATTGAGGCAAAAGGCAGGAAAAGAGCTAAGTAATACCAGGCACTGCATTCAACAGAGGAGAGGGAGATAACTCCTTTGGGCAATATGTCTTTTGAGACATTACTGGTTCTATCTCATTATAATTAGGAAAGAATTAAAGTATGTGGGACATCCCTAACTTTTCCAAGTCTTAAAACAGAGGCTTTTGGTGGCTGTCACAGTACTCTCCACCACGGAGCTGGGATGCAGCCTTAGGTTCCTTTCTAACCCAGTGCTCCAACTTGATCTGAGTGAGCATAAGATCAAAAGCTTTTTGTCATCTTTGGTTGTCTAGAATCATGATCAACAAATACAGTACAGCCCATGTGTTCACCAGAGCTTATGACCTAGTGAGAATTGACATAGTGAGAAATGACCCCCATCTTACCAAGTAATATATATATCGCCCATCTCTCTTCAGAACAGCCACTTCTCCAGATTTCTTTTCTAAGAAAAAATTATTTAATAGTAGAAGGGTAAAAAAATAAAAAAATAAAAGCACCGATTTGCATTCTTCAATTAAAAAAAAAAAAACTTTACAGATCTGAGTTCACTTCAGAGCTAAAAATACTTTTCACTTCTGAAGAAACAGTCCCTGTAACACTTTCCTCCTTATCAGCCTTCCTTAACTTCCAGCTTTCTTTATTTTTTGCTCATTTTCCTCTTACCCCATCTTTTGTCCTGACCATATTTTCAAATACACCCATATTCACTTTAAAAACTTTAATGATTTTTTTCACATACAAAGAGTTATTATGCTAAGCATTGTGGAGAACACAGATGTATAAAAGTTCCTAATTACTAATGAATTTTCAATGAAGAGACAGTGTCACATTTATAAAGAACTACAATAAAAAACAGTAAGAAATTGTTTTAAATGAATCACCAGCAGAGACTGGCCCAATAAGCCTGGACTGTGATCTCAGCAATTGTTTCAGCAGCTCTACAGGTGGATCTAACACTTCTCTCTGGTTTAAAATCTCTGGTAGAAAGTGATGGGAAGGGTCTATAAGGAAGAGGTTTCTAAACTCCTCTTTGAGGAGTAAGTACAATGTGGGTAAACAGAGGATCCTGAATGCTGAGTTAATACCTATAGAACCCAAGCTAAACACTTCAGTTATTAAAGGTTCAGAAATAAGTGGAGTAGTATCAACAAACTTTTAGGACAGAGAGAGATTAGAAACCTTTATAAGAATTCAAGGTTGGTGTGATAAAGACCCAAACTAGAGGCTACTTTTGTAGAGAAAAACCTGAGTACTTACAAGTACTCAGTGGTTAGGAACCCTGCTCTCTGCATGTGTACCTGTCTAATAACTAAAATATAACAGGAGATCAAGATGCTCTCGACAAGGCAGACTAATTCAGCGGTTTTTTAAAACTCACGTTGATTTAACAGTTCCTGCACCCCTCCAAATTTCTTCTTGAAGAGGACAGCTATCCCAGCACCCATTCGACAATCCTCACTGATACAGTGGGCTAAAGAGTCTGTTTTGGGGCATGCAAAAAGGTCTCCTTTCACATAAGTGATCTAAAATGTCAAAAGGGAAAGAAAAAGTTTTATTTGATACAGGAAAACACTAAGTTGTTTCTTTCATTTCCCTTTACTGAATCCCCCACCACTGTCCCTCCGTGATTTAAAACCCGACCTGCAGAACTTAAGGAACTACAACAAATTAAAGTGTTTGTAAAAGGAAAGTGATGCACGGTTTCTGCCTAGGACTGTATCAGCCCTTCTGAAGTAAATCGGCTGGAGCGGGGCGGGAAAGAAAGACAATTCAATTATTGCTTTAATTAAAAAGTGTTTATGCTTTTGACCTCAATTATTCTGAATTTCAGTTCACCAATAAGTTAATAGTTGTTACGCACTCTGCTTCCTTCTGAATCTTCATTAGGGCTGCCGGCCATGATACTGAGTTGCTATTTCCAGAACTTAAGTGTCTCTTCGGCTATGAGAAGGAAAAAAGGAAGTAAACATGCTTAGGCGGCTGAATATATTCTATTCAAGCTGCTCTGGCCACCCACTTGGCAATTTCTTCCCCCACCATTTATCGCTGAATGTGAGCTCGTTCAGCCTCTAGGAAGTAATACAAAACTCCCCTGGGGCAAGGATGAGGAAGAATGACTAGGTCCAGAGGCGGCCGGCCTCCGCTCGAATTTCGCGCTTTCCTGGAGCGCCCCGCTCGGCCGGCGAAGAGAAGACGGTCTCCACGAGGCGCCTCCTCCTTTCTCCGCGCCCGAGCGAGGCGCATTGAGGACAGTCTCCTCTTCTCCGCCTGACCAAAAAAGTATTTCCCCAGTGGGTGTGGCCCACAGGAAAAAGGGAGGGACTTGGCCACAGTCCCGAGAGCCTCAAACGAGGAGTGTCCGGACCAGGGGAGTGTACTGCCGAGCCGCCAGCTCTGAAGAGGGAAAGCAAGCCTCTCAAGGAAGACTCGTCCCCACCTGCTCTTGGGGGAACAAGGGAAGGAGTCTAGAGAGGCCTCCCATTCTGTCTCCTACCCTAGGGCGGGGCAGCGAGGGCGTACAGCCTGTCCTGGGGTCCCGGGGAAAGGAGCAGAAAGACTCGCTCAAAGCCTCAACGTACCGGGGTTACCCTTCACCTGGAAAAGAGTCGGCCGTTGCGAGGTCCCGCCCCGCGGTGACGGGCTCCAGATCCGGCCCTGGTAGGTGGGAAGCAGCAGACGAACCTAGACGCGGAGCCAATCCCGCCACAGCCCTTAGTGGCACGCACCTAAAATGGCCGCCCACCCCCCAGGAGCGGGGCGGAAACAAGCCCCTCTAGCTAGCCCGCCGAACTCCCACTCTTTGGTAATGGCCGCCGGACTTCCGGCGGTAAAATCCGTGGACTGTCCCGCCGCCGTCCGGGCATGCGTAACGAGACAGCCCACCGCAAGTGGGGAAGAACGGCGCTTGCGCATGAGCCCCACTGGTGTG
Source organism: Mustela erminea (assembly GCF_009829155.1). Taxonomy (NCBI): domain Eukaryota; kingdom Metazoa; phylum Chordata; class Mammalia; order Carnivora; family Mustelidae; genus Mustela; species Mustela erminea. The sequence continues at coordinate 87,871,768 of NC_045617.1, forward strand.
TCTCCAGCGGCCGCAGAGAAAGGGGCGGGCAGTTGGCAGAGGAGATAGTTAGCGCCTGCGTAGTACTATGTTTAGGGCGGTGTTTGAGTTCAAGGATCTGGCGCGTCTAGAAGGCGCCTGCGTATTCCTTTAGCCGGCGATGGTGTCAAATCAGGGAAGTGGGCGTGGCTTCAGGACACGCCTGCGCGGTGCTCCTTCAACTGGGGGTGGGGCGAGCCCGATGTTGGGGTTAGGGGGCGTGGTCTCAGAGGCGCCTGCGCGGAGGCGGTTGGAGGGAGGCCCGATTCCCCTTTGTTCGGGTTCGCCATTTTGCGAGGCAGCGGCAGTGGCGGCGGCAGCGGCGGCTGGAGCCTCTGATTGGGTTTCGGGGTCCGGTACTGGAGCCAATCAGCGCGGGCAGCGAACCGGGGGAGCGAGGCACGGTGAGTGTGAGGAGCCAATATCCAGCGGCCCAGAGCCGGCCCCAGCGCCCCGATTGGCGGGTCTCGCTGACCACTCAGGAGAGGCCCAGGCGCCCGTCGAGCCCCGGGAGTCTAGCTGAGCCTAGCCGAGCGGGGCGGCCGGCGGCCCTGGCCCCGGGCCTCTGAGTGTCCCGGGCCATTCTCGGCCGGGGCCTGCAGGGGGCCGCCCCGCGCGAGGATGGCGCCCTCGGGAGCGAGCATCTCCGGGTTCACACTCTTGCAGGGTGCCTGTGCCAGTTGGGGATGCCTCCCCGTTCTCCCGATTCTTAAGCCCAGTTTGTCAGGCCCAGGCTCGGGGTTGGTGGCCTGCCTGCCACGAATGCCCCTACACTCAGGTTCACGCACGCCCGGGGCTTTGGCGGTCTTCTCCAGATCGTTCCAATAAAAAAACTGAAACCCGCCCTTGCACTCTCCGTGCTCCAGCCCTCGGGACGGGCAGTCTCCCGCGGGGCCCGCGATCCCCAGTCTTCCGAGAGTCGGGTCCGCCTGTCTGCAGTACCCCTGGGTCGCGAGTGAGGCCTGGGGAAGGTACGCGCCGCGGCCGCAGGGCCCGGAGTGCGGCGGGGAGAGGAAGCCAGCCCGCCCCCTCCTTGGCTCTCTGCGGGCCCGCCCCCGCTGTCTCCCGGGCCAGGGGAGGGGGGTCCGTTAGTGCGCCCACTCCCCTACCCCGCCGCGCCCCTCCTCGCAGCACGCTCGTCCCGGGTCTCCGGCCCGGCGCCGTTACCACCCCCTTTTGGCTCGTCATTTCCTCTTCTCCCCGCCCCGCTCGCCCGGGCAGAACCGCACACCTCCGTCTTGGAGTCCGACCAAGCGGTCTCCCTTTCTTGTCCTGGCTCTACAGCCGCCAGTGCATTCGGTGCCTGGAACCTCACTCCTAGAAGATTGCCAGCCCTGCGCATTCCTTTTCCTGGAGGCTACACAACTTGTTTCTCATATTATTAGTTTTCCCCGTTGCTCATCTTGCGAACTCTCCCTTCTTTGGGAATGTAGAATTCTTTTTTTTTTTTTCCTTTCACTTTTCGGTGTCACTTTGCATGTGTCAGGCTTGACTCGTTAGTTCAGTCCACAGCCATCTCTTGATTTATTATTTTTGTTTTTTAAGCATACTTTCTAATTCCATGTTAACGTTTTCTATTCAGGTATTTGTAGAAACTTAACAGTGTTGTGGGGTTTCGTTAGGGTGAAAAGAAATCATTGACAGCCATGTCTCTAGCAATTAGTATGTGCCAAGCATCACTCTATATGCTGGGGAGAAAGTAGGGAGAGGTCAGTTAAGGATCGTACTGCCTGGTGAAGATTAACAAGTGAACAACTAAATAATACTTAAAGGTTACTGCTATAAGGAGGCCAAGTTCAATTCTGTGAAGTTACTGGTGTGTGAGTACTAACAACCTTGGTGTCAGACTATATGTTGCCACACTTTTCACTGGCCTTAAATGACAGTAGAATTTCTTCTGACAGGAAAGAATGGAAGGGCATTAGTCACAGAGAAGAGCATGTGCAGAGACACCAAACTGTGCTGTGTTTGAGGGGAAAGGTGGAGGAAGACACTGGACAGTACTCAGGAGAATTAAGGCTGGAAAGCCCCGGTGGTAAAAGGACTTGTATATCTTGATAAGGGATTTTCAGAAATAGTTGGGTTTTGGATGTTCAGATGGAAGAAATCCTGGGGTGTGTTTTTTTCCGGGGTCTGAAAAATGAGTTTCTGAACTCTGGGCTTCTGCAGTACAACAGTAGCTGAATTTGGGGAAGAAAGGAAGATTTTTCTCCCAGGACTTTAAAAGTTTTTATTCATGTGAAGCATCTTCTAAGTCGTGGCAAGTGCACTGGGTCTTAGGTATATGGTGCCCATTTTTATGATCACATTAAAGGTCATGAAACTGACAAATTTCAGAAAACTCTTCCTGGTCCCGTGCTCTCTCCACTACTAAAGCTTCGAAGAGGGTTTGTTTTCACTTTTTAGAATGTGTTTGATGCGTTCAGATATGTTTTTTGAAACATATTTGTTTTCCAAACATTGTTTTAACCTTGGTATGTAAAAATGGATATATAGAGCCTCTTTAAAACCACTGGGCACTTTCACTAGACTTTTCTTAAAGGCAGTTACAAGTTAGAGTCTGGTTGCTCTTGTGCTAAACATCTCTAAAGCCTCCACCTGTCTGCAGAAGAACTTCTTTGCCTGGAATTTCAAGAGGTAGTATTCTGGCCTCTAGCTTTCTCTTGACAATGGGGCCTTTTAGCCTGCTATTCATATTCTGAAATTACTGTTCTTGTTTTTATGCTGGCTCTTCATGGAGAGTACTCCGCCCCTCCCACATCATCACATGTATAAATTCTGCTCACACTGTGGACCGGTCAGGTGCTACATTTTCCTAAAGCCTTCCTTGACTTAACCTTTCCCCAGGTGGAAGAAATGCCTCTTCTCCCTGTTACTGGTTTACCTTGTTTCTCACTTAGGGTTCCAATATAGCTTTTTACTTCTTTACCAAACTTAAAGACTCTTTGAAGTTAAGATCTTTATCAGAGTTTTCTTCTTATTTCTGAAACCTTCAGGATGGTGTCTGGCAAATGATGCCTCATTAGTGGAGACAAGGAACAAATTAGGAACTCCAGTCTGGAAATCCCTTGGACAGTAGGGAAGCTGGACAGTCCTTAGTTCTCTGGTCTTTTATCAAACACAGATGAGGACCCATTTGTTGAGTTGTGAAGTCACTTTAGTGGGTGATGCTGCTAATTTTTTTACAATACAGTAGGAAGTATCTGTGCATCTTATGTTACATAAAGATAAGCACTTGTGGACATTTTGTTGCAGTTACTTTTTTTCTGTTAGGTGTGCAGTGATTTGTGGGCAAGAAGATTTGAAGGCATTGTTGCAATCTTTACCTGGTAGGGATTATTAAATACAGTAATTCCAAAGGGCTTTCACATGCTTATGGTTGAGTTTTGGAAGTTTTAGCTTTAAAATGTGTAGGGACACGTAGAATGGGTTACTGGTAGTTAGCTATGTTTAGCTCTGCACCTTAAAGCGGGGAGGAAGAGGATTTTCATGCTAGCAAGAATATACACACACTCTTTGAGAAAGAAACATCCAAAACTATGTTAGGATTGAGAGCTAGACTGAGTAAATCTGGCTGACTTAATTTTTTTCAAATGTTGGACAGAAAAGCACTAGAGGATACACAATGTCATATTGTATTGCAGTTTTGCTAACTGAAGCTCAAGGTAGTAGGAGCACATGGCTTCTGTGAAACCAGTTGTGTACATATTCACCATTAGCAGTCTCAGTATCATGTTGCAGCCTGAATCCCTCATTCATCGGAAAGAAAAATGCTGTTAGATTGAGAACCGCTTCCTTTTTTACCCTTCAATGTACAGTGGATTGAAGTGTTTTTATTACTAGCATAAACTAGTTGGGAAAATCTGCATGATGTTCTGTTTTACTCATTCTCGTATCCTTCATAAAATAAATTTCTGGAAATTAGTGGTCATGGAAAAAAATCTCATACAGGAAAGGGATTTGGGCAGGGGAGTAGATGGTGGAGTGTTGAAAGAAGATGTTCCTTCATGATCCCAATTTTTTAAATCAACTTTATTGAGATACAGTAAGACATAAAGTAATCATTTTTTTAAGTGTTCGTTTTGATGAACTTGGGTTTATATACCTATGCGACGACTGCCATGATAAATATATATAAAACATATTCATCATCCCAGAAAGTTTCAGGTGCTCTATCCTGATCAACTTCCCACCCCTATCCTGCCCTGCCTTTCCAGTCCCAGGGAACCACTGATCTGCTTTCTGTCTCTAGATTTTTGGGCACCTGGGTGGCTCAATGGGTTAAGCCTCTGCCTTCAGCTCAGGTCATGATCTCAGGATCCTGGGATCGAGCCCTGCATTGGGCTCTCTGCTCAGCAGGGAGCCTGTTCCCCACCCCACCCAACCCCACCCTGACTGTTGCTCTGCCTACTTGTGATCTCTCTCTCTGTGTGTGTCAAATTTCTCCTGCTTTTTGAGTTTCATGTAAATGGAATCACTTACACTCTTTTGTTACCAAGATCCTTAATTCTTTAATTTTATTAGTTTATAAACATAAATACATTGTAGTGAGGTTAGAGACAAGGTAGTTTAGGGAAGACCATTTACTTCCCTGGCAGAGCCATTTAATGTTGCTGAAAACTTGATTTCTGTACTGTTCCAGAACCTCAGGAGCCGACTTAGTCAACCAGTTCCGAAGAGAACTGGTGTAAAAATCAAAGTCATTTTGTCAGTATACAATGAGAAATAACAAGTTCATTTGTGTTACTGATCATATTTGGTTTCTGTTGGCGTATCTGTATGTAAATCCAAATTATAGTTAGATAGTTGCTTGGTGAGCATTCCATCAGAGCAAGGGTAGTGAGTTAGAGAACCATATGGCCACAGAACAGCATGCAGTGATGGCACAGTCATCCTGTCACTTATTTATGGCTCTTACACTCTTACTCTGCATACCATTTTGGTGATGAGTAATAAGCTATACACGTATTTTAGTATAAAAATTTTCAGACATACAATAAAGTTGAAAGAATTGTACAATAAACCCCAGCATATACCCATCACCTAGCATCTCTTGTTAACACTGTACCATATTCAATTTATCAGGTATCTCCATCCATTCATATATCAATCCATCTTATTTTTTTGATGCATTTCAGGGTGAATTTTAGACCTAAATATACTTCTTCCTAAATACTTGCACATGCACTTGAATATATTTTTATTTCTCTCACACCATATTGAGACAGTTTACAAGTGATTAATCTCATCTACCATGTGTGATTTATGGAGAGTAGTGCATTTCTTTGCCTACGTAATGTGCAGTTCATTTTAGCTCACATAACTTTATCATTCAAATTTTAGAATTTATGAAAGCCTGGAGAAAAATTGGGGGTGAAGATTTATCTACATTTTGATTATATATACATGTACCTTTCTCATACTTCCAAGGTGAATAACTCTTTGATGGTAATTGGTATAATTTTGGTAGTTGCTATAATTTTTAAATTTTTGAGTCAAATTTATCTAAGGTTCTCAAGTACCATTTCTTTTCTTTTTTTTTTTTTTTTAAAGATTTTATTTATTTATTTGACAGACAGAGATCATGAGTAGGCAGAGAGGCAGGCGGAGAGAGAGGGGGAAGCAGGCTCTCAGCTGAGCAGAGAGCCCGATGCAGGGCTGGATCCTAGGACCCTGAGATCATGACCTGAGCCGAAGGCAGAGGCTTTAACCCACTGAGCCACCCAGGTACCCCTCTCAAGTACCATTTCTATTTATCTAATTGCATCCTTATTTTTAAAAAGTCTTTAAGTGAGCAGGATTAATTTGACCAAGGCCTGAATATTTGATAATATTTAGGGACTTACTCCTTTTCTAATGTTTGAAATTATACTATAGAAACGATATTGTGGCCTGATGGTAACGACAAAGGAAGAGTCCTTCCTCTTTAGAGATAAAGATAGAATTTTGGAATAACAGGGGCGCCTGAGTGACTCAGTCGTTATTTGTCTGCCTTCAACTCCGGTCAGGATCCCAGGGTCCTGGGATGGAGCCCCCTGTCTGGCTCCCTGCTTGGCAGGAAGCCTTCTTCTCACTCTCCCACTCCCGCTGCTTGTGTTCTCTCTCTCCCTGTGTCTCTCTCTGTCAAATAAATAAAATCTTTTTTTAAAAAAAGAATCTTAGAATACTACAGTGTCTGGTATTTACTTTAAAATAATTCAGGGGTGGGTAGAAAGTAGATGAGCTGTGTAAGGATTGACCATGGGGTAAGAATTAGAGATGGCTGTGGGGGCTCATTAATGATGTTCTCAGTACTCTCTTTTTTTTAATTTTTTTTTTAAGATTATTTATTTATTTAGAGAGCATGCATGTGCACACATAATCAAAGGGAGGGACAGAGGGAGAGAATCTTCTTTAGATTTATTTAGAGAATGTGCACTAATGTGGGTAGGGGCAGAAGGAAAGGAAAAGAGAGAATCTTAAGCAGACTTCATGCTGTACATGAAGCCCAAAGCAGGGCTTGACTTCACGACCCCAAAATCACGACATGAGCCAAAACCAAGAGTCTGACACTTAACTGAGCCATCTCGGCTGCTCCTATAACTGTTCTTGCATAGGTTTGGAAATTGCCATTAAAAAAAAAAAATTAAAATTATATAATAAAGGGTAGGATAGAATTAGGTCTATTAGGTTGGCATTTGAATGTAAGAGTGGGGGAAACTTAAGTTCTTTCTAGAGAAACTCGTAGCCTTAATATGTCATGTAAAATTTTTCCTTCTATTTATAAACATCATTTTTGCCATTAGTATAGCTTTTTATTTCTTGCTCTGGATTAAAATGCAAATTCCTAAACCTTCACTTGAGCTTTCTTAATACTACTTAATGGAGATTTTGATAAGCAAAATGGCTAACTTCAGGTCTGGGTAATTTCCTTACTAAATAATAAGCCATGAAATTTTACATTGCAGACCATGTGTAGCGAACTAGAGTAACACATTTGGTATTTTATTGGCAGGCAGCAAGAATGTGCTACAAAATAAAGAAACTGTTTATCTTCTAAAATACGCGTGCAGACCTTAAAACCAGTGTTAAATAGGCCTTGTAAAAACGTGATATTGTGGTTTCATGAGTATTCCTAAATTTGAAATGTTCCCCCGGTAGTATTGAAGGTAAGGCTGCCAATCAGAAATGACTAAAAGCACTTTGAAGACATGTGAAATGGCATTATGGTATTGTTGGCCTGAGTGTGCCTTGTAATCCTAGTTACAAATGATGTCAAAAATGAACGTTTTCTGTTCTCTTACCCTGTTTACTTTCAAATAAAGCCCAGCATTGAGTTATCAATGTTAATCATCTGGCAAGGCTTTTATTAACAATCTCACTTAGTTTCTTTCCAACCCTTCTAATAGGAGTGCATTTCGCAGTCTTCTAGGATCTCCTGAGTGAAACTCACTGTGGACAGGATTCTAACTTGGAGGGATCATGGAGCAGTATACAGCAAACAGCAATAGTTCGACAGAGCAGATTGTTGTGCAGGCTGGACAGATTCAGCAGCAGGTATGGAAGTACAACTGCTTTAAACAGCACAGCTTTGGAGCACCACTCAAGTGGGGAATTTATTTAGAGGTCCCAGATCTTACGAATAATAGGTCTGGTGACTTGTGCCAGAATGCTTTTTGAAGATTGGTTGTGCTGGGATTTCTCTCATGAGCTCTGTGTTCAGTCCATGACAACATAAAATTCGCTCTTCTCAGGAGTCTTGTGTAATACTGAATTGCCCATTTCATTTTGCTTAAAGTCAAAACCTGGTCTGTTCTCAGATGGAAATGTGGAGGGTTTTGTTTTTGTTTTTTCTGGATTCAGTTTTGTTGTTTCTCTTCTTGATTAAACTAGCTTTGTGATCTTTCAAGGCTGTGGCATAGTGATAAACCAAGATAGTCAGTATCCAAGAAATCCACTGTTCTTTGATTTGATCCGTCACGGTGCTTATTCTGAAAAGCTGTAGTTCAACATGAGGTGAATACTTAGCCCCTCTTAGGAAGCACATACTAGAAAGGAATCCCCTGTTGGTTTATTCCTTAATAAGATAGATTGCTTTTTTAGATTTATACAGAGATTACATTTTCTGATGCTCTTTACTAGCTTTTTATTTTAGTAAAAGTTTACTTGTGTTTCTCCCTAGAAGAAAAGACATTCATTATGCATCTATTTGACCTTAGGCCAAGATTGGGGAATGTTTTGTTTCCAAAAGGGAACTTAGAGAATACAGAAAAGTAGATGATAGGGAGTGCAAAAGCTGTTTTGATGGTAACTTGTTCCTAGCTAATGATCAAAGGAAGGAGCAACTTTTGATTAAAAGAAAGTAATTACTTAAACTCCTTTGCTAGCTTTTCCTTCCACAGGCAGCTGCTATGTCTCTGGCAGCTTCCTTCAGCTGCCTGCTTGGGGAAGGGGATTCCACAAAGGGCCTTCTATTCACAGAATCGCCCTGATGGATAAAGTCTTTTTCTTTCAGAATTTATCATTAAAGGATATAAAAATTAGGTTAAATCACTGAAAACATTGCTTCTAAGGTAATCCAATTGAGTAGAAGTTATCTTAGTTTTGGGCCATAAGAGCAGTGACCAGCATGAAGATGATTTTGGTTCACAGTGACTGCTTCATTCTTCCTATCTGGTCATTACATTTAAGTCCCAGAAATTCTTCACTGTAGCTTCAAAGCTGTAAAAACCTGATAACTTTGTTGTTGTGAACTCATTTGAGGAAATAAAAAGCATTAAGATAACTCAAAGCAGAAGGATCAAATGCTTATTTCTGGAGGGAAGGAGTTCATTAAAAAAAATTGTGTTAATGATGGACAACTATTGTTTTTGAGTCATGGAAATGTGTTTTGAGTTTCACTCTGGGGATAGAGGGCTAATATCTTTGATCCTGCTATGACAAAACAGCTTCAGTGTAGGGAGTCTCTACAGTTTTGAAAGTCTTCTTGGGTGGGACTGTTGAAAGAAGATTCCCTCCCTCTCCCACAAGAGGTAAGGTGATCTCATATCTTGAACTCTCCATTTCCTTCCTGACACATTTCAAGCTCTTCCTGTTCCTGTTCTCAGCAGCAGGGTGGTGTCACTGCTGTCCAGTTGCAGACTGAGGCCCAGGTGGCATCCGCCTCAGGCCAGCAAGTCCAGACCCTCCAGGTAGTGGTGCCCTCTCTGATTCTCTGTAAGCCCTGCATGAACTTCTTCTGTCCTCATGTCTGGTGCTGTTTGTGGTAGGATCTCAAGGAGGAATGGCAAAGCCAGTTGCATGTTTTTGATGCTGTTAACTTGTCTTTGAGGCTTATAAGATTCCAGTTTCCTCAATGTTTCATGCCTAGTTGTGTAGCGACCCCAGTATCAATTTTCTAAAATTGAATTGGCTGTTGTGTTTCTTTGGGAATACTTGGGAAGGAAATGGTATAAGCGACGGTAAGAAATTCTTACAATTGACATTAGAATCTATTTAGATCTCAAGCTCTATGATCAGAATGCACGGTAAAATTCCTATTTGTATTTATCATAGTGGAATAAAAAATAACTAGGGTTAGATTATGTTTTATTTTTATTAAAAGGGCAACTCAGCTGCAGAATAATCCTTTTACTTTGCAAGGTTTATCTGATCAGTGAATCTTGTTAATCTCTTAGCTGCTGCCTTTTCACTACCTTTCCTGAGGAAACCATGTCCAGTTTTATTACTACATTTGCAAAGATTACTGTGTATCTCTTCCTCAGACAGAGGTGGAATATGCTTTCTATAAGTCTTAGGTGTTACAGCCTATAAGAATTCTTAACTAGAGCAGTTCCCTAACATTATGTATTGCCAAACTAAATATCCTAAATTGGGGTTATATTTTGGCCAGTGCCTATGTAAAAATGAGAGTAAAAGCCCAAGTTTTTTCTCTGTCTGTGGGTTACTTTGATGAAAATGACTCTGTTTTGAGAAATTGACAAAATTTGAGTGCCCTTCCTTTTTTCCTCCATTGAATGGAAATGATTCAAAGTAGGACTTAGAATGTAGAACTGGCATCTTACTTCAGTGCTGCGAAGCACCTGGCAGTTACCTGCCCCTCGTAATCATTTCAGCCCTACCCACACAGTTGCCACATGTAGTACCTGATGGTAATATGCAGTCAGTTCTGGACATAAATTAGACTGAAAAAATGCTGAGCTTATAGGTACTCCTAAATATGTTCAAATCTCAGAGTTCAACAGCTTGTTCTTCATGTTTTTCATGCTTGCTTCATCTTATTGATACATAAGACAGTATTGTCATTAACCCCTTGTGGAATGGGAATGTAACATGCTCTTAACTGTATGGCTTCTTGTCTGATGCATGTGTCCTTGTAATCATTCATATGTTGTAAACACAGTGGGCTCCTTGGAGTCTCAAATGGTTTATCATGTATACATTTAGCATGTCAGGGGAGAAGTTCAAGATGATGGGTAGTCAGAAACTTATGAACAGTTGGGCCTTAAAATTTATGTTTCTTACTTATGTAGATTTTATTTAAAAGAAATGGAAACACTTTATGTAAATGATGAAAACCTTTCCTTTAGGGGTCTCATTATTTTGGAGAATTTTTAATACTTCTTGCAGTTACTCATTTAATAAATATTCAGAACAATCTTTTCTGATGGAGTATATGCAAACATTGGTGTAGCAAAGGGAATTTAATTTGATAAGGAAGGGAGAAAGCATGAGAGAATCAGATTATAAATTCCTTTAAAAAGTAAAGGGGAATTTCTCAATGAACAGTTTATGAAACTTAGGGTTTAAATGTTCCTAAAGATTCTGATGCATTTGATGGTGGTGGTGGTGGTGGTGATGAGGAAGAGGGCACCTTAATAGCTAATCTGTTCATCTAGGGAAGACTGACCTTTTAACCAATTACTGTTATTTGAACACACTTTTCAAGGGAATTAAGAATTAGAATTCATATTTTAATCATATGAATATTCTTGTGTTCTGTTACAAATAATTCCTCAAATTATTCCTCAAGGACAGAATCTGAAAATGAAAATTTTGGACTTGTAGCTATTCTTTTGGACGTTCCATTTCATTCTAACATGCTTGTTTTTTTGGCTTTCGGAATGCAGTCAGTTAGCTAGGTGTTTTTTATATTGGGATTTAAGATGTTACAGAGCACGTATAATGCCCTGGCTTGTAAAGTACTGTTTACTCATAGGAGCTTGAAAGTTGGGAGTTTTTTGGTACACTTGAGTGTATTAATTCCCATATTTATCACTGTTTCTTTTAAAACTAAAACAACTATGCAGATATTGGAGGGTCCAGTGTGAGGAATTCACCAAAGAGCTTGAGAACTGATCAGAAAATATTTCTAGGCCTTCCCTAGTGGGCTCTTGAAACAACCATAGGACTAGAATTCCCAGAGTGATACAGAGAATAAAAGTTGTATATTTCATTTATGCTTGAGAGACTATAGGGAGAAAGGGTCTTCTGCATAAGCTTCCAGAGCTGCTTGCTACCCATCCTTCTGGAGTCATTACTAGGTGGTTTGATTTATTCCTTTCAGGTTATGTAGAATTTGCACTCACACACCATCACCACCATCAGCCTTCCCTCTCATTGCCTCCTCTCCAGCCTTTACTAGAAACTATACCTGAATGATAGTCTCAAAAGGCACATAGTCTGGATGTTTTGATTAAGTGCTTCTCATGGATTTAGCCTGTATTTGATGACAAATGCCTTATGTCTGTTGAGACTTCCTCAAGACCCTGGATATACTTCATTATATCTGACCTTAAAGTGTTCAATTTGGCGTTTAGTCAAAGATAGAGCATTTTTAAAGAAGATAACTTAAAAGACAGGGACTTGAGACTTACTTTCTTAGTGTCTCTTCTACCTTTTCCCCCTCTATCAAGGCAGCAGAATAGTTCCAGTGATTATCTTTGGTAAAAATCATTTTGTGTCTTAGGTTATTTCATTGTTCTTATCTTATTTCCTTCTAGGTTCAGGGGCAGCCATTAATGGTACAGGTCAGTGGAGGCCAATTAATCACATCAACTGGCCAGCCCATCATGGTCCAAGCTGTCCCTGGTGGACAAGGTCAAACCATCATGCAAGTACCTGTGTCTGGGACTCAGGGTTTGCAGCAGGTGAGCGATGCAAAAAAATGTTCAGACAGAATATCAGAGTAACAGAGTAGAGGTTTTAAAGAAGAGCTTGTTAGAAACTGTTTGACTGTTGATTTGGCATTTAATCATTTGCCACCCTACATTCATAAAATTAGTTAATTTTCTGCTTTTGTACCACAAGTGACAAAAGAATTAAAGAAATTGGAATGTCTCTGGTAAGGACTAAAATGTTAGGTATGATCTTGAATCAGTATATAAAGAATACAAAAAGATGAGAGTCCAGTTTATTCGAAGTAATTCATTGGTTTGATCTTCTTTGGAACTTCTGGCAACTGAAAGAATTTATAGTGTGCCTTGGAAATTAACTGTTCTTGGTCAGGAAGGTTATTTTTTCATCACTTGCTAGATAATCCAAATTATAAATTACTTGGAAAAAAATGAAAGGAAGTCTGAAAATGAAAATTTTGGACTTGTAGCTATTCTTTTGGATAGTCTATTTCATTTTTAACATGGCTTTTTTGGCTTTCAGAATGCAGTCAGTTAGCTCGGTGTTTTTATATTGGGATTTAAGATGTTACAGAGCACGTATAATGCCCTGGCTTCTGAAGTAGTCTGTTTACTCATAGGAGCTTGAAAGTTGGGAGTTTTTTGGTACACTTGAGTGTATTAAAAAAATAGCTACAAGTCCAAAATTTTCATTTTCAGATTTCATTTTTTTCCAAGTAATTTATAATTTGGATTATCTAGCAAGTGATGAAAAAAAAATGCTTCAGTCCAAACCCATCACACACACCTAAAGCTGTACTTAGAGCAAAATGTGTAACCCTTAAATACTTCTTTTTTTCTAAGATTTTATTTATTTGCCAACAGAGCACAAGCAAGGGGATCAGCAGGCTGAGGGAGTGGGAGAAGCAGACTCCCTGCTGAGAAGGGAGCCTGACATGTGGCTCAGTCCCTGGAACCTGGGATTATGACCTGAACCGAAGGCAGACACCTAACTGACTGAGCCATGCAGGCATCCCAATACTTTTATTGTAAAAGAACTGAAAAATGAATGGTATTTCCCTTTCAAAGTTAGAGAAAGGAAGAAAGAACAAAATGAGCGAAAAAGCAAGTTAAAATTAATGAAGTAGAAAATTAACAAAAACGTAGAAAGGGTAAATAAAGGCAGATTCTGTAAACAGACCAGTAAAGTGCTTAGGTAAATCCACTGGAAAGACTGATTGAGAAACAGAAAACAAAGGTAAAATAAGACCTGCAGCTTGGTAGCATCAGATTTGTAAAAACTAGAGGGATTTTTTTATTGAGTTGGTAAAAATTAAAAAGAGTTTATGTCCAATGCTATAATAGATGTAGAGAAAAGGAAACATTATTGTTTATAATTTCAAATTCTGAAGGTATCTCACTATTAAATATATAAATACAAACCTTTGCTCTTTCTGCCCCACTTCTGAGAATCTGTTGTGTAAGAAGAAAAGCACCCACGTACAGGGAAAAATGTGCAAAAACATTGCAGCATTGTACTAGGAAAAAAAAAAATTGTAACCCATATGTCCATTCCATCAATAAGGATAAAGAAATTGCTGAATACATCATACGCTATATGTTCATATATGGAGCATTTTGTCCTTATTAAAAAGGATGAGGGGGGCGCCTGGATGGCTCAGTGGGTTAAAGCCTCTGCCTTTGGCTCAGGTCATGATCCCAGGGTCCTGGGATGGAGCCCCAAGTTGGGCTCTCTGCTCAGCAGGGAGCCTGCTCCCCCCCTCTCTCTGCCTGCCCCCTCTGCCTACTTGTGATCTCTGTCTGTCAAGTAAATAAACAAAATCTTTAAAAAATAAATAAATAAAAATAAAAAAACTTAAAAAGGATGAGGGGTAATAGATATTGAAGTATTTTTAGTGAAAAATAATTTGCAGAGAATTACATATACTATGTGATTTCTGTAATGAATAGCTAAACACTCATGGGTATATAAGTTTATGTGCATAGAGGCAGGGGCAAGGGAGAACTATTAACTTTGTAGTGTATCTGTATTTTGTTTTAACAGGTAAAATGATTCCAATGATTTAGGTATTCTGGGGGAATTTAATAGAAGTTGAAAAACCCAGCCATGATCACACTACTTTATAAATCTAAATTAATTTTTATATAAACCCTTGTAATTGTATGTATACTTTCCTTGCAAAGTGTATTCTGGGATTTTTTGTTTGTTTTGCTGTATTTTTGTTTTTTTGTTTCTATAGGTAAGATCACTATAAATGTATTTGAGTGTGATTGCTTTATTTTCCAGTTGAATTCTTAGAGTAATTTCTTTGGAGTGGAGGGATTGCTTGAGCAAAGGGTAAGATCATTTTTAAGGCCGTTGGCATATTTTTGCCAAGATAGAGTTGTAGTTAGGATTAAAAATAGCTTCCACATTGCTCTATGCATAAATGTATGAGGCTTTAAATATATTTTTTGTGTGTGTTTGCCGCAGTGTTGTACTGCTATTTCATTTCTGTCCTTCCCATTGCCTCCTCTCCAACCCCCCCCCCTTGCCACACCTTCCTCTCCACTGTTGAGTGGAAATGGTATAATGCTAGGAACTGTGTACTGTGAATGCAGTGACCTGACTTCATTCGCAGGTCTGCCATTAAACAGGATTTCTAATCCTGGCCAAGTCATTTGATTGTCAGTGTTCTCTTCCAGAAATGCATTTTATATCAGGTGATGTGTAGGATTCATTCCAGCTCTGAATTCTATGATTTTATGGGGAATATTTTGGCCTTTAAGAGACTTTGAAAGGGTTATTTATTTCATTCCCTTCCCTCCTAGTAGGACTCTAAGTAATCAAACCACCCTGGAGAAATTCTTTTCTGTTAACATGTATAAAGCTCTAGGTATGATTCCTTAGCCTCCCTTAAAATGCTTAAGGTTTCAATCCCTTTTTATTAGAGATTGCTTCTCATTAGTGTTTTTGAATAACCATATCTTTTAGAACAGTACTCCTTAATCTTTTTTTTTGAATTGCATGCTCTATTTTAGAATTCCATTGAAACTTGAATCCCCTTAGAAAAGGTACAGATGTTCAGATACATGCTAAATGTGTGTTTAATTTTAAATTAAGATCCCTGGCTTTTAATAAGGGTAGTGGAACCAAAGTAGAGAGTGAAGAAATAAAGGCAGGAATATTGGAAGTTAATGTATAATTAAAAATAGTATAAAATACCAGTGAAGAAGTAGTATAAGAATGACCTAGAAAAAGAAAACACGGTATCTCATACTATACACTTGGTAGATTTACAGTATAAATATAAACAAACATACTTGGAAACTTTGAGATTTTATTTACAGGAGAATTTTCTTTATGTTGTGGAGTAGAGAAGGATTTTTTAAAGAAATAACAAAATTTAGTGACTACTTCAAAATAAAAATGTATATACATCAAAATATAAATAAAAGACATGGTACAGATAAGCAGGGGATACTTTCAACACACATAATTTGGTTTGTGTCCAAAATCCATAAAGAATGTTTATGTACTGATACAAAATAACAATGAACAGAGAATATGAATAGATGGAAAAGGAAATCCAAATGACTAATAGCAGGTATCCCTGGCTGTTTGAAACTCAGGAAATAGATTCAGATAACTAAATAAATTTGTTTACTTCTTTATGTATTTGCCACTACTTTCTCAGTGCCAACTATGACCTAAGTATTTGGAAAAAGTCGTTAAGAAGACCTAGACAGAGGATTCTGGGAAGGTGGTGGAGCAGGACATTCCAGGAATCTTTCCCCCAACCCTACACAATAATCGCACTGGCAGTGTCTATCTGATACAAACCATTTTGGAACTCTTGAGTCTACTGAAAGCTTTTTACTTATAGGGGAAGACATAGACTTACAGTGAAGATAATTTCAGTAAGTTTGAGTTCTTAGCACAGTAGCAGCTACCAGCAGCCTAGCAGGTAGCTGTACACAGGTCTTAAACCTCTGGGCAGCTTATAGGAGCCAAGGTGAACAAAATAGATGCCATCCTCTAAAATCAGGGATCACTCATTGCTACTTCTGATCAGAGGTGCAGACGAAGGAGGAGGCAGCCTAAGTCATCCCACCTTACACCTCTGTTGTATAAGTCCCTCTCCCTCTAGCTGAAGTGACTGCTAGGGAATTTTTTATTTTTATTTTTTTAAATTTTATTTATTTATTTGACAGAGAGGTTGAGATCATAAGTAGGCAGAGAGGCAGGCAGAGAGAGAAGGGGAAGCAGGCTCCCTGCTGAGCAGAGAGCCTGATGCAGGGCTCGATCCCAGGACCCTGAGATCATGACCTGAGCCAAAGGCAGAGGCTTAACCCACTGAGCCACCCAGGTGCTGCTAGGGAATTTTTTAAAAGCCAGCACTCTTTCCTGCCCCCTTCATTTTCTCTTTTTCCCCTTTTTGAGAGCTTAACTTTAGACTCTAGGACACTCAAAAGAAGTTGAATATTTGGAAAAATTAGAAAAGGACTACACATACTCGGAAGGACTATATAGGCTCAGAAAAGGCCCTGGGTTTATGCCTTAGGCTGATTTTTTGGCACAGAGACTGCCTATAGCAATCAAAACAATAACAGCAAATCCCAGGGAAGGGAAAGAATTTGATTTCCACAGCTACTACATTATTTGACTTAATGTGCAGTTTCCAACAAAAATCATAAGGCCTACAAAGACACAGGAAAGTGTGGCCCATTCAGAGGAAGAAACTAATCTAGAAACTGTCCTTTTAAAAAACAGATCTACGGGGCGCCTGGGTGGCTCAGTGGGTTAAGCCGCTGCCTTCGGCTCAGGTCATGATCTCAGAGTCCTGGGATCGAGTCCCGCATCGGGCTCTCTGCTCGGCAGAGAGCCTGCTTCCCTCTCTCTCTCTCTGCCTGCCTCTCCATCTACTTATGATTTCTCTCTGTCAAATAAATAAATAAAATCTTAAAAAATAAATAAATAAATAAACAAACAAATAAATAAATAAATAACAGATCTACTATAAGACAAACATTTTAAAAATAGCTGCCCTAAAGGTGCCCAAAGAACTACAAGAAGATGTTGGAAAAGTCAGGAAAGCAATGTATGAACAAAATGGAAAAACCTATAAAGAGATAGAAAACCTGAAAAGAAATTGTGGCACTGATAAGTACAATAATGAAAATGAAAAATTGACTAGAAAGATTCAGAGCAAATTTGAACAGATAGAAGAAAGAATTGATGAAGGTAAGGCAACGGAAGTGGTTGGATCTTAGGAACAGAAGAAGGAAACATTGGAAAGAAGTGAACTGTGAGTCTGCTATCGAGTGTGCCAACAGATGCATTGTGAGAGTCTCAGAAGAGAAAAGTTCAGAGAGAATATTTGAAGAAATGGCTGAAAATTTCCCAACTCTGTTGAAAGACATGAAGGTGAACTCAGAGACCCACAGCAAGACACATAACCATTAAACTTTTGGAAGCCACAAATAGAGAATCTTGAAAGCACCAAGAGAAAAGTGATTTATAGGGGATCCTGAGTAAGATTGTTAGCAGATTTCTCATCAGAAATTTTGGAGGCCAGAAAGCAGTGACTGATATATTTGGAGTGCTAATAGAAAATAAACCTGGGCACTTGGGCAACTCAGTCTGTTAAGCATCCAACTCTTGATCTCAGCTCAGGTCTTGATCTCAGGGTTTGAGTTGAAGCTACACTGGGCTCCATGATGGTTGTGGGGCCTACTTTAAAAAAAAAAAAAATCAGTCAATGGGACACCTGGGTGGATTAATCAGTTAAGTGTCTGTCTTCAGCTCATCGATGCAAGAGTTCCCCCCCCTCCTTAAAATACTGGCAAACCCAGATCCAGAGCATATTAAAAATTACACAACATGATCAAATGGGATATATTCCTAGAGTTCAAAGATGCTTCCACATAGTAAAATTGATCAATGTAATACATTACAGTAACAGAATAAAGGGGGAAAAAACTCTAGTCTGTTGAAATAACACTCAGATCAAACTTGCAAAAAGATAGAATGTATTATTTATGGGAAACTTATAAACTAAAACCTATAGATAGGTTTTTATGGGTAGACGTGTAAAATGCTCTGTGAGGATGATCACATTTTAATACAGTGAATAATTTTTAGATGGGAAGGGAATGTTAAATGAAGCAAATATGGCAGTTAATTTGTGAAATCTGAGTGGGGACTGCATGGGTTTCTAATATGATAGTCTCAATTTTTCTGTATGTTTAAAGCTTTTGTATATACATATTTATAGAATAACATTTTTTTTCAAGATTTTATTATAGGGAGCATTAAATAGACAAAAACAAAGAGAATGGTATGATGAATCCCTACCACCCAGCTTCAACATTTATCAAAACATAATCAGTCTTCTAGTTGCATCTGTGTTCCCTTACTCTCTCAAGAATTATTTTGAATATATATAATATTCTTTTATCTATGAAAAATACTTCACAATGTTTTTGATGAATATGCTTTAAAAACATATATAACCGTGCAGGCATGGTTATATATCATCTTTTTTAAAACTGACTTTGATTCCTTAAAATCATCTTATATCTAGACAGCAGCCAAAGTTCCCCCATTGTTTCATGAATGGAAAACAACTTATATCTAATTTATAATAAAGAACAGAACAAGATTCTTTTTTTCCTCTTCAGAACCTTTCTTGCTTTCTAGAGGAACTTGGGTACCTAATACTCCAGGACCGAAAGAAACCAGTGCCAGCAGGGTACTAACCTTTCTCTGTGTTCTCTTGCACAGATACAGTTAGTCCCACCTGGACAGATTCAGATCCAGGGTGGGCAGGCTGTGCAGGTGCAGGGCCAGCAGGGCCAGACCCAGCAGATCATCATTCAGCAGCCCCAGACAGCAGTCACTGCTGGCCAGACCCAGGTAATTCCCATGATCTCTCTTAACCCAAGAGCATAACTGATTGGGAAGGGTCAGACAGCTGAGCCAAATATTTCACAGGTGTAGAAGTGGGGAAGAAAACCATAGAAAATGTTATTTTCTTTTCTTAAAAAGAGTGGTCCTTTTTGGTAGCTTTGGAATCTATTATAAATTGTTATGATTTCTGTCCTTCAGACACAGCAGCAGATTGCTGTCCAGGGACAGCAAGTGGCACAGACTGCCGAAGGGCAAACCATTGTCTATCAGCCAGTGAATGCAGATGGCACCATTCTACAGCAAGGTAAGTGTGTCTGTGCATTTCTGTAGGTCTTTGGGGGGCATCTTTTTTATTCTTCGAGTAAATAACTGCTCCACAAATTTTGTGGTGACCTCCACACCACATACTTTTTTTTTTTCTTTAAGATTTTATTTATTTGACAGAGAGATCACAAGTAGGCAGAGAGGCAAGCAGAGGTGGGGGGCGAGGGAGGCAGGCTCCCTGCTGAGCAGGACCCTGGGATCATGACCTGAGCCGAAGACAGAGGCTTTAACCTACTGAGCCACCTAGAGGCCCCACACACAACATAGGTTTGAATAACAAAATTTTTTCTAAATCTCCATTGATTGTTGTTTTCTTGTCATTCATACAAGTGTTGGTCACATTTGTAGGCGATCCTACAGTGGTTGTTAAAAGACTGTCCCTAGGAATTATAGAAGCTTGAACCTCTTTGGGGGGAAAAATGTTTCTAAATAGAAGATTGGAAATACACTTTCGTTATTGGTAATGGAAGAAACAGATCAGAAGTTAAGTTGGCATTTAGTGTTGTTGCTACTTACAGGGTTTTTTGTTTTTTTTTTTTTTTTTTTTCTTTTCTTTTTTCTGGTCTACTTTATTATTAGTTTTTTCCCAAAAGACTTATTATGTGCCCACTATGTATTATGTATGCAGCACTTCACTAAGAAAGAATTTTCTTTTTTTTTTGTTTTTTTTTTTGTTTTTTTTTTTTTATTTATTTATTTGATAGACAGAGATCACAAGTAGGCAGAGAGGCAGGCAGAGAGAGAGAGAGGAAGGGAAGCAGGCTCCCTGGTGAGCAGAGAGCCTGATGCAGGCGGGACTCGATCCCAGGACCCTGGGATCATGACCCGAGCCGAAGGCAGAGGCTTTAACCCACTGAGCCACCTAGGCGCCCCAAGAAAGAATTTTCTTCTTAGAGAACCTCTAATCTATTAAGGGAGACACATATGTGACCAAATAAATGCAGTGCCGAGGCTTTATAGAGATATGTTCTAGGAAAAGGTAGTACATAAACATAGGAGCGATGAAATCTGTTTGACTTGGGAGGAGAATGGACTTCAGAGAAGAGGAGATGGCTCAAATTGAACTTGAGCTTTTGGAAGCCTCTGTCAAATAATTAAATCTGGAAAAGACATCTGAGTCTGTGAGCAGAAGTTTGACTTGGGGTCAAAGGGGTACCTGGGTGGATCAAATCAAGTCAGTTAAGCCTCCTTGATTTCAGCTCAGCTCATGATCTCAGGGTTGTGAGATCAAGCCCCAAGCTGGGCTCCATGCTAGGCATGGAGACTGCTTAGGATTCTCTCTTTCCCTCTCCCTCTGCCTGCCCCCACTCACCCCCATGCATGCTGTCTCCAAAAATAAAATAAAATAAAATAAAAAATAAAAAATAATAAAAATTAAAAAAACAAATAAAAAACAAAACCCCTTTGACTTGTGATTAAAATTTAGCAGTATACAAGCTCCAGTGAGTGCGGTAGGTCTGCTCTCTTGTGACTCAGGAGAAAGCCTGAACAACATTGAGCCCAGGGCTCAAACAGAAAATGGTGAACAAATCCATAAGTGGTACTGGTGATAGTTTGGGGCATGTAGTGCTTGGTTTAGCAGGTTGAGTCATTGTCAGTTTAGGATAAACAAATTATAAATTTGTAAAATCTCCATCCTAAACAGATTATTCATATGTACAAAAAAAGTGGTATAGCTGAAGTCAGACAGACCTCTAGAAGACGAGGTCCCAAACTTTCTCACCAGCTATTGAACTGGAATACCTAGGGAGGTATCCACTAGAAGGATAATTTTATCAGAACTGGAATCCAGGCAGTGACTAGAATATCAAAGGTAGTGATCACTTGGCTTACATGTAGCAAGCCACACAGAGAGTAGGAGAGTGCTTCTCCCTTTGTACTGTTTTTCCAGGTAAATAAGCGTGTGCCAGATAGAAGAGGGACTAACTGTGTTCCCTTCTTTCTGTGTACCTGTTTTTTGTTTGTTTTATGTTTTATTTTCTTAAAGTTACAGTCCCTGTTTCAGGCATGATCACCATCCCAGCAGCCAGCTTGGCAGGAGCACAGATCGTTCAGACAGGAGCCAACACCAACACAACCAGCAGTGGGCAAGGGACTGTCACTGTGACACTACCAGTGGCAGGCAATGTGGTCAATTCAGGAGGGATGGTCATGGTAAGAAAATGGATTCTTTACCTCACCGTTTCTGTCATTTATCTTTCCATATATCTCTTCGTCCATTTTTTTGGACATGTAATTTGATGTCTTTAATAAAGCTTGTTGATAATGTTGTCCCCTTCGGGTTGAATTGATCCTTAAGGCATTTACAGAGATCTACTTCTATAAGAAACGTTACAATGCATTATAATTCATTCTGAGCCCCTGTTATGTGTTGGGGACTATTCTAGGTGCTAGATAGAGATAGAGCAGAGAATAAACAGTAGAAATGTCTGCTTTTGAGTAATCTTATTCAGAATTCAAATAATGAAGGCACAGGCTACTAATCTTTGGGAAGTCGGCAATATATTGCCCACAGCCAGTGAAATAAAAAGTAAGCTCAAATTCAGATTGTAGTCAGTAAAGAAACCAAAACATGTATGCTATGAATACATTGAGAAGATAGGGAGGGAGAGGTGAGTAGTGGGGTAAGTGGAGGCTAAGGCCTCCTGTCCAAAATGGATGGCAGGACACAATACTTAAAATGGGTAAATTAAGAACAAGTAGTAGAAGCCTGCACACACAGGTGGAGGAAGCTACAAGAAGAAACAACACATCCAATTCAAAGTTGTTTTAGTTGGGAAGGAAAGTTGGGAATGGAAACCTGTTACTGGTTTCATCATATACTTAGTAGAGTGTTTTTAGTTTAGTGTGCTTAGAAAAATTAGGTTTAAATTATTTAGTAAGTTAAGTAGCTAATTATGTAACTGTAGATATTTTGGTCAACCTACCTTTGTACTATTTGTCTATGATTACTGTTCCTGACCATTAGATGGCAGCAGATTTTTCTAGAAATGGAGTCATAGGTGGACATTGTAACTCCTGGGTTCGCTATGACAGTCCTCTGGAATTTTGATTTAAAATGCAGACTGTGAGTGTAAATGTTCTCCAGAAATCTGTATTTAACTATGTGCTCTATAAAAGCTACTCTTTATAGCATTTAGAAAAAATAATGTAACAGGACTGAGAAGCAGTTCTCTGTGTCCATACTGCGTGCCACTATTTAATAAGCTGTGGTTTTCTTTTCGTGTAGATGGTGCCCGGTGCTGGCTCAGTACCTGCTATCCAAAGAATCCCTCTCCCTGGGGCAGAGATGCTCGAAGAAGAGCCTCTCTATGTGAACGCCAAACAGTACCACCGTATATTAAAGAGGAGGCAAGCCCGGGCTAAACTAGAGGCAGAAGGAAAAATCCCAAAGGAAAGAAGGGTGTGTATAACATTGAAAGAAGGAAGAGAAAGGGCAGGGTTCTACTTTTGAAATTACCTTTTATATGGTTTGTTTCCTTGAGCACCTGCCGAACAACTGAAAGTAAGTAGCTATTAGCTTTATACAAGTTTGCATTTGTCATTGCTCTTTGTGGCTGCAGCTACCATAACAAAACAGTAACAGGGGCTTAAAAGAGTTTATTTTTACCCTTACACAAGAGAAATCCAGAGAGAAATTGTCCTGGGCTGGTAGCCCATTTCCACAGTCCTCATGATGCTTTCTCCAGTCTCACTGTTCTGATAGCTTTAGTGTGCCAGTCATAGACCAGGATGAGTGCATGGGCTCCAGCCTAGGTAGAAAGGGAACAAGAAAGGCACTCTTTCTCAAGGAAACTTTGAAGACGCTCCATACATCTCATTAGCCGTAACTTAATTACATGGCCACACTTAAGCCTGCAAACAAGGCAGGGAAATGCAGGGTTTGATTTTTGTGTGTTTTTTACTGAGCAGTCATCTGCTTAATTAAAATTTGGCCTGTTAATGAGGTGAAGGAGAGGATGTGTATGGGAAAGGGTAGATAGAGATTGTTGCTACACCTTTGGGAAATCTTTTTTATTATTCGTTTAGCTTTCATGTCTTTATGAGAGTTAATATATGGTCAGCTGCTACCAGTGTTTCTTCCAAAGCTCTCTCTGTAATAATGTAATTCATAATTGCCACTGGCAGCTCTGATGATACCTCTCCTGAACTTCAGAAAATAGAATCTGTGCATGAGATAACTGTGCTGCTTCCGACTAGTACCTTTATTTCTCTGGTTTTAGAAATACCTGCACGAGTCTCGGCACCGTCACGCCATGGCTCGGAAGCGGGGTGAAGGTGGACGGTTTTTCTCTCCAAAGGAAAAGGATAGTCCCCATATGCAGGTAAGCAGAGGATACATTTCATTCTTCTCTTTTTGCCTTGTATTTTCTTGGGAAGAGCATTCAAGAGTCCTCTTTTTACTTTCACACCAGAGACTAACTACATTCTTTAAGTTGACTGCATTGTTGTCTCTCTCAGATTCCTTTTTGCCTTAAAGTACTAAAGGTGTTCAGGCAAGTGCCCTTTCTTCCTTCTTATCTTTGCCAGTTATTCCTAGTAATTCCTTCTTATAATTCTCATTTTTCTTGATTTTAAAAGAAAAAGTTTATTGTCTCCTAGTGTAATAGCACAATCATCAGCAGGTTAACACTTAACTGCTACGTGCCAGCCATTACATGAAGCATTTTTGTAAGAACTTTAGAGCAGCTTCAAGCCCCATGAGGTAAGAATTCTTACTTCCATTTTACAGTTGAATCTGAGGTTTAGAGAGGTTAAGTAGTTTGCCCAAGGTAAAATACTTAATAAAATGGTGTACCTGAAATTCAAACCTGGTGCAATTCCAGAACTTACTGTAACTGCTGTACTTCACTGGTTCTTACCTCTGATTCCATTGATTGTATTTATCAGCATTTCTGAGTCAGTATATCCAAAAGAGAACTCTTGATTTCTGTTCTATTTTTTATCCCTAAACCAGTCATTCAGTAAATGACCTGTCCATCCACCCAGTTGCTGAAGCTTAAATTGTCCAGTTCTTGAAAAAGTCCTCTTTCTTTTACCTTTAAAATAATAATCCCAATTAGTCAACAGCATTTTTTTCCCTTCCAGCTGGCATCAGCCTGAAGAAATCCTTGATTTGCTTCAGTTCATGTAATAGCTGCCTACTGGTGTCCTTTCTTCCATTCTTGTGCTTCTCTAGTCCATTCTTCCTTCACATCTTTGTGTGGTCTTCTTAAAATGTGGGTCATCTCACATCACTGTCCTGCTTAAACCCTTCCACTCCTGCCATTTCCCACTTGCCCTTAGACTAAAATCCAGAGTGCTTATTATGGCCAAAAAGGCACGTGTGCAATCGAGCTCCTGCCTACATCTGGCTTCATTTCCTCCTGTTCATGGTCTTTATGCTCTTGCTGTACTGTTCATTGATCTGTCTCCTGCCATAGGACCTTTGTCTTGCAGATAGCTAATTTATAAAGCATGACTGTCTTTTATCTTTTAGGTCTTGGTTTAAGTCTGAGGCTGGAGCCCAAGTAGGTCTCTTCAATCTCATTATTTTTTTCACATCTTCCTCTTCTTTTGAGCATCATAATAATTGACTTGTTTTATTTGTGTCATTGTTCAGTCAACGTCTCCTTCACTAGACTGTAAGCTGTGTAGAGAGTAGAGGATTGTTTTGTTCTCCATTGTATTGATTGGACTTAGCATAATACCCAGTCCAGAACAAGCACTCGGTAAATGTGTGTTGAGTTCATGGTTCCTCCCATTTCCTTCTACTTTATTCTGTGTGACATTGCATCCCACCTATACTACCGCCAAATCGGTCTTTAGAAGGTAGTGCTTTTTTAACCATGTTTGTCCCCTGCTCAAGGATGCATGCTGGTTTTTATTTTTTACTGCATCTGATCCCACACTGTTTCTGTATGACATCTAAGCAGCTTGGCCTCCTCATCTCTTTCAGTATCCAACTGGGAATCCTCAGTATTTCCACACAGGAGCATAGACTCCTCTTTCAGTGCTGTTAATTCCTTCCTGTAGTCTGGGAGCCCCTCCTTTCTCATTGTTCATGCAGTGTGTGGCTACAGAGTGCCATCTGTGGGCATTATGCCAGGAACTCCTGATTCTGTGTGCTAGCAGTAGGATCTTGGTCAAGTTACTCAGGTTCCTTTGGCCCAAGTTCTTTCACCTATAAAGTAGGCTGCTGTTGATACTTCATAGGACCGTTGTGGGGATTTCATACAGTAAGCCATATTGGGCACCAGCTTAGCACATTATCTGGTGCATGGTGAGGGCTAAGTTAATGCTGGTTATTATTCTTATTCATTGTTCCAGGACCCCGCTGCTGTCCTGCCACCTCCAGAAATCTTTTAGCTTTTTCTTAGATCACATCAGTTGATGCTTCAGAGCTTTGGTGTGGAGGAACTGAGGCGGTTATTGTGGTGTTACAAAAAGCTTCCAAGGACTGATCCCTGTCTTAACACTGCAGGTTTTAAGTGAGAGGGGGCAGTCAAAATTTAGTGAAAAGAAAAGGGAAATAGTTAAGAAATAGTGAAATGAGAGCCAGGAGATTTGGGCATTAGTTCTTAACTTTCTTACTGTAGTCCAGGCAAATCACTTTATCCATCCAGGCTTCAGGCTTATCTACTAAATGAGTGCATTAACACAAATGTCAATGTCCTTTCCAGCCCTGCTAAGTGCTTAGTATTTAAATATGATGATCAGAAAATCATGGCACAAAAATACAACATGACATAGTTTCTATTGGCCACTTAAAAGACCCGTAAACTTGAAAGGTAAAACACAACACAGGTTCTCATAGGAAAGAGATACGGTGTCAACTCTGGAGTGTTTGGAAGTGGAATGCCAGGCCAGACTTAACAGTTGTTTTACACAGAGGTTTGTTAATCTCTTCTTTCCTTATGAAGCTGCATTTTAATCCACGTCGGTAAACTTAGATGCATTCGTGGCCTTTGACTTACTTAGCAAAATTCTTTGTATTCCCCTTGGTGATGAAAAGTGAGAGCCTTGAGTTCCGTATTACTTTCGCAAAGGATTTTAATCACTATTACTCTTTGTCTCTAGGATCCAAACCAAGCAGATGAAGAAGCAATGACACAGATCATCCGAGTGTCCTAACCCCAGGCCCTGTGATGGAGCAGATCAAGGTCATGTTCCTTGCCATTGTTTCCCACTGTTCCTGGAAATTGATCACCTCTTCCAATGGGACACTGACGATTCCGTGCTGCCCTTTTCTACAGGACAAACCACTTAGTTTTTAATAAGTGGCTCAGTATTATAATTGCAGCAATGTCTGGCAAATTGAAGTCGCAAGCCTTTGTCTCGCCCTTTCAGACAGGACCTATTTCAGACTGTTGATGACATTGACATTTCGTGGATTAGGATGATGCAAGGGACCTGTGCACATAAGTGCACACACAGCACTTACTTTGGCTTCTGAAGCCAGCCAGCCATCTTAGCAAGGGAGAACAACCTTCTCAACCAAGACTGAAATCAGGGAAGCCGATGCCCACTCCTTCCCATGGAATCTAAGCAGCATCCATCCCTCTGATGTGGGATCTCATGCTGACTCACTGGACACTTTGTATTCAGAGGTGGCTTCCAGGCAAGGAAGTTCCATCTCATGACATGGAAACAATAAATTGTCTGAGATATATTCATTATCTGTGGTAATAATAGGAATCTCTGTCTACCAGATGATAAGTTGGTATTTTTGGACTCCAACCAAGAAAAGCTAACTCTGGGGATAGAATAGCAAGTCTCAAGCACTGAAAGTATAAATTCCTGAATCTTTTTTTTTTTTTTTTTAAAGCTTTGGCAAGTTGTGGTCTTTTGTCTGTCTGCTGATAGATCATCTGGACCATAGTTTTTGCTTCTACTACTTATAAGACAATTTAGAGGGTATTGGACCTTGAAACTGCCTTTCCTAAGTAGAGAACAAAACCATACAACTTCTGTGCTGAAGTGCTGAGGACATTTGTAGTAACTCCTAAATAGAGAGCCAAACAATTTTTTTTTTTTTTTAAAGTAGGCTCCACACCCAGCATGGAGTCCAGTGCAGGGCTTGAACTCCCATCCCTGAGATCAAGACCTGAACTGAGATCGAGTTGGGTGCTCAAATGACTGAGTCACCCAGGTGCCCCTAGAGATGTTCAGTCATAGGCTTTGTGACAGCATTAGAGGAAGAAAAGTGTTCACACGTATTGTAGTCCAACAGAAGAGAAAGTAGTATATATACCCATGTGTTGCCACATAGCATGATTCTCCAGTGGATGGATGCCAGGGATGGATCACTAAGGTGAAAAGAGTAATTTACATTTATATATACTATAACTTTTTAACAAGCATGGAAAGGGAGAGGTCTGAGAACTGCTCTTTGACAGTTTCTATCTGGAAAGCATTGTTCAGTCACACTCTTCCTGGATATATTCCAGCTTACCTTGTTGAGTTTAAGGTGAATGTTGGCTTCACTCCTGCAGCACTTTGTTTTTGTGTTGGCCCCAGAGAGTGAACTTTCTCTTTCTTCCTCTGGCAGCTGATTCTTTGGTGCCAGTTTCCATGTTTCCCCTTTTCTACACAGGCCTTGTGTAGCAGAAAGGTTTTTACATTGCATCCACATTCTGGGGATAAGCTGGCGACTGGTAGTGGGGATGCTGGCAGGGTCAAGAATTGGGCTACAGTTCCCAGAAGGACTGTGCCTCAGAAATTTTCTATCCTACTTCTGATTTTATTTCTAGATGTTGAACCTGGGGAAAACTATGATGATACTTGAGAAAAGAGTTGCCTTCTCTAGAAACAAGGAAAACCTAATTCTTTTACAGATCATTTGATTTTGATTTAAATCCCAAGAGTAAGAATTGACTCTTTAATTTTATTACTCTTCTTGTATTAAGAGGGAAAATAAGCCCTCTGAAGAAAACATCACGAAGGGAAATAATTGGAATAATGGAAAAAGAGGAACAGAGCTATGCAAAGAAAGCAGGAAGTAAAATCTCTCTCTAGTCCCTGGTATCTATAGTCCTCTATTCTGGCTTTCAGATGACAGGAAAGACTAAATCCTTTGATAGGCTCACCAGAAACCTCTGGCTCTTGACTTAAGTTTCAGATGTTGATTTTTATTCAGTAAGCCCCAAGATTTTCAGATGATAGGTCATGAAAAACAATGAGGAGTTTCTACCCTTGGTTTGTTTAGGAGTCTTTAAGATACAGAGATCAGAAAGTAAGATACAGAGATCAGAAAGAAAGTCCTCAGATCTAAGCCAACAGCAGTTCTAAAATGCTATTTATTTGTGTCTGTAAGATTGTACATAGTAATATCAACCTCATATTGTTGCAGAATTTTTTTTTCCTGCAAGTTTGAGTTGTGTTTTGTTGAAAGAAATGCTTCAGTTGTCATTTTGTCACTGCATTTCAGATAGCTCCTGACCCTTTTAACACATCATAATAACCCACAAAGGCGGGGGGTTTGAGGTTTGGTTTTTTTTTGTTACTAGTTCTTTTATTTGTCCTTGTGACTGTAGTGATGACTTCATAGACGCAGAGAGTGAACGGATGAGTGAATAATTGGTTTAATGCATAATTACTTCACTTCTTGAGTGCTCTTTTTGGCAAGATAATTGTAAATGTATATATTTTAATTGCACTGGTACATTGAACATATGTCGCTGTCTATACCACTGGACCAACAGAGCTTTTTCTGGCTGTTGGGTGCCTGATAATAATGTCTTGATTTTCCTTTGGGACTCAACAATATAGGTTTTTCTCCTAGCAGTAGGGGGAATACAGATGATCGATCATTGATGTCATTGCAATTGTTATTTTTTAAAATAAATTTGTAAAAAGACTAAAAAGGGATTTTTGAATTTTCACATTTCTTAGGTTCTAGGTTGTGTTTATAATGTCGAAATTGTGATCTTTGTAGACAGACGTGGGAGCTCCATAGACAGTGTCAAATTTGCAGTGTCCAGGCCTCTTACTTGTGTGTCTTTCCTTACTCTTTTCTTCCCTTTTGGCCCTCCCTCCTATTAAGGAAGTATTCTCTGCACCTGTGCACTGATTGTATATTTCGTCTTATTACTGTAAGTGTTAACCAAAATTTGATGAAGTAATTCCACAAGCAAAATAAGCCTTTCAGTTATTGATGGAGAGAACAAAGGTAAAAGAAATACAGAAAAAAAAATTAAATTTCCTTACAACTTACAGTCCATTGACCAGTACTTGAAAAGGCAGAGTGACCTTCCTCTAGGAACTCAGCTGCCTACATGTTAATACCTTGCTAAGAGCAAAAGGCAACCTTAGCTTGACATTAGCCTGTCCTCCAGGACTTCCTTTAACATTTAAAAAAAAAAAATCGTCTGGAAGCTTTCTTTATGTCTACTCCCCAAAATATATGTTGGCGATCATCCTCCAAGCATATGGCCCACTGATAAAACATCTGAAGGGTTTCATGACTAAGATTTTAGTAGAGGGTAATAAATGGCCCCTCAAGATCCTGGAAACTTTGTTCCTAAATTCTTTACACTATCCCTAACGCCCTCCCAACTTGCAAGGATATAATCAGCCACTGCTCACTCCCTAGGGTCCTGTCCCTGTGCTTTAATAAAAGCTTTTGCACGGAAGATGCTTCAAGAATTCTTTCTTAGCTGTTTGCTCCCAAACCCCAACATTTTCACATCAGTTATCACCGAAACAGCACTGATTGGGTCTTGTAGAACTAAAGATAGTGAAGCTGTAATTTTTAGATTTTTTTTTTAATTTCTGCAGAAAAAACACGGATGCTTTCCTGATTGTTAAAAATCCACAACATACTCATCCTGTTACTAATGTGAATTCTCCCAAGAATCTGAGCGACTGACGGGCAACCTCAGATAGGCCTTTACCACACACGGAACCAGGAGCTGGATCTAGAGCAAAGTAACCCCAGGAGCACTCTCAGGAGACACCCTATAGACCTGTCCTGGCAGATAAGAGAAACAGAAGAAATTCTCTGACAGTTAAGGCAGTGACTATTAAATAGCCTTAACCTAAGAGTGTGAAATTTAAAGACCATACTGAGGTTGCTTTAGTCAGATGCTAATGGAACACTGCCCTTAGAAATTCAAAGGTGAGCCAGCATTCCACTCTGATGACAGAAGACCCCTCTATTGACACTGCGATAATCTGTCTTACTGCAGAAGCATGCTCACGGTTCAAGATTCTTAAGCGTCATCTCAAACATGTCTGGAACGCACTGCCCCTCTCCAAGTCCGCTGCTTATCTACCTCGTAGAGGTCTCAAGCAGGGCACCGGGGTGGAGGGGCCGGAGGTCCGGCCGCGCCGGATTGGCACCGCCCCCAAGAAGGCCCGCACTGATTGGTTGGTTCAAGGGACCCGCCAAGGCCGTCGTTGCGGATTGGCTGCTACCCGGAGAAACCCCGTTTCCGGTAGCTTGGCGGCCAGCCCCGCCGCCGTCATGGCGACCGGCGAGCGGGTGGCTGCGCTGCGGCCTCTCTGGCCGGTAGAGGCCCGGTTGGCGGCGCTGCTTCCCGACCTTCTGGTGTTCAGGAAGCCCCGGGGATCGGAACCCGAGCTCGCCACGGCCCAGGGCGTCCTCCTTGGCGTCCACGTGACGGGTGAGGGGCGGCGCGTCGCTCTCCCGCCCTCCCCGAGGGGCGGCAGTTGGGGCCCGGCTCCGAGAGGCGTCGGCGGTTACGGGCCTGGCGCTGAGGCAAGCAAAGGCGCGGCTTAACTGCTCGCCGCCGCCTCCTGGAGAAATCTGGAGGGTCAGTTTCAGAGCTGGAGGACTCCAGGAATGGTCTCGCGTAGCCCTAGAGTTCACTTCAGACATGAAAGGAAACTCAGAAACGGGAAAGGACTTTTGCGGGACCACTCGGCAGGCTTTGAACCCAAGTTTTCTCCCAATACGCATACCGCCTCAGCCAGTTCTTTCGTCCGCTCAATTAATTCCTTTCTGGGTCCCTAAGTGTGTGCCCGCCACCGCTCTAGGAATTAGAGATCCAGCAGCTACTTCGAGAGTCGCTCACTTAACAAATACTGTAGAGTTTGTGGCATGGATCTGAAGATGAGTGATCTGAAGGTGCCTGACCTCGAGGAGCTCACCATCTGAGTTGTCCATAAAGTTTTAATCCATCCCCCTCGTCATTGGTCTCTCCGTCCCTCACGTGGGGGAGAAATCCCATTTCTCTTTGTCCAGAGAGCTTAAAGAGGGCATGGCAGAAACGGGGTAACAGGCTAGAGATGAAAGGGGGTGCTTGTGGGTGAATCTTGATCTGCAGCTCCTGGAAACGAAGGGGGTGTGGCTCCCTGGATTCTCAGAGGCGGCAGCTACCAGCCAGGTCCCGAATATGAACACTTGTTAAAAGGTCATGCAATTACTTAACTGGAGGAGATCTGCTTCTTTACACTGGCCTGATACGAGCAGGGAATAGAGCCTAAAAGTTCAGGATTTGCAGCTAACGTAATTTTTGTTTTGTCGCCTAGGGTTTACAGCATTAATGGATAGGTTCAGCCTGACCTGCAAGTCGGAAAATGACATGGACAAACTGGCCCACATCTTCAGTTATTACATTAGTGACATCGTGGAGCGTGAGTGACTTTTGTAGGGAAGTCAGGAGGTGTGGTGCTGGGCTCCTGAGGGTTTGTAACAGGAGGGGGTTTGGGCTACTTGAAAAGATACTAAAGGGTTATTCATTTAGTGTTAATCATCGTTCATTCATTCATTCATTCCTGTTTCGTGTTTTGGGTTTTTTTTTTTTTTTAAGATTTTTGTTTATTTGAGAGAGAGAGAGACAGAGATAGCGAAAGAGAGCATGAGCTGGGAGGAGAGGGAGAAGCAGGCTTTTATTTCTTCTTTTTTGCAACTAACAAGCTAGATTTTTGCCTGTATCTCCCATTCTACCTACTTTCACATCCTGTTGACTCGATGTTCAGAAAGGGGGGAAACTAATTTTAATTTTTACTTTGAATGTTTAAATCTTATTTCAAAACAAAGTATTCCTCAGGTTGCCTCTTCTAACAATAATGTAATGTGCCACATGTGTTTATATCCAATATAATTTACAAAACACTTTCTCATTTTCTTACTGCATTTTGATCCTGTGAAGTAGGACTGAGTGTTTTCTTCATCTTCTGCCATATATTAAACTCGTGGAAATTAGCCTAATCTGGGGAAGAAAAAATAAATAGCTCCTTATATGTGCCGTAAATGTTTTGAGTATATATTCTTTTTATTATTTATTTAATTTAATTTTTTTAATATTTTTTAAATATTTTATTTATTCATTTGAGAGAAAGAAGAGAAGCAGGGGGTGCAGCAGAGGGAGAAGCAGATTCCCAGCTGAGCAGAGAGCCTGGGATCGGATCTGAACTGAAGGCAGATGCTTAACCAACTGAGCCACCCGGGTGCCCTTGAGTGCCATTCTCTGATATGCACTGTAAAAGGTGCAGGGTGTGCAAAACCTCCTCTAGTTAGACCTACCCCCAGCAATTATTTTGGTCCTGAAACCTTTGGTACTTATATAACATTCCCTTCTTTTATTGACAATGTCCATACAGTCATGTGCATAATTCTGAGATTCACCAGAATTCTTACTTTGTGGAATCTCCTTTAGGAACTTGTTTATTTGACTTGCCTCTTACCCCTGAGGAACACTTGTGAAAGGCCTTTGGATTTTTTCATCAAGTTTAGATGAAAGGGAGAGATGGAAATTATATTATAACACCAGGAATTACTGGATAATAGAAGTACAAGGGAAAATAAAATGTAATAGTTGCCCTCTTGAAGTTTCCATGTTTGTGGGAGAGATAACAAGATAATTATAGATTATACATTTCGCAAAGGAAATAAATAGGGTGTAGTGGTAAAAAAGAATTGTAGAGTGAGAGATCTTCTCTGTTAGGTAAGATGGTCATAGGAGGCTCCTCTGAAGCTGAAACACAAAGGACAAGAGAAACACCTTGTGAAGAGTGAGGAGTAAAGTATTTCAGGCAGAAGGATGCCAAGTGCGAAGCTTCTAAAATGAGAGGAAGCTTGCTGTGTTCTAGGAACTAAGAAGACCAGTGAGGCTAACACATAACTAGCAGGGAGAAGAGTGGCTTGAGGTGAGATTGGAGATCATTGAACTCTGTAGGCCACAAGGAGTTTGGATTATAGATTTTTGTATAAAGGGAAACTGTTAAAAGGTTCTGGCAAGGGGGTAATGTGATCCGATTTACACTTTTATAGCTCGTTTTAACTTGCCTCATGGAGACTGCATTATAGGGAGCTTATAGAAGGCAAGTGGTAAGAATGGAAGCTAGAGGAGGAAGTTGTAGCAGCTGTGGAGAGATGATGCTGATTTGGTCTAGGGTACTGGTTCTCAACCTTGCAAGCACATTAAATAACCACTCGGGGAGCTTTTAAAAACCTTAGTGTCTAGGCTTTACCCCCGACCAACTAAATCAGGATACCTTTGAGTAAGCCCAGAAATAAGGATTTTTTTTAAGCCAAGGTTACAGGCAAGGTGGAAACCCCTGGTCTAGGGATAAAGGAGTGGAGCCATAAGGAGACAAATTGATCTGAAATGTGTTTTGCAGGTTTAGCAGACAAGATTTGCTGGTATATTGCTATCAGTGGGAAGTAGTGAGGAAAGTGACTCTGAAGAATTTTTTGGCTTTCATAACTGAATGATGGTTGTGTCACCGAGTTGGACAAGACTGGACTTTGAGAAAGAAAATCAAGTGTTCTGTTTTGAATATACTGAGTTGAGATGTCAATAAGTCATTCAAATGGAAAAATGAAGTCAGTAGCTATGATGGAACCTGGAGCTCAGAGAACAGATCTTTGTTAGAGACAAAAAGTGAGTTGATGGCATAAAGATGTTAGAGTTAGGAACTGATTGAGTCCACATGAGGAGAGTGTAAATAAAGAGAAAGAGCCTTAGACTGAGGCTTGAGGGACTCCAGGACAGATTATGATTAGAGAGAAAGAACTTTAAAAAGAAACTATAAAACAGTCAGGTAGTATATTGTGGTGTTGCTGAAGCCAAAGTAGAAGTAGTGTCTCTAAGAGAAGAGGGCTGGGGCTGGCTGAGTTGAAAATGAAAGGTATAAAGTATAGTGCTGTGAGAAAATACTGAATTTAGCAAGGTGAATGCCATTGATGATCTTGATAAATTTTACTAAAGTGGAGAAGAGAATGGTAGAGAAAAAGTTTAAGAGTGACTAGGATACAAGGAGCAAATTGTATACGGCCAACACTTTTGAGAAATTTTTTGCTGGAGATGAAGCAGAAAAATGGAGCTAATAGCAAGAAAAGGTAGAATCAAGAATAGGTGGATTAACTTTCTTGTGTTTTGTTTTCATTTTTAAAGATATTAATGGAAATGATCTAGTGGAGAAGAGATAAGGGAGGGAGTAGAAGGGGCTAGGATCCAGAGTCCAGGGGGGTGACTTTGAAGAGAACAGCAGTATTTCTTTCATTTTCAAGAAGATGGATATAGATACAGACAGATTGGGGGAGAAGCTAAGGGAAAGGAAAGGTTCCCTTGGAGAGAACAAATAGACCAGATAAGATATGAGGAAAAACTCAGTAGACCATTCTTCTAATCATATATAATTCTGCTATGATCTAGTATATCTGATTTTGATGCATTATCTTCTCTCTTTTACTTGATTTCAGATGTTCTTTGTTTTGGAGGAGATATCCTAAATATCACAGGTATTTTTCAGTTTTTCTGAATATTTAAAGGACCGTGAGTGAGGAAGACTTCATTTAGGTGGAATTTGGCATATTTGTTTATTCAGCATTGTTTTATTATTTAATATGTACTTGGCCCTGGGGAAACAAAATGAAGAAGGCACAGTCACTGGCTCAAAGATTCTCTCAGTCTAATAGAAAAACCTTGCCCATATTAAGTTCAAAGATGCTTTACATTTTGCTTAATTGAATGACAGACAAGTGCCTATAAAGCACTTAGTTGCATGAGAAAACTAATGAGAAACTTAGTCCTTAGAGCAAAAGCTATGTGTAAGATAAGGAGGAGGCAAAATCTCCAATTTGGAGAACTCTCAGGATCATTGATAGCCATATGCTTGGCCTCTTTTTTTAAACTTAATTAAGCCACCCTTGAAATTAAATTTGAACATGAACTTATATTTTATGAACCTCTTAGTTAGTGCCTCTCCCATTCTGTTAGTATACTGGTGGAGGGAAGATTATCAAAAATAATCTTAAACTATAGGAATGTTTCAGCTTCTGCCTTGTCTTGTTTTTTATATGATGAGTGGTTTTGAGGCTCTAAGGCAGTATTTTAACCAAGCATAATGTATAGGGCCAAAGAACCTTGCCTGACACCTTGCATGATATTTTCTGCCTTGTTGGGGGCTTTACCCATATCAGGAGAATACAGATATTTGATCCTTGTCATCCTGTCTTGTGTGTCTGCAGGGAATGTGCTCCTGGCACTCTGGACAGTGAAACAGAATCAACTCAGTGACATCATTACCCTGGTGGCAAAATGCAGTCTGGAGATACAGGAGAAATTTGGAATCTACCATACGAGAGAAGGCCAGGACCTAAAGCTAAAGATAGGTAGTAGCTACTAAAAGAGTGATAAATTAAAAAAAAAAATCTATAAAAATTCAAAATATAAATGACAACCTGAAAAAAAAATCTGCAGCTTATATCATATACACAAAGGGTAAATATTAGAAATAGAACACGTAGAAATCAACAAAAGACTAACATTTTAAGAGATGGGAAAGATGAGAAAGGACATGAATAAATAGTACGTAGACAAATACATCTCTTTTAACATGTGAAAAAATACTCAATTTCATAATAAGAAAAATGCCAGTTGAAAGTACATTGAGATTATTTCTCATCTATAGATACTAAAAATTCAAATCCTGAACACACTGTTGATGAGGCAATGAGGAATAAACACTCTCATACACACTGCTAGTGGGAGTCAACGGCGGTACAACTGCTATGAAGAATAATTTTGGTAATCTGTGTTGAGATTCCAAATGCATTTATTCTCAACCTAGCAATCCCACTTCTAAATATTTATCCTATAGGTATACCTGAGTATGTGTGCAATGTTATAGGTACATGATTTTTTATTGCAATGTGGTTTTTAATAAAACTATCTAAAGGAGACTGTTTAAATAAACAATATGTCTACTCAATGAGATTTTCTGCAACTTTAAAAAGGTATTCTGATATAGCTTCAAAATATAGTTGAGAAAAAGCATGATGCAAAGCCCTGTGGTATGCTACCTTGTATATAAAGACGAAAAATAAGAATTTTTTTGTTTGTTCCTATTTTTATAAAGAAACACTAGAAAGATATATAAGAAACTAATAAAAGTTACCTACCTATTGGAGGAAAAACTGTTATATTAGCTTCAGGTGTACAATACAGTGATTCAGCAATTTCTTACATCACCCAGTGCTCATCACAAGTGCCCTCCTTCATTCCCACCACCTATTTCACCTATCCCCCCACCCCA
This sequence comes from Mustela erminea, assembly GCF_009829155.1. Taxonomy (NCBI): domain Eukaryota; kingdom Metazoa; phylum Chordata; class Mammalia; order Carnivora; family Mustelidae; genus Mustela; species Mustela erminea. The sequence goes on from NC_045617.1 coordinate 87,908,602, forward strand.
TCCCCCACCCCATAACCATCAGTTTGTTTTCTATAGTTAAGAATCTATTCCTTGGTTTGCCTTTCTTTACCCCCCCCTTTGTTCATTTGTTTCTTAAATTCCACATAGGTATGAAATCATATGATATTTGTCTTTCTCTGACTTATTTCCTTTAACATTGTACTCTTAGCTCCATCCATGTTGTTTCAAATGGCAAGGTTTCATTTTTTATGGCTGAATAATATTCCATTGTGTATGCATGTGTGCATGTGTGTTTGTGTGTGTGAGATATCTTCTTTTTTAAATATTTACTTATTTGACAGAGAGAGAGCACAAGCAGGGGAGCAAAAGGCAGATGGAGAGGGAGAAGTAACAAGAGTGCTTATTATCAGTGGGACTTAAAGCCTGGAACTTTAAAAAACAGTGGGCTTGATTCTGAGAGAGCTCAGCTAGTGATAGGAAGCTGAGCCTCTGCCCTAAAATAGACAGCACAGAAAATGGTGTGCAGAGATACAGCTTGGAAGCAGAAGTTTGAAAGGCGCCTGTGGCTTATGGGAAGGAGAGTTGGTTACTAATCTCAGAGTTCTCTGAGGGACTTCTCCAGGAACCAAGGAGCTGGCATGTGCTATTTTCCTCCCCTGCCCCTCATTATAAACACACCACTGCCTATGGGTTTGCTCATACTGTGCCCTGTCCCCTCCAGCCAGACCTGCCTCAGTCCTGGTGCTGTGGATCCTCTCCCCGAGAAGACCCAGGCAATCCCTGCCAACACTGTATCTCCTGACCTCCCATGGGGGATGCACACACATTGTTAAAATTACACACCCTACCCTTGCATGCTGTCCAAAGTGCCCGAGTCCTCTGGCCTCTGAAGCAGCTACACATGCCCTGTGGAGGAGGATCAGTGCCACTAATTAAAAGTGCACATCCTGCCCACTACCTGCAAGAGCAAGAGATGTAGCTGGCTTTCCTAACACACAGGAACAGACACAGAGTGTTAGGCAGAATGAGGGGACAGAAGAATGTGTCACAAAGGGAATCTGTTTTCATCTTTATCCTTGTTTTTATATAATGTCTTTTCCCCCCTCTGGCTGCTGTTAGGGTTTTTTCTTTATCTTTGGTTTTGGATAAATCTGATTATGATGTCCCTTGGTATAGTTTTCTTCACTTGTGCTTGCAGCTCATTGAAATTCTGAATCTATAGAGTTTGGGTTTTATCAAATTTAGAAAATGTTCTGCCATTATTTTTCCAAGTAATTTTTTTCTCTCTTCCACCTCCTCTGTCCAATTATACACATATTAGGCTGCTTGAAAATGTCCTACAAGTCATTGATATTATTTCTTTTTTCCTCCTTGTGTTTCATTTTGGATAGTTTCTATTTCAGTGTTTTCAACCGTACAGAGACCTTTTTTTATATATATAATCTCTACTTAGTCATTTTCTAGGTTCTTGAATATAGTTATAACTTTTAATCTTTTCTTATTTACTAATTCTGTCATCTGCGTTATTCTGGGTTGGGCTTGATTAATTGATTCTTCTCCACATTGTGGATCATATTTTCCTTCTTCTTTGCATGCCTGGTTATTTTGGGGTGGGTGCCAGACACTGTGAATTTAACCTTGTTGGATGCTGGATTTCTTTTATACTTCTATAAATATTCTTGTATATACTTCTGAGGTGTGGTTAGCTTGATTTTTTTTTTTTTTTTTTTTTTTTTGGTTAGCTTGATTTTTTTCAGGTTTTGCTTTTAAACTTTGCTGGGACCACAGCAGTGTTTAGTCTAGGGCTGGTTTTGCCCCCATTCTGGAGGCAAACCCCTTCTAAGTACTGTGTACCTAATGTCCTGTGAATTATTAAGTTTGGCACTCTGGCTAGTGGGAATAGGAACTATTGCCAGCCCTGTGTGATATTGGGGATTGTTCCTTCTAAACTTTTCAGGTGATTCTTTCCCTGGTTTCAGGTAATTTGCTGACATTGATGTACTTATTAATTCTCAGTACTCAGCTAAAGACTTGTAGGGGATCTGGTACAATTCTCTGGAATTCTGTTTCTCTACACTTCTCTCCAGGACTCACATGCCCTGCAAACTCTAGCCAGCTTGGCCTCCTCAGATCTTAGCTCTGTTTCCTCACCTTGAGGTGTCCTCTGGGCTATACCTGGGCTTCTCTTCCCTGAGAAGTCCTAGAAACTCTTCCATGCAGTAAACCAGGGTACCAAAGGGTTCATCTTGTTTGTTTCCCATCTCTCAGGTATCATTATCCTTTGTTACCTGATGTCCAATATCTTGAAAACTGTTACTCTGTGTGTTTTTTCTAGTTTCTTCATTTGTTCTGGGAATTATGGTAAATATACCACCTGTTAATCCATCTTGGCCAAAAGTATGTGTCTGCAGTTCTTTAGAAAGTATTTTCCCTTTGTTTTTAGTTTGGATTGGGTAACTTAACTAAGGGCAGGCTTAACTCAGATATAGTCCTTTTTTCCCTGGCAAGCAAACCAGTTTTTTAGCAATATTAGCAGTAAGAAATGCCTCAGGATAAGAAAAATAGGAGATAGAATAAAAGTATATGGCAAAGCCCAAGCCTGGTAAAATGCCGATTGGTATTTTATCTGGTAAAATCACTTAGCCTTCATTATACACTGAGGAGGTGGTATAGTCACTGTGGCAGGAGTTTCTTAGCATAACCATTAGGTCTCTACCATCACGACCTGGTTGTTTATTAGAAGAACAATTTTAAAGAGAGAAATCTTAGAGGCCTAGGATCTCTTGCTTCTTCTTTCATACAACCCAAGTTTGTTTGAATGTCTCTGGGTATGCTTATGACAGGAGGAAATCCAGGGCAAAGTAATATTTTTGAAGGTAAGCTCACCTAATATTTTTGCAATAACAAGATTGGCCTGATACATAGAGCAATGTGAGGATTCCAGACCCCACCCTTTGCATAGTTTTCCAGTTGAGTTTGACTATTCACCACTTGTCTCCTTTTTTCTGGATAGGTCTGTCTGCAGGTCGGATTTCCCAGGTTATTGTTGGAGACGAGCAGCGACAGTACCTCTTGGTGATCGGGCGGGATGTGGATGATGTCCAGATAGCACAGCGTTTGGCTCAGGCAAATGAGATTGTCTTGTCCTGGAACTGCTGGAAGCTCTGTGAGCAGTACATGTTTGAAGTGGAAATCATGAGGGAGGATGAAGCTGTGAAGGTAGGAGGGTGGTCCCATCCACTGCACGTCCTGAAAAGGCCTTCCTACTGCACAGGGCAGTGCTCTGGTGGTGGTTGCATATGGCTTGACCAAACCAACAACCACTGGAACTCTATTTTGGAGGGAGGTGGGGGATATCCTCCCAGGAAGTTAGATGAGGCAGAAGCTGGAAAGATACATGATCAACAAGGGAAATGACATCCTCAGCCCCTCTGTTAAGGGACCAACAGTAATGCAGTTGGTGGGTGGGCATACAATTGAGCGGTTTCCTTTCTGTAGTTAAGAGATATGCGGATCATTGACCCATTTGATTTTGATGAGCATTTTGACAAGTGCCTTGATTACCTGCCACATTACCGGACAAGTGCTGGTAAGTTACTTGGTCCTTTCTTCCCAAGCCCAAAGTTTCAAAGATAAATTTTGCATATGGCTGGAGACAATTTGTTTGTTTTCCTTTTCTCAGATACTCTAAGAACTGCCCTGGAGTTGGATCCAGACTCTGCGCTTGAACAAACCCTGCGAAAGCACATAACGAAAAACCTTTTGAAAAAGGTTATTTCCTAGTTCTTGAGTCATCATGTAGACTGTGTGTGTGTTTATGTTGACAGGTCTACGTTTACAAAAGATCATATGATCTTTTCCTATTAATCCAGTACATCTTCATCTCCTGCTCTCCGTTGTAATGCCAGCAGGTTTCCCCATCTGTACCAGTTCCTGTGATGACGTGTCATAATTTTAGATTTCTCAGTTCTAGCAAGTGGGAGACATATCTGTTTTTCAGTTTTCCTTCAAAAAACTAGTACATTGTAAACAGGGTAGAGAGTATATGCTTGGTAAATATGTGTTGATTGATTGTGTATATATGAATCTATATGAATCCCTTAGTAAGTGATATAATGACTAATAGAATGGGCATATCAAACTAACTCATAAAGAGAAAACATCAAAGTGTGGCAAATTTCATCAGTGAATTAGGTTTAAAGTCAAACAGTTTTTTAAATTCCAAGTGTACTGGTTTGTACATCTATACTTCTCAAACCTGAATTTTAAGTTTTGTGTCTGACATTTGTAAGTTATTTTCTCATATTCATCATGGAATATAGAATTCAGATGCTTAGACATGATACTGAGAGTTGAAGATACAGGCAAGATAACTCACTGTGTCTTTGTAGATTGATGAAGGGCAACCTATGGAATACATATCCGAATTCCGTACTGTGACTATGGTTTTGGTCAGCCTAGAGTTCAACAAGACAGCATGGATGTTGCATTTATGTCATCTTATCCAGGAGGCTGCCCTGTATATCTCCACAGTCATAGAGAAAGGGGGTGGCCAGCTAAGCCAGATCTTTATGTTTGAGAAAGTAAGTACAAGAAAACTTGACGCATCAGCATTAAAGGTGAGTGAGGGATAATAGTCTTGTTCCCCACATAACATATAACACATGTGTGAGGCAAATTCCCTGCTGTTTATTTTGTGACAAGCTATAGGACATCGAAAGTTCAACTAGTAATAGTTAAGGAATGGGATATTCTGGTTAATTTAATTTTCAGGGTAACTAAAGATTATTCTCCATGTCCTTTTTTTTTTAATTTCAATTCTTGTTGAGAAATCCTTATCAGAGCAAAAGCATATTTTTCTGGTTCTTTTAGTCAAATGAGTATAATTAGATATTTCTGATCATTGAGAAGTTTGAAAAAGAGCAGTATCATAATACATGACATTATAGGTGAATAAAAATGTGAGTAGATAGCTCAAGTTATATACTAGAAATGGAATTTTTGAAAAGTTCTTGAAATCAGTTTATCTTGTGTTTTAAATTTCAGTTCTTTGTAGAATTAGTTAAATCAAGATTTTATTATTTCTTCTTCTTTTTTTAAATCTCCATGTTGATATGTCCCAGTGTCCATTTCATGAATCCTACTCAATATTCCCAACAGAAAACCAGTGGGGAAGTGCTCTGGCTTCATTCAGGGGAGTTGGTCCAGTTGAGGCAAGCATAGTCTTTCCCCAGGTAAACTTCTCTTTTCCTTCTTTGTCATCTGTCCCAGGGCTGCATGTTCTTCTGTGTTTTTGGCCTTCCAGGGGATAAGAAGCCAGATGAGTGTGCACATGCCCTGGAGAGCTCCTTCAGCATCTTCAGCTTCTGCTGGGAGAATCTTGCTGAGACCAAGTGAGAAGGAAGGTGGGGCAGAGAGGAGCTTCTCAGGCCCCAGGGGGCTCTTCAGGCAGGGTAGGAGGCAGTAACAAGTAGCTGGGGTTGAGAGTGTCCAGAATCTGCTTACAGGGGAGGGAACATGCTAAGGGAAGTCAGAAAATAAGCTCTATTAAGGAATCATTAGGTACAGAATTAGGTAGTAGCAGTACTCAGGGAAAATGAAGATAAGTTTCTATCTAATGGAGTGGAAGAGGGAGGAGCCAAATACCCATAACAAGATTTAAGAACACTGCAAAGGAACAAGCAAATGTGTAAATTAATATAATACAAATAATATATCTGTATGTCGTGGGAATGTAGAACAAAGGCTGCCTATCTACAGGGAGGGGAGATGTGGGAAGAGAAGTTGTAGGGCAATTACCAAGATAGGAAGGAACCACCACTGGTTAATACTCTCCTTCCCTTTCAGTCATAGTGTTTCCTATCCCTTGATTTTTTCTGGAATTCTCATTGATCTCCCTCCTCCTTATCTACCCCACCCTCCCACCTTCTACAAAAGCCTTGTCCTAATAAAGGCACAGAAAATTCCATGTTCCCGCTAGTCGCACTATAACAGTGTGGGCTAAAATTTTTCAGATGACTTTTTTTTCCCCACTAGAAAGCCCTGAGGAAGGTATATACATAAATAAATTTGAAAAGTTATTTTTAACATTAACATCAAGTCAGAGATTTGTTTGCCATACTTATCCAAAATGAATAAAAATTACATAGCACTTCAACTTAGGATATTTTGTATATGCTACAAGTGTGAATGTTTTTATCCTTCTTTTCCATGTGAGGAAACTAAGGCCACAGAAGAGGAGTTTCTAGCATACAGCAGAGCTGATAATGAAACCCAGACCTTCTGTCCTCAAATCCTGTATCATTTTCATTACCTAACAGCTGCCTCTTATAAAATGTAAATACTCTCCAAAAGGGAAAACCTATATTACTAATGTGATACTATTGTAGAGGCATTTTAATATCTATAATTTTCTTATATTATATATCTTATGTTATCTAATATTCTTGTAGAGTATTAGTACTGAAAAGGAACTTAGAAATGATCTGATCCAACTTTTTATTTTACAGATAGGAAAGATGTTTCAGATGCTTCATAGATAATCAAACTCTTAGCCCAAGGCACATATGTATTGGCACTTCTTTTAAACCTGATGGGATCTGCAGGTACTCCTACAGCCCACTTCCCACTTCTCTCTCTCTAATATAGGTGTGCTGGGCCATCTCTTCCAGTGCTGGTCTCTTCTGCTCTTGAATTTTACATGGACATGTGGCCTTCGAGAGTCCTGCCTTTTACTCCTGAATGAGATATTCATTTCTCAGATCATAGTTTTGTGCTTTTGGTCTTTTTTATTTTAGAATATAGTAGATTTTTAAGAGCTAGATATAATCTTGGAGTTCCTCTAATCTGTCCTCCTTTTTTTAAATCTGACCTTCTGAACTAAGATCTAGAAATTAAGATCCAGAGATTATATTGGTAAGCTGCATAGCCTGACAATGTCAAAGCCTGAAAGCTAGTTTCCAGGTCAGTGTTTTTTTCCTTGACGATAATAACTAATTGAGTAATTTCCCGAAGTGTTGTTGGTGGAACATGGGCTCCTTAATAAATCATGAAAAAAAGATTCTCATGGCCAAATGTGTTTGGGAAGTGATGCAAACTATATTTCCTTCTTGGAGGTTCACAATATACATTAGTATCAAAAAGTTCTGAGTAGTCTTATAATAAAGAAACTTGTTTCATCAACATTTGAATCAACATTTCAAATTTACTTGATCACCAAACACTTTTCTCCAGAAAGACCTAAAAACATCCAGAAGAATGACTGTTCTGAGGAGCATATTTTGGGAAATGCTGTACTAGCAGGTGCTAAAGTTTGCCTTCTTCACCCATAATCCAAGTGTAGAGATGTAACCGAAGAGTTGCTTTGTGACATCAGTAGCTGGGACTACAACTCAGGCCTCTGCATGATGTCAGCCTTGCCCAGACCCAAAACCACATTCCGGGTCTCCTTTCTCAGTGACCCTATTCACTTTGGATCATTTTCTAAATTCTTCTTTCTAATCTAGGAAGTACTTTCAGTTTTCAGTTCATTTACAGAAAAAGATGATTTTCTGAGTCTTATGATTAATCAGGCTTTTCTGGTTGGTGACTGTTTCTCCAGAATATTTTTGAGACTCAGCAAATGTAGTCTCAGAATCTCTTCATTATAATTCTTTGGCACCAGAAACACTTTCTGTATATTTACTTATGTTAAAGAATATAGTTTTTTCATCAGTGAAGAACATCTCTTAAAAAAAAAAAGAAGAAGAAGAACAACAACAACAACAAGGAACACAGACTACCAGGAAGAGCAAGGGGGAATTCTAAAGTCCAGTAGAAAGAAAGAGAGAATAGAGTAGAAAGAAAGAGTAGAAAGAAATGAGAATAGTATGGTTTGTTCATTCTCATAGCCTTGTTAGTGGCTGAGTTTATTGCATGTGTGAATGCACCCACTCGGCAAGCATTCACAAGCCAGGCACATGCTAGGTGTGATGAATGTAAAGAGAAATAAAATACTGCCTCCTCCATTAGGTAAACAACTAATTTTAATACCATGAAATGTAAGTGTAGGAATAAAATGCTAGAGGAGCTGCAGCAAATTGCTATGGGAAGACAGAGCCATTCTTCCAGGGGTCACAGAGGAGTCTTGACTATAAAGACAACATTTGAACCAGGTTGAGAAAGGAAGTTCAACATTTGGGGAAAGCGAGAAAGGGTGTTTTAGAAGAAGGAAGCATGGTGAAACATCCAAAGATGTTTAGTCTTATTCTTGTGTGGCAGCAAAACCAACTGTCTGGTTCAGGTCTTGGGTTTCTCTTACTCACTCTGAGCAATGGGCCCAAGAAAAAGTCCTCAATCCTGGCCTTAGAGGAAAGCAAGAGAGTTTTGATGGCATAGAAACAATAGTGTTAGCATTGTTGCCACTTTTCATGCTCTCTGTAAATAACTAAAAATGGTTTATTTGTAGATTTAACTTGAAAGTAATTTGTGCCTCATTGTACCCTCTCTCTCTATCCACATATCATATCTGTCATGTGAAATTTTCACATCAAGTAAATTTTAACATCAAGTAAATCTAATTATTCCCTGTTATGTAAGAACTTGCCACCTTTGAGCCTTGGCTTCACCTGGAATGGTGTATGCCCGCTTTTTAAATAATTCCTATTTCTTTTTTTTAAAAAAGATTTATTTTTTATTTATTTGCTAGAGAGAGAGATCACAAGTAGGCAGAGAGGCAGGCAGAGAGAGAGAGAGAGAGGCAGAAGCAGGCTCCCTGCCGAGCAGAAAGCCTGATGCAGGGCTCGATCCCAGGACCCTGAGATCATGACCTGAGCTGAAGGCAGAGGCTTAACCCACTGAGCCACCCAGGCACCCCAAATAATTCCTATTTCTAATGCTTTCCCATTCCTGGCCTAGGTAGAACCACATCTCCCCTCACTTGTCCCTACTGCACACACCATCAGTGCTGTAGCCATCTTGAACTGCTTTAGTTTTGCACAAATACAGCAGGCTTTTCAGAGTTTCTGCCTTTTCCCACTGGACAGAAGCTGTTGCTCCGCTTTTGCAGTCCTTCATCCTGCACAGTCCAATCATACAACCTCTCCTTTCTGAGTGCTTTTTCTGACTAGTATGAGTTAGTATGTCCATTCTGTTTGCTCTGTTAATTGGCTGTACTGATTTCTAATACATTGTATTTGTCTTGTTGACTTATAAATATGTCTCTTCATCTCCCTCAATTTCTACCACCTTCCCACTGCCTGAGACTGAATTTCTCCAGAGCAAGATAATCTTTATTTTTCAGAGCAAGATATTTTAAACACCTAGCCCAGGACTTGGTACTGTACATACTTCTCAGTGTTTGTTAAGTGACTGAACCTGTGCACAAATTAATGAATTTTTAAAAAATTACTCATTTTTAAAACGTATTCCAAAGACTAATTTGCTGTAGGAAGGCTTCCATCAACAGCCTGACCCTCTGATTATTCCTATACTCTGACATTCTAGCATTATTTGATCAGTTAACCATGTATTGATCACTGTTGATCTACTTTTCATTTTGGGGTTTTATCTGAGGCAGCATGGTATAGTGGAAGCAACACTAGGCTAGGAGTCAGGAGACTGGATTCTCATTCTGACTGTTCTGTTGATTTCTGCTGTGTAACTCTGGGAAAGTTAATTAGCTCCTTCAGTTGTGGGTTTTTGTTTTTTATTTTGTTTGTCAAGCGGGATTAAAATATTTGCCCTACATATCTCACATATTTGTTGTTAATTATCGTTCAAAACATCAGATGAAGTAATCAATTTGAAAGTACTTCAAAAAAACATATAAACCAACAGATAAAAGGTAATTTTTTTTAGTCTTTCTGCTGCTAATAGCTCCCCAACTAAAACTCCATGAATATGGGGACTGTTTTGTCCCTTTTTAACTTTATACACATCATGTGATGTAGACAGACAGCAGTCTCTGGCCTTTTCTATTCTGAGCTCTAAAACTAGATGTCTAGATCTAAGGAGTGACAGCTTTAGTGCCTGACTTGGAAGCTTCTGACGGTATTTACCCACTGTTGCTTTTCCGATCCCCAGGCTTGTTTCTGTCAGTATCACCAATGGACCAGTATTCTGTGGCGTGATTGGGGCAGTTGCAAGACATGAATATACAGGTAGAATAGGATATTGGATTATTAGCTCTGTGACTTAAGGGGTGAAAGTGGAGGAAATGGTTCAAAAATTCCCTATCCTTTTCTTTCTGTCTCTCTGACACAGTTATTGGCCCAAAGGTGAGCCTTGTGGCCAGGATGATAACTGCTTATCCAGGTTTGGTGTCCTGTGATGAGGTAACATATCTAAGATCCATGCTGCCTGCTTACAACTTCAAGAAACTCCCAGAGAAAATGATGAAAAATATCTCCAACCCAGGGAAGATGTATGAATACCTTGGCCATAGAAGATGTATGTGAGTGTCATTAATAGTTTATTCCCATCTCTTTTACAGAATCAGGATATAGAATCATCAGTGTTTGAGTGTATGAAACTAGAAAGAAAGATGTTTCTAGTCCTGGCCTACAGGAATAAGAGACATAAGAAGAGGCTTTATTGTCAGAGATGTTTAGCTTTTCTGTTTAACTCTTAGCTAATTCCTCAGTGAACTTCTTGCTATCCAACAGGAAGAGAATCCAGTAGGTCACGAATCTGAGCGTTCTTTTTTACTTTATTTACTTCACAATTAATTTACTTCTCTGGACCTAGAACAATCAGTATTCTCCCCTTCCTGATCCCAAATATTTTTAATTTTTTAAAACTCTTTTATATAGAACTCTGGACCCTTTCAATTATCTGAAAGTACTTGCTGATGAGACAATTTGTCTTCTAGCTATTTAGAGATATACATTCTATCTATCCCAATCTGTTACTAGACACGTTTCCCTTTGTCTTTTTTCCCAGAATGTTTGGGAAGAGACATTTGGCCAGAGATAGAAATAAAAATCACCCTTTGTTAGGTGAGTTTTCTACCTTAAATCATATATTTTTTTTCAGCTATAGATGGTTAAATGTGATTTTTTAAAAATGCAAGACTAAGTGCTTCTAAGCATTATATTAAAAATTAGCAGCCTTCTTACTGAATTTATGTTAATTTTGAAGAGGCCTTGCCATTTCTTTTCCGTGTTGAATGTTTTCACTTCAGGTAGAGTCTTCTTGCTTTGCTTGAGAAGTACCAACATTTAGTAAGAATCTTTGTAAGTCAGAGTTCAGCTTTTGAGGTCTGCTTATCTTCTTGTGGGTCATCTCTGAGGAAAATTTTTCATCACGAGACAGCTGGGAGAGGACCAAGACTATTACTACACACACTGTATATTCTCTATATTTATCTTAATTTATATCTATTAGTCTATTATCTTTATGTCGCAGTGACTGACTTTGAAGACTGTTATAATGGAAATTGTTACGAAAAGCTAAGAGGATATAGTAGCTTCCATGTCTGTGTGGTCCCTAATTATTCTTAATGTTATTTCTTGGGCTCAGGGGCAAACTGCCAAGTCCAACACATATTTCTGTATAGTCCAGAGTTGATTTTATGCAAAGGGATGTGAAGCCTCATCAAAGACTGGGATTCTGCCTAGGACTCTAGGGGGAAAAATCATTATGAGAGTTACCTTTGCAAAATAAATGGAGTGTCTACTAAAATATGCAAGAGTATTAGGTGCTCCCTGTCTCTCTACAGACCGGGAGAAAGAACTAGAAGCCTTCCAAATGGCACAGCAGGAATGTTTGCGCCAGAAGAAGGGACAAGCAGTTTTGTATGAAGGTGGAAAAGGCTATGGAAAAAGTCAGCTGTTGGCTGAAATAAACTTCATGGCCCAAAAGGAGGGGCATAGGTAAAGACTCCTGTTTTCTGGCTCACCGTCTACTTCTCTTGAGGCTCCCTTCCCTTGCTCGTGAGACTCTTATCATTAGATTCAGCATCCTTGGGCTGGTGAAGTGAGTAACCTCTCTGTAGGTCAAGGGACTCCCAGTGACCATATTACATTCACCAGGGTGTTACCATTGAAGCTGAAGGAAGCAGATTTCAAGCAGTGCTTCTATGCCATCCAGACCCTCATGGCCATCTTCTTTGACATTGATACGTGTCCAGCCTATTACCGGCAAGAGTGCCTACACAAACAGCTCCGTGGGATAGTAGAGGAACCTCTTCACTGCCTTTTTAATGACCTCTTCTTTGTGAAGGTAATGAAGGCGGTGGCTTTCTGAATTGGATTACTAATGTTAATTTTGATGGATAGTTGGACCCAGGATTGTTTTCTAATCTAATGCCCTTAGGCCATATGTGTATAGCCTAAGAATGCACCATTAACAATGACAAGGTTGAGATTTGAAATCCCTTTAACACCAAAACCCAGGCTTTCTCTTTGTTCAGGAGAGTAGTTCTAGGACTGACTAACACTTGCTCATGGAATGTCACGGCACAAATCACTTTGTCTGAGCCTACATTTTTTTTTCACCTGTGAAATGAAGATTATAGTACTTAATGGGATCAGTGCATATATTTTGAAGGAGGTGGTATTTAAGAGATCATAGTATAAATTTGAGTGCTTAATCTGTCAAGCTAGCACTGACCAGTTGAGTTTCCCCAGCAATTGTATCCATGTGTTCTCAAGTCAGTTGAAATGTTTTATTCTTTAACCCTAGCCATTAGTTTGTCACTTGGACCAGCAACTGAATCTCAAAAGCTTCCAGTGGTCTAGGGTTTATGCGGTACTCAAGAGTGAGCAGACTAAGAATTCCCTAATCCACAATTCCATTCATTCTTCCTCCATCACTTCTCCTAATCTACCAAACCTGCAGGGCATTGTATCTAATGGAAAATAGATAAAAGGAAAATCTCCAATCCCTCAGCATAGCCCTGTTTTAAGACAGGCCTTGCCTGGGGCTCTGGCTCTTGCCAAAGTGCTGTAGGAAAAACCTCACTTTCACTCTTGGGTCCGGGGTAACTCACATGCCATGGCCTAGCACAATGTTAGGAGATGCCTGTTGTGATTCTTTCTGACAATTTCATGCACTCATTCATTCTGGCATACTTGGAATAACTGGGGTACTGGAGCTGCCCAAAGTGATATTGCTAAGTCCAACCTGTCACTTTACTTCTTAGTCATGACCCTTTAAGGGTTTGCCAGAGTCTAGGTATGAAAAGGACCTCTCTCTCTCTCTCTCTCTCTCTCTCACCTCCAGTTGACTTTCCATCTCACTCACTGAATTCTAATTGTTGTTGGAGTGGCATTTGTGACCCTATGCCCAGTCCTATAGAAGAAACCCATTCTCACTCAAAATAGAATCATTGTCTGTTCGCTTTGGAGAACCTGTGTATTTTTTTTTAGATTGTCACTATGAATGCTAATACATGAATCATTTTCCTGGTTAGTTTCCCTTGTCCTTCAAAGTTTCGCACATGGATGACCTGACCAGACAAAAGAAGGTTAAGGCATGTTTTTTTCAAGTGCTTCAAGAGGTGGGTATTTTTGCTGCATACCATTAACTCTTAATATGTGGAGGTGGTTTGTGGTTATTTTAATCTATCCATAGTACACCTTGACTTAGGCCTATTTGTGACATCTTCATTGCTTCTATCTATCTTTAACCTTGAATCAATCCCATTACACAGAATACAAGAAAAATTCTTTGCTCTTCCCTGATCCTTGGTTCTTCTTTTTTATTTTTTTATGTTCATGTAGCCACTGTATGGTACATCATTAGTCTTTGATGTAGTGTTCAGTGATTCATTATGTATATATGTACACATAATGTTATGTTATGTTATGTTATGTTATGTATAACATCGACTGCACATCACAATACGTACCCTCCTTAAAACCCATCACCCTATTATCCCCTCCTCCCACCCTCTCCTTTCTGAGACCCTCAGTTTGTTTCCCAGGTCCATAGTATCTCATGGTCATCTCCCTCTCTGATTTCTCCCCCTTCAAATTTCCCTCCCTTTCCTTGTATTCCTCTGCTATTATTGCTTATGTTCCACGTATGAGTGAAATCATATGATAATTGCCTTTCCCTGCTTGACTTACTTCACTCAGCATAATCCCCTCCAGTTCCATCCATGTCAATGCAAATGGTGGGTATTCATCCTTTCTGATGGCTGAGTATTATTTCATTGTATATATGGACCACATCTTCTATATCCATTCATCAGTTGAAGGGCATCTTAGCTCCTTGCACACTTGCACAGTTCGGTTATTGTGGACATTGCCATTACAAACGTTGGGATGCGTGTGCCCTTTTTTTCACTATATCTGTATCTCTGGGGTAAGTACCTAGTAGTGCAATTGCTGGGTCATAGGGTAGCTCTATTTGACCCTTGATTCTTAATGAAATTTTAGTAACTTAATTTAAAACAGTGTTTTCTGAATGCAAGCAGATAGCTGTTTTACTTCTTATTTATTACAAATATACTCAAGCCTTAACCCAGATTACAGAGTGAAAAATATCTATGAGCAGAAACTGATGTAGTCATTCTGGAAAGAAATCTAGAAGTTACTAGTCAAATTTTAATAAACTGCATCTTCTAGACCTAGCAATTCCACTCCTGGACCTATGTCTCGGGTAATCTATTTACTGCAGTGTTTGTGGAGGTAAGGGAGGCATTGGCATGAACTCATGGATGAACACTATGCAGGATAATGCAGAAGTTTAGAAGTATGGGAATAGATGAAAACATTGCAATACTGAGTGGTCATAATTCTGAATAAAAAGAGAAACAATGAGATTTACACAGTAGCATTTACATAGAAAATTTACTTAACTAAACAAGGATGCACATTTTATAAGAACACAATACAAACAAAAGCATCACAGTGAACACCTTAGAAAGGTTACCTGCTGCAGCAAGGGAGTGGGGAATGTAGATAAAAATGAGTATTTTTTTTTTAAGTTTACATGAGTGGGGCCTGGTAATTGGTAGTTTTAGGAAGTACTCAGTTAATTCTGATGTGCAGCCTGGTTTGAAAGTTACTGATATAAAGTATTATGAATTCCCACAGTTTGAAGCTTTGGCCAAAATGAAATGTTTGAAAGCTTCAAGTTTGATTTGGAGAATATTTTGATGTTCATTTTATTTTTCAGTTAGATTATTTTCTTGTCCAAAGAAAGTATATTTCTTTAGAAATTAGGTATACTTGGCTATATTTTATATTTATGAAATAAAATATTACCTGGACCTAGGATACACTTTACTCAAAAATCCTAGACTGTTTTGATATTGTATTTAAATTGCTGTTGGGAAATTCATGGTACATTTGAAAATCAGGTTACTTCATTTCTAATCAAAGGTTGTCACTGTTTCTTTGCTGTTATTTTCAGGCAGTGAGGGAAACACCACTGATTTTCCTCATTGATGAAGCCCAATATATGGATGCGGCTTCCTGGGAGTTTTTGGAAACATTACTCTCCACTGTGCCCATCGTCATGGTGATGACATTGACCCCTATCTTCACCCTGTGTGGCTGTGCCCAACACTTCCTGCAGAGCTCTCAGGCTGTCCTTGTGCCCATTTTGAAGTTGGCAACAACCTCACTGTTGAGAATGGCATGTTGGGAACTGGGGGTGGTGAGCATCCCCCAAGAGCTGCAGATGTGAGTGGCTAGGACAAGCTGGGCACTTCATTAAGGGCAGAGCCAGTGCCATAATATAAGTGAGAAGACACAGGTCTCACTTACCCATGTTGGGGGAAAAGAATGGCCTTAGTAACCATGATAAGGCCCAAGATCAGATTTAAGGATAGATAGTCTCCTAGTAAACCACTAAAGGGCTACCTCTCTAGGCCATCATCCAGGTTTTCACAGGACAGTTCGGACTAGGAGATGGCTTGCTTCTGGTGTCAGTTATATGTGGTCAGGCCACTTTCTAGGGCTCTTTGTAGGGGAAAATAGTTCTTTTTAATAGCAATAAAAACAAAATAGTTAAAAAAGAGAAGTTACTACTAAAATACATTTCAAACTAATTAGAAAAAAATTTATTTTTACATTTCTGTGTTGCTGCTTGCCTCCATTAGTGTATATCATCAAAAGCTGACTTTACCAAAAGAAGAAATATTCCTCAGTATGAAATATCCCTGTACTTGGCTCTCTTCAAGTGGCCATCTTAGTCAGCAATCCCCTACTTACCTTTCTACAGCTACCTTCTCCACAGGTGCTTTGGAAACCCCCTCTACTGTGAGGTCTTATGCCAGGACCTTCTCTCCAAAGATATGTTGCTCTTTCACGACCTCCAAAAGGAGGAGGAGAAGAGCAAATGGGAGACCCTCTCAGGTAAGCTTAGCTTCCAAGGTTCTACTATTGTCCTGCTTCTGGGGTTCATCCTTTTTTATGGCATCACCTGATCCTTATGAGGCATGTGCCCTTTCCCTACTAACATTATAAGCAAGAGTAAGCCTTCCTGGCCTGCTTCAGAGACCTTAATCGAGCCAGTCAATCTATTACAGTTCCTTTTTGAGCAGCCGAGGAGGTAGGGATAGGAAAAGAGGATTTATAAGCCGAAGAGTTCAATAGAGTATTGCACATTAATTACTACTCATGAGAAGGATGACGTGATGATTTAGATGGGATGGGAGAAGGGAGGAGAGTGGGAAGAGGAAAGGGCAGAGGTACGTGTAAATCTGGAAAGGCATCCTAGGGTTGTGAGGGACTGTGACATAATAGAAGAGGGAGCTGCTGGAAAATAAACAGGAAGAGTATAAATACTGGATACCACATGGTAGAGAAAATATTGTTAGTTTCTAAGAGAAAATTAGACAGGAGGGTGGAGAAGCCACTTTAAACATATGCTCCATCTTCATCCCGTTAGTTTCTTGACTAACTTTTTGTAATACTGTGCCTTTAAAACTATTGTCACTGAGCATGGTGTTTTCTCAGTCATAGTCTTCTTTCCCTATAGCCAATGCCATGAAATCCACAATGTATGGTATTCTTCCTGCTGGCTGTGAAGAAGACCAAGAACTTTATATCTGCACAGTCAAGGATAATGTGAACTTGGATACAGTGCTTCTTCCACCATTATTAAAAGGCAAGTCCCTTGAAAACCTCAAGTGAAACAATTACAGATGTCATTACACTAGTAATTTGGTGATTGATTGAATATAAGTCTCTCATTATCATGCTAGCTCCATTTTCTTCTAAAAATAAATTGCCTTCTAGAAATAAGTTCTGGCACTGCCCAAAGAGTCTTTAAGAGATTTGTAATGCTACTTGAGTAATGTTTCACTTAAGTGAGCCCCTTATTCTCTAGGGCTGACTAATGATTGAAGAGTTTTCTAGTCATTTGATAAAAATTGGGTCCTGTGTTTCCCTTTTTGCATATTCCAGTGCTAGAGGAGGCAGGAAGGAAGGAAGGTAATGTTGCTGAGATTTAAGAAAACCTATCTGTGGTGCTAGTAAAGAGACAGTGTTATACACATAGCAGGAGTTAAATAGAAAGAGGGCGAAATAAGCTTATAATGATGCAATAAAGAACGGAGAAACCTTCAGAATTGAGTAGGCATCATCAGATAGGGGATGTTCTTTTTAGAAATGAGAAAGGTTTTGGTGAGGATGGAGAGAATAGTTTCAGTGGTGTGGTGAAAACCTCATGGTTGCTGTTGGTTGAACAATGAATGGGGAATGAGGACAAATGAGGACTTGGAGAAAAGGCTCTCTTGAGAGGTTAGGGTGAGTGGAGAAGGAGAGGACCAAAAGCAAGCCTTTTACTTTATTTTTTTTAAGTGAAGAGATTATCAACATAATGTATTCTATGTTTATAGAAAGCTTGTTCACTTCTCCCTCCCCGCCCAGAAATAGCAGTAAACCAGTTGGATCAGTTGAGCCTAGAGGAGCAGTTACTGGTTAAGTGTGCTGCAGTCATTGGTCACTCCATCCATATAGATCTGCTGCAGCACCTCCTGCCTGCCTGGAATAAAAACAAGCTACTTCAGGTGCTGAGGGCTCTTGTGGATATGCATGTGCTCCGCTGGTTCAACAGGAGTCAAGAGCTTCCTGCCGAGTCAATATTAGTGCCTTCCTCTATCAAAATTATTGAACAGACCAAAGAGGAGAAGAAGAAAAAGCCAGGTAAGGAAGAGCTGCTTCCTTGTTCTTACCTGAACAGGGAGCCTTGGCTGGGGATAGCTGTGTTCAAAAAGAACATCAGTATCCTTTATCATGGGCCACAATTCCCTGAAACTATGGCTAAGAAATGGGGAAAGTGATTATTTTAATCACAAAGGAGCCGTGATTATAGTGAATGAATAACCTGTATTTTTCAGAATTGTCTTAATTCTGAGAATTTTAGCTCCTTGTGTTAAGTATCTGTATCTTGATTTTTGGTTCAGAAAATATTCTCATAATCTTTTATTGGTTTCTAGATAGAAATAATAGGAAAGGAATAAACTGTTCCTAATTTTGAACTTTACAAGGAGGATAAACACATCTGGAATTGAAACAGACATGAGCAGAGAAAGATATACATTAAATAGCTTGCAATATCAAATTCTCCACATGTTAAAATATTGGCATAGATTACCAAAGCACTTATATTCCACAGATAATTTCCCTTTGACTTTGACATATGTTGGGGCCTTACATTTGAACAGAGCATTTTTTTCTTTCTTTCTTTTTTTTTAAGATTTTATTTATTTGAGAGAGAGAGAGACAGAACATGAGCAGGGGGAAGGAGGCAGAGGCAGGAGAAGCACACTCCCTCCCTGCACGACTCGATTCTAGGACCCTGAAACCATGGCATGAGCCAAACGCAGATGTTTAACCGACTGAGCCACCCAGACACCCCTGAACAGAGCATTTATGATGAGTTGATGTTTACAGTAACTTGTAGTAAAAAAAAAAACTCAATTTAGGACAAGCATCTAAGAAATCTATTCAGTGTACTTCTGTACCACTGACCATTTCTTCTCTGTGGTACATTGTACAAGATATGCTCAATATCATTCTCAGATTTGTGTAATACACTTTATACAGAGGAAATGTAAACAAAATTTTCTTATAAACTAGCAGCATGTGATTGGGAGTTTGCTATTGATAGCATAAAAAGCCTTTAAGGGAGATTCTCACATAGATTTTCCTATATTTCAGATGCTGACTCTCCTCTCAGTCTGCAAGAGGAATTATCCCTACCTCAAACAGAGCTGCTAGCATTTGGAGTGCCACTGTTACGAGAAGCTGCTTGGGAGCTGTGGCCCAAGGCACAGCAGATAGCCCTGCACCTTGAATGTGCATGCTTTCTCCAAGATTTGGCCTGCCGCTGTGGGAGCTGTCAGGGGGGAGACTTTGTCCCCTTCCACCGTTTTGCTGTCTGTTCTGCCAAGAGCCGCAGTGGGACCTCCCGGTTCTGTAGTTACAAAGATACTGGCTCAGTACTAACACAAGTGATCACAGACAGGTTGCAGCTGCCTACTCCCCAAGGTAAATCCAGGGAGCAGAAAGAGGACACATGGGCAGTACTTCTCCGTGTTCATGTACTTGGAGTTCTTTATCCAAAAGGTGGAATCAAATTAAGGTAGAAAAATAAGCAGAAGAAGCCATTTATCCCTGAATCACCAGAGAGAAGAAAAATATAATCTCAGAGCTAGAAGGAACTTCAGAAATTGTGCTTGTTTTGGCTGGCAATCTTGGGCAAGTTACCTAACCTCAATTAATTGAGGAAAATAACAATGCCAATTTCATAGTGTTCTTGTGAGAATTGAATGAGTTATAATATATAGTATGCTCTGGATAGTGCCAGGCACGTGGTTAGTGCTCAGTACATTTTAGCTACTGTTCTTCTTCTTCTTCCTCTTCTTCTTCTTCTTCTTCTTCTTACTATTATTATTATTAAACTCTGTACACATATATGATACACATGTGTGTATCAGATGCTGCAACTAGGTATTAAGAATAAAAAATGAGTAAGCATGGGTCCCTGAAATTATAAGTTTTGGGGGTTGATACAGACATGCAAATAGAAAATTCCAGTATGACATGGTAAAGGCAATGAAAATGCATACCCAGGCATTGGGGTACCTACAGAAGGGGCCATTGGCTTGGCCTGAGAAATGAGTAGGAGAAGCTCTCCCTTGAAGGAGATAATGCCAGAAGTGAGAATTCAGGAATAAATATGAGTTGGTCGCTTGAAGAAGTTTGCATTAATGGATGGATGCTCCCCAAAGCTGGTTGCCCTTCTACCACATCCCAAATGAGAGTTCACCTTCTTTGTTTGTCCAGTTATTGAACAGCCCATTTCATTGTCAATAGCTGTAACAAAGCTTCTTTCATCAAGGTGAAGTCTACCTTCTTGGAACTTCACCAGCTTTCCAGAATTGTGCCCTTTTTTAAAAATTCCAGTTAGTTTACATACAGTGTAATAGTTTCAGGTATACAACACAGTGATTCAGCACTTCCATACATCACCCGGTGCTCATCATAAGTGCCCTCTTTATTGCCTATTACCTATTCAGCCCGTCCCCCAACCCCTTCCCTCTAGTAACCATCAGTTTGTTCTCTGTAGTTAAGAGGCTATTTCTTGGTTTGCCTGTCTTTTTTCCCCTTTGCTCATTTGTTTTGTTTCTTAAATTCCATATATAAGTGAAATCATATGGTTTATATCTTTCTCTGATTGACTGTTTTGCTTAGCATTATACTCTCTGACTCTATCCATGTCATGACAAATGGCAAGATTTCATTCTTTTTTATGGCTAAGTAATATTCCATAGATAGATAGATAGATAGATGGATAGATAGATAAATAGATAAATGGACACATAGATACCACATCTTCTTTGTCCATTCATCAATTGATAAACACTCGGGCTGCTTCCATACTTTGGCTATTGTAGATAATGCTGCTATAAATATCAGGGTGCATGTATCCCTTTGAACAAGTGTTTTTGTACTTTTTGGATAAATAATTAGTAGTGTGATTGCTAGATCATAGGGTAGTTCTATTTTTTTACTTTTTGAGGAACCTCCATACTGTTTTCCATAGTGGCTACACCAGTTTGCATTCCCACCTATAGATGATTCCCCTTTCTCTACAACCTCACCAAGACCTATTGTTTCTAATGTTGTTGATTTTAGTCATTCTGACAGGTACGGGGTAATCTCTCATTGTAGTTTTGATTTGTATTTCCCTGATGATAAGTGAAAACAACAGAAAGAAATAGACATTCCATGCTTATGGATTGGAAGAACAAATATTATTAAAATGTTTATACTAGCCAAAGCAATCTATACCTTTAATGCTGTCCCTATCCAAATACCAACAGCATTTTTTCGCAGAGCTAAAACAAATAATCCTTAAATTTGTATGGAATAACAACAAAAGATCCTGAATCGCCAAAGCAACCTTGAAAAAGAAAAACAAAGCTGGAGACATCACAATTCTGGACTTCAAGTTATATTATAAAACTATAATGATCAAGGCAGTATGGTACCTCAGAGTCCACAGTCTGTCTTGTGGACTCTGAAAAACAATCAGGGTTTTGGAGGGGTGGGTGGTGAGAGATTGGGTGAGCCTAATGGTGGGTATTATAGAGGGCACGTACTGCATGGAGCAATGAATTCTGGAACACAATTCAGCTAGGTAAAGCTGAAACCCCCTGCTGACCACAGTAACTCTCGTGGACTATGGCATCTCGTGCCCTCATGATTTTCCTCACAGGTCTAACTTTGTGGTCCACTCTCATCTTGTCATAAATTCAATCCATATATATTCAGGGATTTCTTCTATTAGAAGTAGCTATCAAACTGGGTGGAAAAGAAATTTAAAAAAATAAAAAAATTTTTAAAAGACAGTATGGTACTGGCACATAGATCAATGGAACAGAATAGAAAACCCAGAAATGAACCTATACTTATATGGTCAATTAATCTTGGACAAATCAGGAAAGAATATTCATTGGGAAAAAGAAAATCTCTACAGCAAACCCTGTTGGGAAAACTAGACAGTGACAGCAACATGCAAAAGTATGAAATTGGACCACTTTCTTATACCATACAAAAAATAAATTCAAAATGGACTAAAGATCTAAATGTGAGACCTGAAACCACAAACATCCTAGAAGAGAGCACAGGAATGACCTTTTTGTAAAGCACTTTATTTTTTTTTTTAAGATTTTATTTCTTTACTTGACAGACAGAGATCATAAGTAGGCAGAAAGAGGCAGAGAGCCTGAGCCTGATACAGAACTCAATCCCAGGACCCTGCGAGCCAAAGGCAGAGGCTTCAACCCACTGAGCCACCCAGGTGCCCAGAATGACCTTTTTGACATCAGCCGTAGCAACTTCTCTCTAGATATGTCTCCTGAGGCAAGGGAAAATAAACTATTGGGACTACATCAAAATAAAAAGCTTTAGCCTTGCAAAGGAAACAACAAAACTAAAAGGCAATGTACAGAATGGGAGAAGATATTTGCAAATGACCTATCTGATAAAAGGTTAGTATCCAAAATATATGAAGATCTTATAAAACCCAGTATCCAAAAAATGAAAAATCCAATTTAAAAAATGGGCAGAAGACAAAAATAGACATTTGTCCAAAGAAGACATGCAGATGGCCAACAGACACATGAAAAAATGCTTAGTATCACTGATCATCAGGGAAATGCAAATCAGAGTAGCCCTTTCTTCAATATTTGAAGACAGCTGTTAAGACCCAACCAAATCTCTTTTTCTGCTTTGATAGTAGTAGGTGGTGTTGGCAGAGGAGAGGGATAAGGGAGAGATCGTGAATTTTTGATGGTAATGGACCAGAATCAAGAAGTTAATCTATTAATGTCTGCTCTTGCTGTAACATTCTGATGACTCTGTGATGGTAGACCAATGACTTGGAAAAATTAGTCATTGATTGATGAACTCTTTAGGCATTTGCACTATTGTACTTTCCAAGGAGAAAGAGGAAAGTAACAGTGAATGTCCTGTTCTAGGAAAAAATTACCCTATCATTCATATTTCCTGTATGATTTTTTCCTTTTGAGAGGTCAGTGTCAGCTTGAGATTACACAGCCTCATCAGTCTGTATGAGAGAGGCTCAAGACCTTCCTGGTACAACCAAACCCTGAGGATACTTCCCAGATTCAGGGCCTCTGTGCATGGCCATGCACAACAGGTACTGCACAAATCTAGAGGGCCCTAGTCACACAAGCTATGATGTGAGGGTGCTCCTGGAAACTGCGTTGCAGTAGTGCTGCCAAACTCCAGGTTCTTTAGTTACCTTTGTCTCAATTTACCCTACCTTATTTGACATGGTTCAGTATTCAGAGAGCTGGTTCTTTTATTTAACACAAGTCCCCCCTATAACAGTTCTCTGGGACCCCCTTTGAATCCCATGACCTGTGCTTCTGAGCCCTAATGGTAACATCTCCCCAACATTCCCAGTGTTTGCTTTTTGATGTGTGAGAAGGTAAATGCAGAGGAAGAGTCAGAGTTGAGGGATAAGGGCTGTTGAAGGCCAGTTAGGTAAAGCCGAAACCCCCTGCTGACCACAGTGACTCTCATGGACCAGATGGCATCTGGTACCCTCATGATTTTCCTCACTAGGTCTAACTTTGTGGTCTACTCTCATCTTGTCATAAATTCAATCAAGATATATTCAGGGATTTCCTCTATTAGAAGTAGCCATCAAACTGGGTGGACATATTCTTTATTCATTTCTCTAGCAAATAAAATTAGGGGCTGGTTTGGGAGGTTTCAGGGGAGTTACTATTTGAATCATAAATAGTTGGCATTAAGGAATTTGTAATCTACCATTCTATTTTTTGTGTAGGCTAATATTAAACCTAAACTTACCATTTTAACAATGGGATAAGCAGTTAGGTCATGAACTAAGCTTCGGAGGAGAGGTAGGCAGGAATTGGAAATGTTCTCAGTTAATACAAAGATAGATAATGAAAGATAATCTTTTTCTCCCTACAGATAGTTTTCAGTTCCAGACAAAACCATTCAGAAGTCAAGAGACCTTCGCAAGTGAACGCTGCAGGTAAATGGAGATGGTGAGAGGAGGTACTGGGTGGGGGGGATGGGAAATGAGACACAGGTGACCATTAAACTGGGCCACTCACCTCACCTGCAGACCAGGAAAGCATCTGACCACCCTGGAGTAGTGACACTTGTACTCAGTCCAGAGTTCAAGTTAACAGAGAATTGGAATGGGAATTTTTGATTCTTTGTAGGGAAATTATTTCTTAGTGTTTAGGAAAAGCTTCATTTAAGAGTTCTCAAATGAACTGTACACATAGCAGATTTTTCTCTGCTATAAATTTGCCTTCTCAATTATGTTTGTCTCCAGGTGATATTAAAAGGAATTTACATACCCCTGGGGATAAAAATATATGTTTATAAAAAATTTTTAAAAAAAAGGAATTTACATTTCCCAATCATGTGCCTCCTGGCTTTCTAATGCCTAGTCTATTGATTTTAAATGTCCCTACCTTGAGTTTACCAGCCACTCTAGAGTTTCCAGTCCTGCTTATCCAACCTGATTTCTTATGGTTTTCAAAGAAAAATCTGTACTCTACAGAAATCATCCTCACACTCACCTGTATATCTGTACTCACACAGTTCCCTCTTTTTGAAATACTAAGTGACCTCCACATCCTTCTACTAATCAGAGTATTCCCCATTCTTCAAAGCCCTCCTCTGTTTCCATCTTTTTCAGTCATTCTGTCTCAGAGAGATCTAACCTCTTTTGAACTCATGGTGTTTGTGGGAAGTGCACTGGACTAGTAGTCAGAGAAGTGAGCTCTAGGTTTGGTTCTATTTAGTAGCTGTGAGGTCATTTAAGTCACTTAAGCTTTCTAAGCTTTAATTTCCTCAATGGTAAAAGGAACATAGTTTCTGCCTACCTGAAAGACAGTGTTGTTACAGGATGAGATGGTGCTGTATAAAATCAGGTTCAAATGTGTTATGACAAAGTTCAAATATGCCAATAGAGAAATGTATTTATTACTTATTGCCTTGTATCATGTTCATGTTTTTATTTCACATGCTGTTAGTTTACTCTTCAGGTGTAGTTGTTTCTCCATTTAATCTGTGAGGTACTTAGATTGGCTTTGGGTTTTTAAAAAATTCTTAATAGGGTATTGACAGTATAGATCAGGTCCCTGACTTTCAAAACTTATGGAGTGATGGAGGAGAAGGCTAAACACAGAACCGATGAGTCATAAAGGAAAGCTTCCCAGAAACAGTGGCTTGGAGACCTGGGAATGCCCGAGAAGAGTGGTTGCTTTGTGACCACTCTCCACTCATCTTCTCTGCACAAAGAACAGAGGAAGAGTTCCTGGATCAGGTGAACAGGAAGCTGGCTCAGAGCACCCCCGACAAAGACATGCTGACCAGAAAGCCCTGTCACTGTGAGGAAATCCTGCAGTTCGTGCTCTCACCCCTCACCCGGCACTGCCTGGTCATCGGAGAGACCACATGTGCATTTTATTACCTGCTGGAGGCCGCTGCTGCCTCCTTGGACCTGTCAGAGAATTATATGGTGAGCAAGCTCTGCTCCCAGCCCTTGATCTGAGCCCTTTCACTTGGGGAATTTGATGGGGATTTCTTACTGTCAGTCAGTTTGGGTGAAAAATGGAGCAAGATAGAGAAAGGTGCTAGAAGGGGTTTAGCAGGAAACACCAAGTGGGAATGTGCTAGTCTGAGAGCACAAACTACTGCCCGCCCTGCCCCTGACTTGCACGTGCCATCCACCTCCCCATTTCTTACTGTGAGCTCACCCCAATTCCAATCCCAGTCTTGACCTCATCATAACCTTACTGCATCCTTCAACGTCATTGCACCACTAGGGTCTTCCAAATCCTAATCCTGTTTCTCCATCCCTTGTCTTGTTCGGAGGCCTTCTTTTATTTGAGGAAGGCAAGCAGTCTTCTGGGCCAGCCCTCAGCATTCTCATTTTTGAAAAACCACAAGGTGAAGATCTGTCAGTTTGAGGAGGCCACTTTCTGCTGTCTTCAGTCAGAGGTAAAGTAAGGGCAGGGCCCTGAAGTTCGGGTTATTTCTCCTTGAGAGTTATCTTATTATTTCTTTTAAAAATCTTGGTTTTTTGTATGCAGTTGTAAATGTGATAATGCAAGGAAACGTTCTACAAATTCAAAAGATTGCAATATACAATATGGAGAAAATGAAAAGAGCTCCATGCTATCCCCAGCATAGTTAATATTGTGCAAATTCCACCAGATCCACACACATAGGCATATCATTATTATTTTGTTATTTTTAAAATAGAATCATATTCTATATTCTCATTCTTCTGTAGCTGACCTTTATTCTTAACAGTACAGACGGAACATTTTTGCATATTAGTGTACATACAATCAGTTACAGCTGCCAAGTACTCCATTGTATGCTTATATCAAAGTTTGATCAGTCCCTTCTTCACATGCATTTAAGTTGTCTCTAATTTGAGATTATTTTAAGCCTTCTAAGCCTTAATTTCTATGGGGACAGAATGATTGTAAGTCTATTAGTTGTTTACCCTTATGATCACATGGCTGACAGGGAGGGCACTCACTGCTGCTGCCCAGCATCATGAGAGAGTATCATACCATACATATATTGCTACCCTAGGAAAAGAGCAAAATTCAGAATACAGTTTCTACTGAATGCATATCAATTTCACACTATTGTGTGAAAGCTAAACATTGTTAAGTCAAACCATTTTAAGTCAGGAACCATCTGTGTTTCAATTTGAATTTTTCCCATTTCTTCACATCCTTACATCAGATATTATCAGTCTGTTTTAAACTTTCTAATCTATAGATGAAAGTTATATTATACTGAAATGTGTATTTCTTAATAAGGTACATTATTTTTGTATGTTTACCGGTCATTTATTTTTCTGTGAATTGCTTATTTATGTCCTTTGTTAAGTGGAGTACATATAAACTAACTTCAGAACAGCTGGGGAGTGGACATAAAGGTGAAGGTGACCATAAGGTACAAACTTCCAGTTATAAATAAGTCCTAGGGATATAATCTGCAGCATAGTGAGTATACTGAACAATGCTGTATTATGTATTTGAAAGTTGCTAAAAGAATAGATCTTAAAAGTTCTCATAAAAATTTTATGTTGGACACCTAAAATTAACACGTTATATATGTCAGTTACAATATCTCAATAAAAAACCATCATGTCATACATCTTAAACTTACACAATGCTTTGTGTCAAATACATCTCAATAAAATGGGGAGGGGGGGAGAACATACATATGAAAGTCTCCCTATACCCAACCCCTTCACTCAGCTACTATGTCCCCTCCCTGATGTTATAAATCTTTATGTATTCTACCAGAGGGGTTTGGCATACATAAATGTATATGGTCTCCCCTTTCCTTTGTTATATACAAATAGGAGCTCTCTATATTCCATTCTACATTTTGCTTTAAAAAAAATATGTGCCTCATAGATTATTCTGTATCAAAGCAATTTCCTTAGGGAATGAGATTTATATAACAGGTAGAAGCTCTGGGGAACGCATGCCATGAGACACTCTATTTACAAAATACATATTGAAGTAAATTTATTTATTGCATAAGAATAACTCAGGACAGCTCAGCAACTTTTCCCAGCCTCACTACTATTAAATCTACAGAACAAAATGTGTTGGGATAATTATCAATTTATACATAATTACTCCATAAAACCATGGGGGATGTTAGAGAGCCAAGCTTTAAAATTTTAAAAAATTAAAAACTAATTTCAATGTAAACTTTAAGATAATCTGGCTAAGGGAGTAAACCTAATGTGTATAATGCCTTTGAATGCTTTGAATGCCAAAGAGAATATTAAGAGTTTTCCATGGTATTATATTATCTGTGTTTCAATCTGAGGTCTTTGAGCAATCCAGAGGTTAAATAATTATTTCTTTCCCTTTATAAGAAGAAGTTGTTGTGCAATCTTCCCAAGATTGTTCTGGAATCACCACAGACTATCACTTTCTTGGAGGATTTAGTCTTAAAACGTGAAGAATATGATAAGCTCAAGGTAGTTCTTCAGCTCCCACCCCCACATACACTGTGGCAGCATGACCTGACAGATAAGGGATTTGGTGACATTTCAGATCCTTTCAGTGACATCTGAAACATCTGAGTCTCTGCTGCATGACAGTCCCATTTCAGTCCAGCAGCATCACTTTCCAAACCACAGCCTTCTCAGTGACAAACATGAGGGAGATGAGAAAAGAGGGTGCTTTCTCCACAGTCCTATTTTCTCACTCCTTTACCTGCCTGTGGCCCTACTGGTGCTCATTAGTGTGGTCAGGCCCTGCTGCAGTTCTCTCTTTCTAGTGCCTCAGCAGCCCAAGTACTAACGCCAAATGACCAGAGCCTCATCCTAGTACTCTTCCCACATTTACATTACTGTTTCTCATTTTCCCATCTCTAGGTCTGTTTCAAGATGGGACAGATCACATTAGCCAAAAAATTGGCCAGGCAAGCCCTTCGACTGCTGAAAAGGAGTTTCCCTTGGACCTGGTTTGGTGTCTTTTTCCAAACATTCCTGGAAAAATATTGGCGTTCCTGTTCGCTAAGCCAATCTCCAAACAACCCTAGTGAGAAGTGAGGAGTCTAGCCAAGTCATCCCTGTCCCTTTAGGACCAGAGAACTAAACTAGGATGGGGCCTGGAGTGTTGCCTCTATTGACCCGAGACTCCTCTTTCAAGCCTGTAACACTTCCAGTTCTTCTACCTTACTCTCTGAGCCAGTGAAATGTAGTAGAGTGAATACTTCTTTTGTTTTTGAGCATAGTATTACTCTGTGTTTTTCAAATAAAGATACATATTACCTTGTCTCTTTCAAATCAAGATACATATATGTATGTGTATATACATGTATACATATATACATTTATGTAACAATATTATTTCTGATATGCATACAAAATATTTCATTGCTATCCAGTTATTGAGCTATAACTTGTAGGAAATATATTCAAAATAGCAATTCAAAGAACAACCCTTTTAAAAACACTTCTTTGAATTTTTTCAATCAAGAGGGATGTTTTGGGGCACCTGACTGACTCAGTAAGAGCACAGGACTCAATCTCAGGGACATGAGTTCAAGTCCCATGCTGGGTCGACTTTTTTTTTTTTCTTTTTTTTTAAGATTTTATTTATTTATTTGATAGAGAGATCACAAGTAGACGGAGAGGCAGGCAGAGAGAGAGAGAGAGAGAGGGAAGCAGGCTCCCTGCCGAGTAGAAAGCCCGATGTGGGACTCGATCCCAGGACCCTGAGATCATGACCTGAGCCGAAGGCAGTGGCTTAACCCACTGAGCCACCCAGGTGCCCTGGGTCGACTTTTAAAAAAAAAAAGAGGGATGGTTTAAAAAGTCTTATGGGGGGGCGCCTGGGTGGCTCAGTGGGTTAAGCCTCTACCTTCGGCTCAGGTCATGATCCCAGGGGCCTGGGATCGAGTCCCGCATAGGGCTCTCTGCTCAGCAGGGAGCCTGCTTCTCCTCATCTCTCTCTCTGTCTGTCTCTCTGCCTATTTGTGATCTCTCTCTCTGTCAAATAAATAAATAAAATCTATAAAAAAAAAAAAAGTCTTATGGGGATCCCATAAAAAAAAAAAAAAACTCATGTCTGAGTTTGAAAGTCTGTAGATAGCCTCCGATGAATAGATTTGGATTTTTATGGGGAGGGACAGCGGGCACTTGTGCGGACTATGGACAAACTAAGTGCTCTGTGCTTCACAGCAGTAAGAAGAAGCTGGCAGTCCTGCAGCAGCAGGTCCGCTGCCTCTCCTTGCTCTGGCAGCTCTATAACCTGGACACCACAGCCAGCAGCCGCAGGTTTGCCTGCCTCGCCACTCTCATGCAGAAGAATTCTGCTGAGGAATTTGCAGATGAAGCCCAGGTAAGCAAGTCCTTGCTTTACCCCTAGACATCACTCAGAAACTTAAAATGCTAGGGAGAGAGATTCTGAGTTTAGCATGGCTCCACAATAACCAGACTCTATAGGACATACTGATTGTATGTTTGAGCAGCATTTCCCACATTGCAGATGAGTTCTTTTAGATGGATTTTAGATGGGTTTCCAGGCATGGCTGTCTGTGTGTTCCCTGAACTGAATGTCAGCTGTGGTGTGTATGTTCAAAAGAACACTTGACGAGTGGAGGGAGGTAGCTAACAGATCACAGCTTTCATTGGATTCTCAAAGGAGTCCATGATCTAAAGAAGGATTTGAACTGCTGACTTAGGAAAAAAGAAGGAAGGGAAATATCTTCCTAACTTTAGTGTCCATCTGTCTGTCTTATCTTTTTTATCCATCTATTCAATAAATATTTGATGAATATGCATTATGTGCCAGGCACTGATCTTGGTTCCAGGGAAACACACAACAAATCAGTGAAATATATGGAATGTTAGTTGATAATAAATGCAGTGGAGAAAAATTAAATGGAGGCAAGGGGCCATGGGGTTCTGGGAGAGCTGGACAATGGGGTGCAGTTTTAAACAAGATGGTAAGGAAAGCCTCAATAAGCAGGTGACATCTGGACAAATATCTGAAGGAGGTGAGAAAGTAAGCCATATGGCTTCAGGGAGAAGAGTGCACCGGCAGAAGGCACAGTGATGCACGAGGCATGCTGGCCATGTTTGAGGAACAGTGAGGAAGGGAGGAGACAGAAGCAGGAGGTGAGTCAGAGAGCCAGGAGAGGGTGGATGGCAGATGGTGTAGCCTTGTGGGCCACTATATGGGTTTAGACTTTTACACTACAGAAGATGGGAAGTAAGTGGCAGGTTCTGAGAAGAGAAGTGACAGTCTATTTATATTTTAATAGGGTCATTTTGTCTCCTGTATTGAGAATCAACTGAAGGAGGCAAGAGAGGAAGCAGGGAGGCAAGTTAGGAGACTATCCCAGCAATACAGGCAAGAGATAGTTGGCTTGGATTGTTGTGGTGGCAGAGGAAGTAGGAGGAGTGATCTTCAGTCAAGAGAGAACCAACAGGACTCACCAAGTGGATCATTTCTGGGATGGGAGAGAAAAAGGAGTCAAGGATAATCCCAAGATTTGCAATCTGGACTTCTAGAGGAATAGAGATGCTCTTAATTGGGATGGGACAGTCTGCACAAGGAACAGATTTGGGGAAATACTGAAGCCAGGTATTAGACATGTTTAATTTGAGGTGTCTATTAGACATCTAGATGGAGATGTTAAGTAGGCAGTTGAACATATGAATGTGGGGTGCATGGGAGGGGTCTGGACTGGAAATAGAAATTCAGGTATCATTGATGTTTAAAGCCATGAAACTAGGTGAGCTCTCCGAGGGAATGAGAAAAGGTCCAAGGACTGAGTTAACAGCTCCATTGTTAAGAGGTCAGGGTCATAAGGAGAAATCAGTAAAAGAAACTGAGCAGTTGCCAAAAGAATATGATGTCCTCAAAACCTAGTGAAGACAGTGTTTCAAGAAGAAAGTCTTTAATGATGTCAAATGTGCAAATACTTATAATAGACATCTAGGCAGTAGTTCTGAAGAGTTCTAAGGAACACATATCAGAGGACTTCATTAGAGAAAACACTGAAGTATGGTTTGTCCAGTGTCTTGAAGGGGAAGTCTGGGATCAGAGAACAAGAAGAGGGGCAGGTAGAGAAAGTGGTTTGTTTAAAGATCAGGCAGTGGGAATGATCAAATTAGAAGTGTGGGAGCAACAAGGAGTGTGTTTTCTTAGCAGGAGTTGGGGAGAGTGATAGGGATGCCAGTAGTCCCTGATCAGGTGGGCAGCAAGGCACCATAGTGGGCTCTTAGCAAAAATAAAAGGGACAAGATGGAAGTATAAGGTGAATGTACAGTCAGAATATTTTGCCCCATGTTTGTTGTCCCACAGGTTGTCTCTACCTATGTGGCCCTATCCCAGTTCTCCCAGAATATGGGTGACAGAGACAAGTGGCTACAGTGTGAGCAGATGGCCATTCAGAAAAGCAGCCTATGTTGGTTCTCCAGGGAGGGATTATTGGCCACAGCCCGGCTCATGCAGGCCTTAGCCTACACCAAGCTCTGCCTTGGCCATCTTGACTTCTCCATCAAGCTGGGTAATGGGGCTTGGAGCTGGTGGGGCTAGGGCTTTTAGAGAAGCCAAGTTCACCACTAGGCCTCATACAATGATCTTTGACTTCCTTAGGTTTTCAAGCTCATGAGATATGCAGACACCTCAAGAAACCAGCTCTGGAGAATCTGGTTCTCTCAGTTCTCTTCAGATCTGCATTTCTAAAGAAGAAGTATTAAGATCATTTTCTGCCATTTGTATTTGTTGTCTAAGAGGGGAGGGCATGGTCTCCCGAGGAAGTTTGAAATGGAGAGGGAGATGTTATTCCATTTCTTAACATCCAGGACTGTCTCTTCTCTAATCATTCCAGGAAGCATTGTCTTTAAGTGTGGGGTTTAAGAGTGGAAATGCATCTTCCTCCTTCTCCTCCCCCTCTCTTCTGCCTCCCCCTTTTCCTCCCTCTTCTCCTTCATTTCTCCACAGGGGGTAGGTAATTGCAGTAGCTCAAAAAAGAACCTAGAAACTGGCTCAGGCATTTTCCTACTTCCTTTGCTTAGAGGCAGGTCTGATTTCAGGCACAGACAACTTCTGTATAAATAGAGATAAGGCGAGAAGATCTCTAGGGGATGTTAGACTACTTTGGAGATAGAAGATCCCCTCCTCTCCTCTACCATCCTCCCCACTTTCTAGCTGGTCCATGTGGCTCTGTCTCTTGGCAGATTTGATCTATGTGTCTGTGTGCTGGAGAGTCAGTGGGCACTCATTTCCCAGAGTCATGATATCCTTGGCCTGGCCTGCTTCTATTCTGCTTGCTTAGATCTACTGCTCTATGGAAAAGGTAAATCTTGTGCAGGGCTCTGCTGTACTCCTGAAGGATTCAGACCTAAATTAGGGCCCTGTGTTTGGAACACAGGTAGTCATGAGCCTGTCCCTTTGTCATGTCCATGATCCTAGCCCCTGGTTTCTTAAAGTCTAGGAACCACATTGTTACTCAGGGTGTCTGTGTTTCAGATGTTATCTGTTCTCCTGTATCACACACCTTCTATACCAGTTCCTACACTGATAACTGATCCTAGCCTGGTTATCTTTTCTGTCCACAGGATTGCTATGCCGGTCCTTTGGCGAGTGTCTGCATTTCATTCAACACTGTGAGCACAGCTGCATCCTAAACTCTCAGAGTAATGTCATGCTGGGGATCCACTCATCTCTGGCCATGTGGTAATGTGGGGTACCAAAGTCTTACTTGATGGGAAAGGGCAGCAATAGAAACTTAAGGATACCATGGGGTCATTTAAGCTACTGCCTTTTACAAACCCTCTCGGCAGGGCTATTCTGCCTCTGTGCCTTTCTAAAGACCTTTACCTCCCATCCCTCCCATCTTATTAGAAGGGTTCTTTATGTCCCTGAGCAGGTTTGGGCATAGGTTGAGGGTTAAGTTTAAGGTTACAGTGAAGTGCTGGATGGTCTCCATTTAAGTCTCCTTCATGTGAGTTAGTAGCATTGGCCACTGGCCATCATCACAGTTCTGACTGTCCAGGAGGACTTAGAGCCTTAAAGCTATGACGGCTCTATGAGAGAGCCACGGTCGGTCAGCAGGGGATGGAGATGAGATTCTTCCCTCCAGGTTTGCCCAGGACTCGCAGTGGAATCTGGTTGAGTACCACATCTCCAAGGCTCGCCAGTTGGTGAAAAGAACCAATGCCTCACTATTTGGTTCACATGGATTTGTCCGATTCCTGGAATGCCATGTGCTAATGTTACAAAAAATGCCAGAGGGTGTCTTCATGCATACTCCCCCAGAGACCCGCAGCCAAACCCTCAAGGTACCTGCTTCTCTCTTCTCTCTTGTCCTTCACCTGACACCTAAGTTCTAGTTTGATCTCTCTGCCACCTGCATCTCTCCCTTACTCTTCCTTCTCCTTGCTGCCTCTGTCTCTCTTATCCCAACTCAAACCTTTTTCCTCAACTTAGAAACTCTTTCCACTTACCTCATGTACCCTCCCAGGTATTCTTGCATGGGCCAGGACTAGATTCCCCAACTTTCTTTTGCACAGCTACTACCCAAGACCATTAAAATGTTAACACTTAATCCTTCTCAGTGCCCTCTGGCTGAGTTTGACACCTGTCCCAACAGCCCTGCCTTCTGCGTCTAAGGCATTCCAGTTCCCCTGTAGCTCAAAACCAATTCTCTGGGCCTGCTTGCCATGAGTCACTCTTCCCTGCCCCTTGAGCCCTGAGTGAGTATGCTGAGTGGGCACTGTCGTAAGTCCTGGTAGAGTGGAGTGGAGGAAGAAGGTATTCATCCTTGAGCTCATGGACTTCCCTCTCCTTTCAGTACTGTAAGGAGTTCTTCTCTCGATGTGTGACCTGCCCAGTCTATCACCAGTGGGTCTCAGAGCTTAAAACCTCCATAATGAGATACGGACAGAGAGAATCCATGTCCTCGACTAATATTGCCAGACCTTTTGACACCTGCTTGACCACGATTTGGATAGAGGGAGAATTCCTGGAGGAAAACAACTTCTTTGGAAGAAATTTAGGAATGCAGAGTAAGCATTCATTCCTGGAACCTTTGTCTCAGAGATGTTGCAAACAGGCTCGGATTCTTACAGACAGTCAAAGGCCCCTCCAAAGAAGGGAGAGACACCGAGCTATAAGGACTTAGTCCTTGCTCCGCAGATAATTATCATCCTCTCACTAGCTCTGGACCCAGCCCAGACAGACAGTGGCCTTTTATCATTAAACAGTATGACCCCTTCTCTCAGCCCTTTGTCCAACATCTGTGACCCGTGGGCATAGAAAGTTCCTCCTTGGTCCCAGCTTAAACAGATAGATTGTTTCCATGGAATATCTGGATGGTCACTAAGGGAGAAAGAAGGCCTTAGCATCCACAATGAATATCTATGAAGGTTAATGGTAAAATGTGGGCAAGAAAAAGAGGAAAGAATAGAGTTCCTTACCTCAGGGCTAGAAAATCTCCTCCTTTTCTAGGGCCATAAGTTAGGTTCATAATTGCTGAGGACATTCTTTGGGGCTTATGATATTGTTTCTGCTCCTGCTTTCAGGATTTGACAGAGTGTCTGATGTCAAGGAGAATAAGGATGAAGAAATTCAAGAATGTGTATGTTAAAAAAAATTATCTGAAGGGACCATGGTTCTCTTGCTGTATATGACACAAAGAAATGACCCAAGTTCTCCTTTTTAAGATACTGTATAGTGTTCATATTCAATATACTAGCCTTTTATGGTCATCACTATCTTTAGCTTTGTCAAAATAAAAGCCTATGTTTCTGAAGCATGAAACTTAGATATCTCTTTCTTAACTCTTAACAGTCATTGGCACAACTGAGACAGAAATTAGAACCAGCAGTAGACTGGAGGCCTGGGAGGCTTTGA
Source organism: Mustela erminea (assembly GCF_009829155.1). Taxonomy (NCBI): domain Eukaryota; kingdom Metazoa; phylum Chordata; class Mammalia; order Carnivora; family Mustelidae; genus Mustela; species Mustela erminea. Next base: position 87,943,946 of record NC_045617.1, read on the forward strand.
GATGAACTGATTGCTTCTTACATAAGGCGACATCCATTAGCAGATGGAAAACACAGCCCTAATACAGAGGCTGTGTTTACTTATGGAAAGCCAGCATTATGAGTGCTTTGATGATCTCTTGGCAAGGATGTAGTAATGGGCTCCTAAGAAGTCAAGGACTCGGGTGCATAGGGCTGTGGGATTCCATTTCTCTTTTACACTTTATGACGTGGGGATTCCCATGTGAAACTGAAACTGCCAAGGTGTATATGACTCTAGCTCTCTTTTTATTCTCCCTTTCTAGAGCCGCTACCTTTGTACTTTTATCCATTTGATGGCTTTTCTTACACAGAGCCAGATCTTCCTACTAATTTCTTATACTTTACAATTCAATCATCTAGTGTTCATGGAGCCTGTTAAATAATGTTATGAGAGCTACCATTTATTGTTCACTTACTCTGTGCCAGCCTGAGTGCTCGAAATACATTCTTTAAATCCTTCAATCAACTCTGTGAAGCAAGTACTTTTATTATCTCCATATTACAGATGAAGAAACTGAAGCTTAGAAAGATATTATTCCAGAAAACACAGCCACAAAATGGTGGAGCTGGGATTCTAATTCAAATTTGATTCCAGAGTTTTGCACTAGGCTATAGAAGCTTTCATAGGACCTAGCCTATGGTAAGCTATCCCATACCCAGTCTTCAATATTCTATTCAAATGACCATCAGAACTTTAAGGACAGGCAGGGAAGTGTTTGGGAAAAGGAACCCTGTACTTGGCATTTTAATCATGCTGTCTGGTCTGTATATTCCCTGCTCCCCCTCTCCATCACAGTCCCTTTACCCCTGTCCTCTTGTTACCTTCCCTCCACTCCCTCTACTGCCATCCTACTCCCTCTTCCATTCCTCTGTTTCTTACCTCTTCTTCCTTTGTCCTTCTCTCACATCCTCCCCCTCTTTTAATTTCTCCCCCTCCTTTAATTTCTGAGAGGCAATACAGACTAGTGGTAAAGAACAAGGACTCTGGAGCCAGACAGCCTGGGTTCAAATTCTAACTCTGCTACTTACTAACTATGTTAATTCTAGCATATAATTCATCTTTTTTATGCTTCAGTTTCCCTTTCTATAAATGAGGATGAAAACAGAATAAAAGAACATCATCATGCAGATAACATAAATATAAAACACTTAGAACAGTACCTGGCACAAAATAAGCACTCAATAAGTATTAGATAAAACACTTAGAACAGTACCTGGCACAAAATAAGCACTCAATAAGTATTAGCTATTATTACCAATTTAATTTTTATGTTTAAATATAGATTATACATTTATGTGGCACAAAATTCAGAAGGAACAAAAGTGTCTAACAATGAAAGTCTTTCCCATTCCTGTCCTCCAGCCACCAATTCCCCTCCCCAGAGCTGATCTGTGTTACCACTTCCTTGTGCATCCTTGCAAAATCATCCATGCACATGCAAGCAATATTGTATATTTACTGCACCCGTGGTTCCCACAAAGGCACTACCTAGTCATACTGTGTTGCTTCTTCCTTTTTCCTTTCTTTCTTTGCCATTTGTTTTCCTTTTGGCAATTTTTAAAATTGAGATAGAATTCACCATTTAAAAAGATACACAATTCAAGTGGCTTTTAGTAGATCGCGAAGTTGTGCAACCATATCACTATCTAATTCCAGAACATTTTTATCACCCCAAAGGGAACTCAGTCTATGCCCATTAGCAGTCCCTACCCAGTTCCTTCCTTCTGTCTCTATAGACCTGCCTTTTCTGGACATTTCATATAAATGGAATCATAATATATGCCTTTTATGTCTGACTTCTTCCACCTAGCACAATCTTTTCAAGGTTGGTCCGCATTGTAGCATTCCTTTTTATGGTTGGATAACATTCCATTGTATGGATATACCACATGTCATTTATCCATTCACACCAGCTTATGGATACATGGGTTGTTTCCTCTATTTGACTATTATGAATAATACTGCTATAAACATTTGTGTGCAAGCTCTTGTATGAACATATATTTTCAGTTATCTTGGGTATATGCCTAGGAATGGAATTTGGGTTATACAGAAACTCTATTTCTACCTTTTTAAGGAACTGTCAAACTATTTTCCAAAGTAGCTGTACCATTTTACGTTCCTACCTGCAGTATGTGAAGATACCAGTTTTCCACATCCTCACCTCACCAGCACTTGTTATTCTCTTTTTAAAAGATTTTATTTATATATTTTGAGAAAGAGAGAGAGAGAGAGAGAGAGAGCATAAGCAGGTTGAGGGGCAGAGGCAAAGGGATAGAGAAAATCTCAGGCAGACTCCACACTGATCCTGGACCCCAATGCAGAGCTTGATATTATGATCCTAAGATCATGACCTGAGATGAAACCAGGAGAATGCTCAGTTGAGCCACCCAGGCATCCCCGCTTCTTTTTTTGATATAGGCATTCTAGTGAGTATGAAATGGTATCTCATTGTGGTGGTGATTTGCATTTCCTTTATGACTAATGATGTTGAGCATTTTTATGAGCCTATTGACCACTTGTCAGTCTTCTTGGAGAAATGTCTTTTGGAATCTTCTGCCCATTTTTTATGGGGTTACATATATTTTTATTGTGAAGCTTTTAAAAATATATTCTAGTACTAGACCCTTATCAGATTTGATTTACACATATTTACTCTCATTCTGTGAACTGTCTTTTCACTTTCATGACAGTATCATTTTGGAGCACAAAAGTGTTATCTTTTCATGAAGTATAATTTGTCTGGGTTTTGTTTTTTGGTTGCTTGCACTTTAAGTGTTATATCTTAAAAATTGCAAAGGTTTATGCTTCTGGTTTTTTTCCCTAGGTTTTATATGGTTTTAGCTCTTTTAGATCTTTGATTCATTTTGAGTTAATTTTTGCATATAGTATGAGCTAAGTTTCCAGATTCATTCTTTGCATGTGGATATCTACTTTTCTCAACACTATTTGTTAAAAAAAGACTATTCTTCTCCCCCACTTAAATGATACTCTTTTTAATGTATGGTTTTGTTAGATGTTTGGGTCTACTTCTGAACTCTCAGTTCTGTCCCATTGTTCTATGTGTCTGTCCTTATGCCAGTACACACCATCTTGATTGTTGTAGTGTTATAGTAACTTTTAAAATCAGGAATATGAGTTCTCTAATTGTATTATTATTTTTCAAGATTGTTTTAGCTATTCAGGGACCTTTGCATTTCTATATGACTTTCAGGATCAGCTTGTCAATTTCTACAAAAAGGGCAGCTGTAATTTTGACAGGGATTGAGTTGAATCTGTAAGTAAATTGAGGAAGAATTGCTATCTTAACAATATTAAGTTTTCTGATCCATGAAAATAGATCAGACATATTTAGGTCTTTTTAAATTTCTTTCAGTGTTTTATAGTTTTCAGTGTAGAGGTCTTGAAATTTTTTGTTAAATTTGTGCCTAAATATTTTATTATCCTTACTCTATTATAATGGAGTTGTTTTCTTAATTTCATTTTTGAGTTGTTCACTGCTAGTTCATAGAAATAGAACTGATTTTTGTATATTGATTTTGTATTCTGGAACTGCTAAACTCATTTATTAGCTCTGGGGTTGTTGGATTTTTTTTGTGTGTATGTGTGGATTCCTTAGGATTTTGTATATTCAAGATCATGTCATCTACAAATAGAAATAGTTTTACTTTTTCCTTTCCAATCTGGATGATTCTTGTTTCTTTTTCTTGCCTAATTACTCTCTCAAGAACCTATAGTATTGAATGAAAGTGGCAAGAGTGGACATCTTTGTCTTGTTCTCAGTCCTAGGGACAAAGCTTTTAGTTTTACACCTTTAGGTATGATGTTACCTGTGAGTGTTTTGTAGATGCTCTGTCATCTTTGAGGAAATTTCCAGCTCTTCCTAGCTTGTTGAGCATTTGTATCATGATAACATATTGGATTTTGCCAAATGCTTTTTCTGTCCTCTTTTGAAAGGATCATGTGGTTTTGGTCCTTTTTTCTATTAATGTGGTATGTCTTAGTGATTTTCATGTGTAGAACCTATCTTGCATTCCGGGGATAAATCCCATTTTGTCTTGGTATATAATCCTTTCTATTTATTGCTAGAGCTTATTAGCTAGTATTTTTTGTTGAGGATTTTTGTATCTGTATTCATAAGAGATGTTAATCAGTAGTTCTCTTGTAATCTCTTTGTCTGGTCTTTGAATTGAGGTAAAATTGTCCTCATAGAATGAGGGCCTGCCTCTTCTATTTTTTGGAAGGTCTTGCGAAGGATTGGTTTTAAAACTCTTTTAATGTTTGGTAGAATTCACCAGTGAAATCATCTGGGCCGGGGCTTCTCTGTCTGGTAAGTTTTGTGATTATTAATTAAACCTCTTTAGTAGTTATAGATCTATTGAGATTTTCTATTTAATTTTGAGTCACTTTAAGTAGTTTGTGTCTTTCTAGGAATTTGTCCATTTTATCTAGGTTATCTATTTTGATGAAACATGATTGTCCACAATTTTCCTTATAATCCTTCTAGTCTCATAAAGTCCATAGTGCTCCCTCTACTTTCATTCCTCATTTAGTAATATGAGTCTTCTCTTGTTCTTTTGGCAAAGAAAGTAACCTTAGCTAAGATTTGTCAATTTTGTGGATCTTTTCAAAGAACTAATACTTGGTTTTGCTGATATTTTCCCCTTTATATGTTCTCTATTTCATTTATTTCTGCTCCAATCTATTATTTCCTTCCTTCCACTTGCTCTGGGTTTAGTCTGCTCTTCTGTTTCTAGTTTCTTCAGGTGGAAAGTTAGGTTGTTGATTTGAGATCTTTTTTTTTTTTTTAATATAAAGTGTTTACAGCTATAGGTTCCCTCTAAGCACAGACTTTGCTGAATCCCCTTAGTTTTGCTGTGTTATATTTTTTAATTCATTCCTCTTAAAGTATTTATAATTTCTCTTGTGGTTTCTTCTTTGACCCGCTTATTATTTAGAAGTGTGTTGTTTAATTTCCACATATTTGTTAGTTTCCAAAATTTATTTCTATTATTTCTAATTTCATTCCCTTATAGTCAAAAAGCATACTTTGTATGATCTCAGTCCTTTTAAATTTATCGAGAATATGTTTATGGTCAGATATGTTGTCTTCCCTGGAGAATGTCACATGTGTACTTGAGAAGAATGTGTATTGCATTTTGCTGTTGTTTAGTGGAGTGTTCTACAGATGTCTATTAAGTCTAGTTGGTTTTTACACTGCTGTTCATGTCTACTATTTCCTTGCTGATCTTCCACCTATCTACCTTGTTCTGCCTATTACTGAAAGTGGGATGTTGAAGTCTACAGTTATTACTATTTGTCTATTTCTCCCTTCAGTTCTGTCAGTTTTGCTTTATGTATTTTGAAATGCTGTGGTAGGTACATATATATTTATAATTGTTAAATGTTCTTGGTGGATTTACTCTTTTACCATTATAAAATGTCCTTTTGTCTTAATTCACATAACCACCCCACCTCTCTTTAGTTAGTTTGCGTGATACAGGTTTTTCTATCCTATTACTTGGAACCTAGTTGTGTTTTTGATTCTAAAGGTTGTCTCTTATAGGAAGCATGTAGTTGGATCATGAGTTTTTTTAATACATTCTGCCAATCTCTGCCTTTTAATTGGAATTTTATTTACATTCAGAGTAATTACTGATAAGATAGGATTTATGTCTGCCATCTTATTATTTGTTTTCTACGTGTCTGATGTCTTGTTTCCTTCTCTTTCTCCATTGTCTTTCATTATATTAAATACACAATTTAAATTTAATTTTAATTCCCTTGTCATTTCTTTTACTATATTTGTGAGGGGTTTTTTCCTTGCTATAGGGATTACAATTAACATTTTAATTTAAAACAATCCAGTTCTTATTTATACTAGCTTAATTTCAACAATATACAAAAACTTTTATCCTGTATAACTCCATTCCCTGCCCACTCTTTCGTATATTAAATGTCATAAAAAGTTATATCTTAAATTGTGTGCCTGTCAACACAGACATGTAAAGGCTACTTTATGAATACCGCTTTATGTGCTTTAAATGAGCTACAGGGAGAGAAAGCCAATTTTCTTAAGTAAAGATTCTTTGGGTTGATGCAAGCCATTGGTTTCCAGAGTTCTAAAAAAGTTGATTCTGGCTATTTTTGCCAGTTTTCTTATTGCTTTTATGGAACAGAGAATTGTTTTATAGAGAAAGAAAGCAAGCAGAGGGAGGGTAGGGGCAGAGAGGGTGGGGGAGAAAGAGAATCTTAAGCAGGTTCCATGCTCAGCAGAGCCCAATGCAGGGCTCAGTCTCAGAACCCTGAAATCATGACCTGAGCTGAAATGAAGAACGAGATGCTTAACCAACCGAGCTATCCAGGCACCCCTGGAAGAGAGAATTTAAGGAGTTGTTATGTTCAAGCACTTGTTAGTATGAGCACCATGTGCTATATGTAAATGATGAATCAATAAATTCTACTCCTGAAACCAGTATTACACTATATATTAACTAAGTAGAACTTAAATAAAAATTTGGGGAAAGTATTTTCTGAATTCTTCAACCATTTTCTTTTAAATCGTTCTCAATGTACTTTTAATTTGCATTTCCCTTAGAGTAAGTAAAACATCTTTACTAAGTTTATATTTCCTGTTTTGTGAGCTATATGTATATATCCTATTAAGTATTTGTTTTCTAATTGATTTGTAGGAGTTAGAGAAATGAGGTCTCTGCCTTTGTATAAGTTGCAGAACTTTTCCTCATTTTGAGTTTTATCTTTATTGTGCTTTTTTAGTGGAGAAAAAGATATCAGTCTTTTCTTGTTTTAATGTATCAATGAATTCTTTTATGGCTTCTGAGTTTTGTATAATAACTTAAAGAACATTTTCCTCTCTAAGATTATTTTAACTAGTCCCCCATGGTCTTTCAAATATTTTTTTAAAATCAACTTTATCAAAATTTAATTTACATACAAGAAAGTGCACCTATTTTAATGATGGGTTTTGACAAACATATACACCCACATACCACTACCACAATCATGATAGAAGATATTTCAGTCACCCCAAAAATTTATTTCAGCCTTCTCTACATTCATTATCCCCACCCCAGGCACACCATGAACACAAAATACTCTGTTTTTTCATTGTCTTTATATCTGTGATTATTTTCCCCTTGTTATTTCTTGAGTAAGTTAGCTAACACTCTCTCTTTTATTTCATTTCATTTCAAAGAATAAGCTCTTTTATTTATGTATTATACAATTTTCCTCCTTTAAAATGAACTAGCAACTTGAGTAAGATGCTTAATTCTTGTTGAGGGTGTGACTTTTCCTCTGAGAACTTCTTTAGCTGCATTCAAAGGTTCTGATATGAAGCAATGGCCTTGTCATGTCACCTGCATTTTATTTGCTTTGTTTTCCTATGTTTCTTATGATAAAATTTAGAAGATCTGTATTTTCATCTCAGAAGTTACAGTTATAACTGAGAGATTCTGTTTGGTATTCATAGACTTTTACCATGAGCATTGATGGAATTAATGTATTTCCCTTTCCTCCTTCCCTCTTCTCCACCAGCCAGTTGATCTTAGTATTTTCCTTTGTGTTATTAAATATGCTTTTACTTCTGTCAGGCTCTAAAAAGTTCAAACTACATTCAGACCACAGTAACTTTTTCCCCAGACGGGTTCTTTTTAAATTTTATCCTTCCCTACCCTCATTGCCTCTCTTCCCCAGCAGGGAAGTCCCCAGTTATCTTAGCCAGGGAAAATAAGGGCTTAGTTGATTGGTGGGCAGCTGCCACCTCCACAAGGGACAGAAGTAAATTTGTGTTATATCACAGTCTGAGACTCTATCAGGGGAAGCTCAGAACATCCTGCCAGAGCTCCCTGAAAATAGCATCGCTAGGCCTACCCAGCTGGAGCCCAGGGTACTTGCTCTGCCTGTCCTTTCTCGGATACCTAGACCAAACTCAGGGCCTCTCCAGATGGTGAAAAACACTTTATGCCTAGCTCTCCATGACTGTAAAAAAAAAAATAATAATTTCTCAAGCACCCCCTTCTCTCTATTTGTCTTTTATCTCAATATGGGCCGATAGTTTCAAACTGAACAGTTTCATAAGAAATCCTGGCAGACATCTTAAAGGCCCTTCCACCCACAGCCTGGACTAGCTTTCATTTACACTTGGCAATGACCACACCTTTACCATTCATTCCCCTTCTTCCCATGCCATGCCTTTTCTCTACTGGGCTCTTTCCAGGCTCCAGATTTCAGGCCAAAGAGTACAGTGCTACCAGATGTCCACCCAGTTGAGAACTAGCTCTGATAAACATGTCTGCAGAGGTCTTTTATCTCCTGGCACTTGAAAATCCTTGGTCCTGCCAAGGGATAGGCTTGGGATTTACTTCAGTTTCTGATCTTACTCCTGTTTTATTTATTTATTTTTTTAAATTCAGTGTAGTTAACATATAGTATATTATTTAGTGATTCATTGGTTGCATGTAACACCCAAATTAGTTAACATATAGTGTATAGAATTTAGTGATTCATTGGTTGCAGGTAACACCCAAATTAGTTCAAGTGCCCTCCTTAATGCCCATCATCCAGTTACCCAATCCACCCACTCACCTACCCCCCGCCAACCCTCTGTATGTTCCCTTAACATCACTCCTATTTCTTTTCAGCTCCATCTCTCTTACCACGTCTGTCCTGAGTCTCCTTTCACTCATGATCCCATTCCTCCCATGCGTTGTCACATCAGAAGATGCCGCCTATTTACAACGTGCAGAGCAGAAGGCAAAAGAGGTTTCTAGACTAAAGCCAATGGATCTCTAATTTAGGTACCGTGAAAAAGGCAGGAAATACTTCTGAAGAAGGCTTCTTAGTGTCCCTTGAATCAAACTCCATCATAGTATTCTGACCAGAGAATGAAACTTTGTCCCTACTGGCAGAAAGACTGGAGATCATGCAACACAAACCCTGGACCAGAATCTTCAGTTCCCATGCCATAGGAATAGTCAAACTCGGGCCCTTTCCTCCCCCTCAAACATCAAGAGCTCATATATTACCATTCAGAGTTTATTTAACTCAGTGTTATAATGGCAGAGGAACCAGCATGGGGGATTCCCAAGACACCTCAGTCACATTTAAGTCTCACTTCAGGTCAGAAAAGCCAAGATATTAGGTTAGAATCTAAAGTCCCTAGCTTCTCTGATATCCTAAGGGTTGAGGGCATGGGCTGGCTGGCTAGATGCACAGAGTTCTGGGGATGCTCTTCTTGAGTGTGCAGGAGGATGAACAGCTTAACTGGGTGGCGTTTGGCCATTCGGTGGATCCTGGGCTGGCTCACAGGAGGCCCCTCCACCCTTGTCCCTTCCAGGGAAGATGACTGTGGCATATGTCACAGGCTTAGAACACATTAGTACCTTAGGAGGCAGAGGGGGAGATGAGGGTTGGGCTGGGGGTGGGGATTTCTCTGATGGGGGATCAAAAGGTACACTATAGGTGGTATTGTCAAAGGAAGGTGGTGAGTCGAGCCTAGCATATGGAACGTCCGATGGCAAATCAAGTCCCAGTCCAGAGTTACTGATGTGGTGGGCCACAGAGGAGGAGGCCTGTAACAAAAGCAGGCAAGTGAGAAAGAGAGAAAATGCCTCCTTCTACTCCAGTTTCCACAAAGGGAAGCCCAGGATCACCCTGGGTCTATCTCTCAAGTCCTGAGTATGTTGGTGGGTAAGAGGGATTCCCTTCGAAGATTTTGAAGGCCTAACTTTCTTCCCAAATTGGGGAGGGTGAAATACCAAGGCGGGAAGGTAGAAGACAACTGGTACAAAGTTTACACCATTTAGGAAGAGGATATGGGCCCTGACTGGGGGTCAGTCTTTCTCCACCACCACCCCCTATCCTGGGACCTCTCAGTGAACTGGGCAGAATGGAAGAGGAATTTGGCTGGGGGCCTGCAGAGACCTCTTACCATGCCCCGAACTCCGCTGCTCTGAGGTTGGCCACGGACACCAAGCCTGTTTCCTGGGAAGACAGAGGATGGCACCATAGTCTGCTTCCCATCCTGGCTCAGAGCCCATCTCCTCCCTCCCTTCAGAAGTCCCTGAAGGCTCTTTCCTCGTCCAGACCCTTCATCTCACTCCTACCAGCATATCTTTCCCCACTGCCTCCCCAGATCTGCTGCAGCCTGCCAGGTGCCTCCCCACCCACTGACTGCTTCCACCTCCCTTCATCCGGCCTCAACACTCAGCCTTTCTCCTAAAACCCTTCTCTCACCTCCTCTAGTCACCTGTTTATCCCACTGTCCACGCTGTCCAAATCCTCTCTGTCACCAGGACAGCTCCCACTGAATCTCCTCCTTCCTGTCCACCCCTCGTCTAGGAAATTCTAGGACCTGTGGGCCTTACTAAAGCTCAGACAAGCCCACCTACAGGGGACACAGACCTAGAGTCTGACATTGTGTATAAGGCTAGCTGGTACACTACCAGCGGGGCTGTGCTGGGGTCGGCTGGTGGATGGCTACCTACCTTTCCTCTTGGCCATCACAGCAAACAGCACCACTGCTGCCACCAGCAGGCTCAGCAGGACCACAGCGCCCCAGATCAAGGGGATGCTGAAGGACATAAAGGGATAGGCGAGCTCAGGACTGAACCAGGCAGGAAGCAGCTCACCAGGAACTCCAGAGCAGTGGAGAAGGGTGCTGTTCTTGGTGAGCCATGGTTGCAAGAAGAGGAATTGGGGGATGGAATGAGGAGGACAGACTCAAGCACGGCAGAAGAGAAACACATTGTCAGGCTATCCTGGCCGAAGGCCACCAGGATAAAGGGGTCATTGCTGAACTGGGATACACAGGCAGGTCTGCCTGACTTCCTGTCTGATCAGAGGTTCCCCAGGGGTGGAAGGAACCATGAGGTTTCCCCTTGAGTTAGCCTGGGGCTCTGAACAATCTTTCACTCCCCTTCCTACCACCACCCTTTTCCCAGCCACCGAATACAGCTCTTATCTGTACCTCTTTGCATCCGGGGTGGGTTCCGCAGGGCTGGCACTGCCCACAGTGTCTGAGGAGGAGCCATCAGCCAGAGTCCCAGCCTTATAGGTCTCCTTCTCTTTCAGTCGAGGAGCTGAGTCAGAAGGAAATATTAATGAGCATATAACTATGGAGGGCAGGGTACAGGCCTGTTGAGATCTGAGGGACTGGGGGAGTGGGGCTGAGGAAGCAGAGATCCCAAGTAAGTAACACAAATGGGGCTTGACATATTCCTTAGGGGCCTAATTCTGGAGATCAGGGATGGTCTCTTTCTGTCTTTACCTGTTAGTGACCAGACCCACCTTCCCCTCCACCACCAGATCCCAACCCTTGCCCCTGCCTTCCTTCTTCACTTGCTCCTCCAGACCCCTGGCCTATCTGGTCTGCTCAGACTATGCAGAATCAGCCATTGGGTTATCTATGCCTGCCTCCCCACCCCACCCCAGAATAAGTTCTCCACTCTTGTGGAGTGCCACTCAGTGGCAACCTTGCTCTTGGTGCTCATCAGTTGGTCTCTAAAGGGGTCTCGGCACAGCCTGCTAGACTTCTCCATATACCTGCAGCCATGGGACACCCTGCAGGCTGGATGAGCCCATCCAAAGCTCTGCCCTCAGGATCTAAGGAATTCTAGCATCAACCCTAATGTGACACAAAGCCAGGAGACCCTTGCTGGGAGCCTTGCTCAGAGCCCAAGTCTTGGTTTTGTGACAAGGCTTCTATTGTCCTTACAACACACTCAACTCTGGCTATGGGACTCAGGGTTGATTTCTCTGGGCCTGAGGATTTGTCTTGGGAACCTGGCCGGTCCTTCTAGACCCTCAGGATAGGGGTCTTATTCCCAGTGGCTCATGGTTCCTATCTCCCACCTCAAGCCAAACCAGGGTCTGGAGAGGCCGTGTTTCCCATCTTGCTGCATGTGTCCTGCCCTCCTGATGCCTACTAAGCCACCCATACCCTCCTTGAAAGCCACGCTCCGCTGGCTGGCCAGAGCACCTATCCTCTACAGCTGTTGGGGTCCCAGCACCTGCCCCATGCCATCCTACAAGTTGGAGCTATTAGACCTTAGAGTGTCCAGGAAGGAGGAGGACAGAGGATGACAAAGACCACCAGGAACATATTTACAATATGAACTAACAATCATGGACCAGAGATGAGAGGGATACTAATGACAACTTAGTCTACACTAATAATTAGCAAATGGCGGGGGGGACCAAGAAAAGGAAAAATGCCTTTCTTCATTTCATGGCTTGGGGGTTGGGCACAAATTACATGAGAAAGGAGGACCTATCATCCACAAGAGAAAGATTGTAACAGTCTCCACTTCTACAGGCAGCTGGCCATTTTCCCTCCAGAACATTTTTTTTCTTATAACATCCAACTTTTCGGGAAAATTCCTTCTTCTACTTTAAAATTGTCTTTTAATAAATGCTTAGACCTTGGAACATTGTAGCCTATCAGAGAAAACTGCAGCCTATCGAAAGAAAGTACTTTCTAGACTCAAAATAGGGTTGACAATACTGATAATCTATTAGTGACATTTTCCTCATTTTTAAAACAAAATGAGCTGGGAGTAATTCAGGCACTGAACGCACCCTGCTTAAAGGTGAGGCACATACTATATGCTCAGTGAAGACATAAAATTAAATAAAATAAGGATTCAATAATTTTAAGCCATCAAACCCATTATAACAGGAGTAATAAACAGGAAGATTTAAAAAATGAATTCCAGGTTGATATGCCAATTAATACTTCCTTTAAAACATTTCTTAGAGGAAAAATATAGCATTAAGTATGTTGAAAATGCTGGATGAGGAGGCCAAGGCCATGGGTGAGGAAGGAGGATGTGCCTTCCAAAGGAGAAACCCACTAGCACGGGAGGGGGGAGGGACCCACTGTCTGGCTGTTTTATCTCAGACTGCTCACCCAGTTTGGTTTCCGGTCCCTGGGGAGCAGTCAAAAATATCTCCTCCCAATTCCTCCCCTGCTAAGGGCCCCCATCCCCCAAGAAGTGCAGGTGGAGGCGGGGATGGGCAATGGCCAGCCTAGGATAACTCACCTGGAGGGATCACGTCCAGAGCGACTCTGTGCACCGTCTGGGGCCCTGTGGCCCCCTCCACCACGCAGCCATACTCGCCTGCATCCTCCTCCTGCAGGGTAATCATCTCCACCTGGAGCAGGCCGCCCCCCAGGTCGGTGAGAAACATGCGTCTGCCACCCGGAGCTCTGCGATCCACAGTGGAGGACACCAAGGGCTGGCACCCCTCTGGCAAGAAGCGGCACCACACCTTCCGAGCCTTGATGTCCTGAAGCCGGTAGTGGCACTGCACCAGAATGGAGCCCCCCACGGGGGCCTGCAGCACCTCTGGGAAGGTGACCATGGAGCCCTGGCCTAGGGAAGGAAAGGATGTGGGAAGACTGGGCAGGAGCTGGGGAAACTTTCCAGTCCACCCACTGCCACAGGGGGACAGGGACGGAAAGTCCACCTTCTGGGCCCTACAAAAGTTACTATTGCCACAATAATGCCCGTTATTCCTGGGCCTGGAGTGCAGTATGGGGGCCCAGGGTGCAGCTCCTTCTAACCTTACCTGCCAGTCCCAGGAGCAGCAGCAGTAGCAGGTTGGGGCCCATGGCGGGTCAGGCAGATGTTGGCTCTGGGGCTCGCCTGGCCACTGACACAGCATTCCCCAGGGAGCAGGAAACGTCTGCCTCAGACAGTCACGTGGGGCTCTCAGTGGCCATGGGGTGGGAGGCAGGCGCTGGGGGCCCCTCCATGGGTGGGGATAAGGTGACTTTCAGAAGCCTGGTTGGTTCAGTGCTTGGCAACTTGACCATGAGGGCCAGTAGGGGTGGGCAAGGCAGGGTGAGAAGGCCCAAGGACAGGCAGAACCCGGGCTCCTGGGTCCCGGCTAAGGAATGAGGTGAGAGGAGGACTGTGATAACTGGAAAGCAACAGAGAGAGAGGGAAACAAATCCTCAGGGTCTTCCGAAGATAAAATCCAGGATGCAGTGCTGTGAATGAGGAAGGTGGAGCATTATTCTGGTTCTACCGTCTGTAATGAGCCTGAGCTCCCAGGGGACTGTCCAGTCCTACCGCACGACCTCACAGCAGGAGGCCCCCCTCCGTGTGCCTTGGCAGCGTGCACCCCCGTTCTCCAGTTCTGGCAACCACATCCATCCTTTGATAATGACACCCCATTTCCTCTTCCCCTGTTCTCTGGAACTCCTTAACTAGTTGGTTATTGAACCTCATGGAGTCATCACATTTTCCTATCTTTCCTCTCTCGTTTTCCACCTTTTTGTCCATTTTGTTCTGATTGCAAGAAGACGCCCTTGTCTTTTTCATCCATCCCTTCTATTACTGTCTTGTAAGTGTTGATTTCCTTAGTATTTTCAATTTACAAGATTTCTTATTCTCCAGACATTTCTTATAGCATATCATTTTTGTTTCATGAATGGACTAACCTGTCAGGAGACCATTGTCCATGGATATTTTCACATATCTGCATGGTCTGGGCACTGATCAAGCTTTGTTCCAGTGTGATCGAATAGCAAACATGTCTTGAAAGTTAGAGTGTATCAGCTCCAGAGGGACTTGCTTAAACACCCCGGCCCCCTCCCTCGAGAAGATCTGTTTACCTTCCGGAGTAAAGGTGTCTCTCTCCCAAGAGAGGAAGATGGACCGATGCTGTTTATAAACTCCAAGCCTCATACTGGGAGGTTCCTCTCCCATGACACAAGCCCACTGCTGGCGCAGGAAACATCTGGCCACCATTCACATTGCCCTGTGCAAAACTGGGGTTTGGGGGACCCTGCGCTGAATGTGGACCATAAACCTCCTGACCTGGGACTCCAGGGGGAACAATGCTGTCCAGAGAGACAAGGGAAAGCAAGGTGGGGATGGCTGAAAGGGGGATGCTGCTCCTGAGCTAGACATCACACCTAGGAAAGGACTAAAGAAACCACCTTCGCTCCTTCCTCTCCCCTCCTTTCTCTACTTTTTCCCTCTCCCTCTGACTCCCTCCTTTCTTCAGGAGCAAGCGAGCTGCCAGTGGGGCCTGGAAACAGGAGCCTGAGAAAGCCGGACAGTGTGTGAGGCTGGGAGTGGTGAGAAGGCGACCCGATGTCCCTTCTGCCCCGGGTTCTGGGTCTGCCCCGGAACATCAGATGTGGTGCTACACTGGCAAATCTTGGGCAAATCGGACAGGTGGGTCAGCCTCGTGAGTGACATGCAAGTGCTTACCTCTGTCCTGCCCATATGCATCAGGTTTTCTTTGATTTCTTATGAGAAAGTTATTACACTAACAGGCCATGAAGAGGAGGCCTGTCCTCGATATGTAACCAAGTATCTAAAATGGATACAGTCCACTGCTGGGTGTGAAGGACAGAGGTGACAAGGCCGCGGGGAGGTGTCAGACTGTGACACCTTAGGGAAGAGGTAGGAAGCCAGTGTTTATCTGGGACCTGCTCTGCACCGGATATCTGGCCTGGGACTTTCACTAATGGTATTTTAACCTCACAAAACCCCAGCAAAACAGGATTGATTTGTTTGTTTGTTTTTTATTTTTAAAAGGTGAGTTTCAAAGAGGTTAAGGATGTGGCGTCCGAGTGGCTCAGTCATTAAGCATCTGCCTTCAGCTCAGGTCATGATCCCAGGATCCTGGGATCAAGCCCCACATGGAGCTCCCTGCTCAGCGGGGAGCCTGCTTCTCCCTCTCCCACTCCCCCTGCTTGTGTTCCCTCTCTCACTATGTCTCTCTCTGTCAAATAAATAAATAAAATCTTAAAAAAAAAAAAAAAAGAGGTTAAGGAACTTGTTTCGGGCTCCTGAGTAAGAGGCAAAGCTGAAAATTTGAACTTAAAATTAACTGACCCCCTTCAGTCCAGTGTGCACCCCAGCGAGTCCAAGGCAGGGGACCCCAGTGGTGATCCAAACCCCGAAGGGGATGCTAAAATGTTGCAGAGGAAGAAAAAGAAGAGGCCAAGCTCTCAAGAGCAGGCGAGCACCAAGCACACTCCAGTACCATGCACGGGGGACCCTCCCTGGCCATCTTGTCGGCATTGGTGCTGGCAGGTGGACAAGCTTGTTCCTGGGTGCTAGACTGTGCCTCAGGTCTGCGGGAAGGAGATGAGGGCCTGCAACATGATTAGGAAGCTTGACATGCCAATGACTCCGAAGACCAGAGAGACACAGCCTGGATAGGCGTCCTGGAGCTGGGGGCAGGGTCAGTGCAGCAGCCTCTGGGGGGAGTGGACAGGGCAGGGCTGGGCTGGCTCCGGGGAGTGATGTGTAGATGTGAAGCTAGACACAAGGGCTGCATTGGGAGACCTTCCACACAATCAGAAACCGCAGGAGCCCACGCCCATGGTAGGGGGCAAAGCCCTGGCCACACGGGCTCCTGGGCTTCCACGTTACCAAGGCAAAGAATGGGACCACCTTGTTCCCTCCTCTTCCTGCATCCCCCTCTGGGCAACTCTCCGTCCTCTTCCTCTCACTTGTAGCTGTATGGTGTGTTGTGTTTGGGGGAGAGATAGGGTTCCTGAGCCACCCTGGCTGTCCCTCTGCCCCAGTCCTCAGCCCCTGATATCCTCCTGGTTCACTTCCTCTTCTCCTCCCAGGGCTTCTCCAGCTGTTCCTTCTAACGCCCTCTAGAATGACATCACCCCTGACCCTTTCATACTCCCAGTGTGCCTAGTCATCTGCTCCTCAGCACTTTATCTTTTTTTTTTTTTTTAATTTATTTGTCAGAGAGAGCACAAGCAGGGGGAGTGGCAGAGGGAGAGGGAGAAGCAGGCTCCTTGCTGAGCCGGGAGCCCAATGCGGGACTCAATCCTAAGACCCTGGGATCATGACCTGAGCTAAAGACAGACACTTAACCGACTAAGCCCCCCAAGCATCCCCTCAGCACTTTATCTTGTAACGTACTGTCTTGCTGACTTATTTATTGTGTCTGTCTCCCCTTCCCTCCCCTCCCATTAGCCTGTGGTTCTGCGTGAGCAGGAATCTTTGTCTGTTTTGTTCACTGTCATGTCTCTGGCGTCTAGAATGATATAAGGCACAGAAAATATCTGTTAAATAAGTAAATTAATAAATGAGTAAAATTGAGCTAGAGGGAAGATCCACTTGAACACCAAGCAAAATTTGGACTTCTAGGCTCTGCTGGAGACTTGAGGTGATGTTGTTCCCTTTTGAGCCTCAGTTTCCCTTCTGTGTACTGGGGGGATCAGCCCAGTAGTTCCCGGTTCTGGTATGCTGCACGTTTAAGCCAAGCCCTGGTTGTTCACCTATACAGGAAGTAACACCAGGAAAGCAATACTCCGGGGGCAGCGAGTGGATGAGTCAGGTGGGAGTTAGAAGGACTGGTGCAGGGGTGGGCAGCAATAATCCTAGAATCATCCTTCTGAGGGGCAGGAGGCAAGTGGAGGAGAGGGGAGCAGACTGGGTGCTAGAGAAATCCCAGAGGAGGAGGCAGGATTCAGTAACTAAATCTAGGGAAGGGAGCAAGAAGACAAAGATGGGCGGCGTGGAGCCTGCAAGAAAGGGGGGATGCAGTAGCTTAAGACCCAAGACCCCGAGAGGTCAGACCTTTTTTCTCCTCCTTGGCCAAATTCATTTCCTAGCCCCGTAGCAAGAGAGAGGCCTTCACGAAGCCCCAAACCATCCAATTAAACATGAAGTCTGGGATTTATTTGTGAGAGGATTTAATGTCCGGTGTCCAGAAGTTGGCAAATGTTCTTCCGCCACCCCCACACACAAACACACCCCTCTGTTCCCAGGCCCAGGGGAAGCAGGGGATGGGTAGGCTGGCCTTCTGCCAAAGCAGAACCAGGAGTCTGGGCGGCCGAGGGGCCAGTGTGCAGGCTGGGAGGGTTCCAGCAGGCCTCTCCTGGGACTCGTCCCACGCGGGGCCCTCTTCTCTCATGTGTCTCTCCGCTCTGCAACCGACCGAGTGCTCACACGGCGCCTCTGAGCCCCACCTCGCCACCCCTGCCTGGTCCACCTCCAGCCACCACTGTGCCCTTCATACTCACCTGTTAGGGTCTGGAGCTGGTAACTTGGGTCGTGGCCGCAGTCCAGCTCACTGGCCGGGCGTGTCGCCAGTTTCTGCCCACGCCAGGCTGCAGCCCAGAGGGCACCTGCTGCTAGAAACTTGCTGAGAAAGATGCAGGCCAAGAGGAGAAGGATGGAAGTGGGTGGGAAGGGGATCTCCTCTTCAGAGAGACTCCTTGGAGACACAAGGACATGAGGGAGGCCTTGGGGTGCCCTGCACACTGAGGTCTGCCCCCCGGCGAAGGAACAGGGAGACACTGGGAGCTTTCAGAGGCCTAGAATAGCTCCCCACCCAGCACCATCCCTGGGATGAGGCTTGGTGGGCTTGGGCGAGCCTGTAACCAGGTTCTACCTGCTAAGCCCATTTGAACACTTCCTGTACATGGTGGTATAGTATGGGAGGGTGCACACGTATATTCTGTGGTCATGGTAACAATATTTCAACACCAGTACACAGGCATCAACCAATCAGAGCTGATTCTGGTCCCACCAAAGGAGCAGGTATCTGGGGGTCTCAGCTTTGTACTAAAACTTTTATTATTGCTAAACTGTGGCCAGGTCTGGGGTGGCCAGAGGAGGAATGGGGGGCTGACCATTCAGGAGTCTTGGAGCAGCTGGTATGTATAAAAAAAGAATTTCATTATTTTAACAACTGGCATGGCCATACCAATACACAATGGCTGGTTGGAGGAGTGTTCGGACAAAAAAATCATCTCCAGGTCCTCTCACGCTCTAATTGTCTTTGAATTTGTCCTTAGTTCTGGGACCTCAGCCTGCATTCCATGCCTTGGCTCTGCAGGGCAGAGATCTGCTCAGAGACCCGGGAGAGACCTGTCTCTGTACCTGGAGATGCTGGGCTCCACGTGGATATCCTCAAAGCTCTTGGACTCATCATCAATCCAGAGATCTCCAGCGTCCAGGTGGTCAAGGGGGTCTGTCGGGGACAGTGCCTGTGAGATTCTAGCCTTCCTCCTTAACGCACCTTAAGGCAGAGGGGAGAGCCCTTTTGGGTGTGGTGAGGCCTCCTGAGCGCTGGCCCAGAACAGATCAGGTCATTAGCCTCTCTGAGCCCCAGGCTCCTGCCCTGTAAAGCAGGCTAAATAGATACACCTTCTTTCTGGTAGTTTTGCAGGACTGAGTGAGAGCGTACTCTCTGGTGCTTAGCATCTCATTGGAGCTCAATAACTCCCACCCTCCCATCACACAAGGTCTTCGGGAAGGTCAAGTGAGTAGACGGATATATTTGGAAGTCCTATGTGAACTCTCAAGCTGTCCACACCAGCTCTGGATGGTGATGAGGATGATGATTATACTATTTTCCGGCCACCCCCTTGGGAGTTGGCTGAGGCTTAGACCCTGATAGGGCTGAAAATGTGTGTCCCTTCATCCCCTTCCCCCTCATTCCACCACATAAAAGAGTGGTGGACATGGGGTTTGGGTGTGGGGCAAGCCATCTCCCCTCTCCTTCCCACCTTAGACCTTAGACAAATGGCTCATTTCCACAAGGGGCCATGTTGTGGGGGAGGAAGTGGGAAAGGAGAGAGTCAGAAAGGGTCTCATACCCCCGGATTCGTTCTCCTTTAGGACACACAGTGTTCTGAAGACACAGGCAGAAGGCTTCCCTGGAGGGCTTCCCTGTGCAAAGCTCAGGGTGGGGAGGACCCCGTTGCCGGTCAAGTTTGGAATGAGGACCCCAAGTAGCTCAGCAGCAGGAGGCTGGGGCATGGGCTGTCACTCACCCCCAGGCACTTTTAACCCTGTCCCCTCATGGGTGCCTCTCAGGAGCCCCATGGGGGACAGCAGGACAAACATCATCTCCATTTAAAGATGAGGACGTGGAGGCCCAGAGAGGCAAACACATCACCCGGGGTCACAAGCAACACCCCTTCCTCGGGCTGTTTTCTGCACCAGGTTGGCACTTTCTTTATGTTGGCAGGTCCTTTGGGTAATCGGGTAAGGGAGTCAATGAACTTCCTCCTGCTCCTTAAGGACTGGCTAGGTGTTCACATCCTAACTGGATGCCAAAAGGATAAAGCTGTTTGGGGAGGCAGGACCACAACCAACTCATTAGGTGCCTTGTGAAACTTAGAGGCCAGGACCATCCTGCCAGCAATGCAGACCTGCCCCAGGGAGCACAGCCTGGAGGGAGGTGCCAGGGCTGAAGTACGGCCCCCTTGTGCAGTGAGCAACCTGCACGACCATCATCGTGGCCCTGAGTGGGAGAGCAAGACCCGCACAGTGGGTTTTCCCAGACATCAGAGACATAGTCTCAGCACAGGGTGGGCCAGAGGTGCAGTCAGCCACACACTCACCAACCAGCACCTCCACCAGGACCTTCCTGAGGGTGTCAGCCTCATCACCGTAGAGACTCTGGCACTGGTAGAGGCCAGCATCGTGAGCTTGAAGATTCCGCAGTGTGATGGTGAGTGTGCCCCCCAGGGCGTCGTCCACGATGGCCGTGCTCCCATTCCTCCTCGTTATGAAGGACAGCAGCCATGAGCGGTGGGTGCTAACAACCCGCTGGCACGGGCCCCCTGCCTCCAGCTGGCGGCACCAGGCTTTGCGTCTTCCCCAATGCTTCAAGGAGTTGTAGGGGCAGGAGACCTGCAGGGACCGGCCTGCCATACCCTGGAACACTGTCGTGTTGTGGGCTCCAGACAACTCTGGGGAGGAGACGTTCCTTCACTCTTTGTTCATTTACCGAATGTTTATTGAATGCCCACTGTGTGCAATGAACAAAGAGATAGAAATCATGCCCTTAAGGAGCTCAGGTTCTTATGTGAGTTGGGAGAAGGTGTATACCCCATGGTGACACCCAGGTCCTAGGTCTGGCTTTACCACCGTTGGACTTGCTGGGCATTTTTAAAGAAGTGACTGACCCTCTCTGGGCCTATTTAAATAGAGACATTGGTCTTGACATTCCATCCAGTTCTAGTCCACACATTTTCTCCCTGTAATATGGGACCAAGGCCTGTCCTCTACCCTCTCCACCTCAAGGGAGCAGGGCTGGATACCCCCTCCCCACCCTGGCCATTCCTGCTTACTCTGCAGCTGCCCACGCCGACACCGGCTCTGCATCTCCTTCTGACTCTTTGCTTCAGGCTTCCCTATTTCTTTGGCTTTGTTCCCCTTTCAGGAGAGACTCATCTCAGAGCTATTTTGGGGGAGACACGAGGCTGCTATTTTGGGCCTTTCTTGGGGCAGGGGAGATAGGCTTAGAGCACAGTTCATTGCCAGGACAGAGGCTGCTGAGAAATCACCCTGAGCCCTCTGCCTCAACTTCCCCTCTCTTGGTCCTCCCTTACCCCATCTTCAACCATATGGTAACAGAAACTTGGAAGACAAAATTAGGGAGCAGGTGGCCTGCCTTTGGGAAGCAGAGAGGCCTGATGAGAATAGTGTCCCCTCCACTTGTCACCCTGTCCATCCCTCTGCCTCCATAAAACCTCTCAGCTTACCTCCACTCCACCCCTAGCTAATAAGCCTCAGGATCAGAACTCTGTTGGGACAGCCTCTCCTCTCTCCAGGTTTGCCTGTTGCTCTAGGGGAATAAGAGGCACCTTCCCCCAGTAAAAAGAGGTAGTTACGTGCAAGAATCTAGGGTGCTAATCCTCCAACTAAGTGACAAATCTTCAGCCCCCTTACCTCCCTTCCAGGATGGAGGACAAGAAGAGCTTCACATCAGCAAAAGAGGCACCCTGAAGATGTACATGCTTCATTGTGAGTTTTTTTCCTCCTCCTTTTTCTTCCCTCCCACCCTGCCATTCCTCTGGGGCTAGCGGTTCATAATTTTAGGGGCTGTACCAATGCCTCCCAAAACGTACCCCCACTACTAGCTCGAGCCTGAGACGCCACCATCAGAATTCCTTCCATTCCCATGTGGCCAGAATCCACTAGCCCCTTATACTTCCACGTGCACACAGAGTATGACCATGGGCTCTCATACTGGGGAGGGAGGGAGGGAGAGCATAAAGAATGTGGGGTGGGGGAAAAGAGGGGTGCAGAACATGCTGAGGATTTCAACTGCCTTTATAGTTCAAGCCGGTGCTCCCCACCCACCCGCCCGTCATATACTCAAGGAGGGGAAGGAGAGACTGCATGGGCAGCAGAGGGCCAGGGTCCTACCTGTGATGGCGACCAGGATAAGCAGTGGGAGGGACTCCATGCCAGCCTTCTCTGACAGAGGGCAGGCACAGGGTACCTTGTGCAAGATCTCGTCTTTCCCTTGAATTGCAGAAAGAGAGGGTTCAGGCACGTCAAGTGCTGCCCACAGGAACTGAGCTCCTGGAGATTGAGAAAGAGTCAGGACTGGGGTCTGACTTTATGATTCAGGGAGGCTTTGCTGGGTTGGGGAGGAAGGGAGAGGAGGAGCCAGCCACTGCCTCCCAGCAGTCAGAGGTTGGGGATCCCAGACCTCTGAGAGGCCAGACAGCCCTACTGTTCCCATCGGCCCTAGTGACCTCACATGGCTGGGGCTGGCCAATATCCAAGGCAGAGTCCTCACTACTGTGTTCAGACCCTCCTCCAGCTACAGCACCTGCCACACTCTAGTCTCAGCCTTGTGAGGGATGGGGAACAGCTGGACCCTCAACCAGCCCCTGTTAGTACTTCCCTCCAGGCCAGCATCCCTATAGTATGACAGCAGCGGACTTCCAAGTCCCTCCTTCCTAGCTCCTTTGTGTGCAAACACCCGTCCATAACCCCTCTGTGTCTCAGTTCTTAAAACTGTAAAATGGGAATAATAATAGTGTGTAGAGTTATTGGGAGGGTAACATGGACTTCCACAGGCAAAGTTCTTTAGAATAGAGCCTGATACACAATAAGCACTCGCAAATACTAACTAGTACTATCCTCGTAGCAAGGAGGGGAAGATGGGCTCTCCACTTGAGGGAGAATATTCTCTTCCACCTGCAATCTCCTGCTTAAGTTTATCCTCCTTTGTACAGTTGGATGCCTCCTGTGTGCACATGCTCACACGGGCATTATTTAGTGCCCATCCACACCTACGGGACAACACAGGACGTGACATTTGCTCGAGTTCCGGGGGGTGGTAGTGTTAATTCCCTACAGGTGTGGGCCCTTAAAGGATGATCCTGGCACAGGGACTTGCATGGACAAAGGCACCAAAGCATGAAATGGCTCAGTGGTGAATCAGGGATGGGCTGGGGGAGGTGGGGCATTCCCAGGGGCAGGAAGTAGAGTCCTGCTGGGGGAAGTAACTGGAGAGGCTGGAAGAGCCCACAAGAATCCACAGATCATCAGAGTCTACTCTGGTTCCTTGCAAGCACTTACTGATTTGTTTTTATTCACTTTACATACATGTACTGTGTATATGCATGGACAGGGAATGTGCTTGGAGATGGTTTAATGATAAACATAAGACCCTTCACTCAGAAAGCCAACTGCTCAGTCTTGACCTAATGGTCCAGGAAAAGAAGGGTCTGAGGCCACCTGAAAATCATTCTGCAGGTCCCTTCTATGGTCTGCTTTATAAAGTCAGGATTATTGGCATATCATTTACATGCACAAAAATTCACCCCCTTGGCTGTCTACTTCTGTGAATTTTGACAAACTCATATATCTCTGTAACAACGGCCACAAGCAAAATGTAGGACACTTCTATCACCCCCAAGAAAGTTCCCTCATGCCCCTGTTAGCCAATCTCTTCCTCTCAAACTCAGGTCCTGGCAACCACGAATCTTCCTTCTGTTCTTGCAGCTTCCTGCCCTTTCTAGAATGTCCTATTCCCAGAACCATATAGTATGCAGCCCTGAGTTTGTTTTTTTCACTTATCAAAATGTATTCAGCACACACGGAGTTACACTTCTCAGTAATTCATGTCTTGTTATTGCTGAATATATGTTATTGTACAGCTGAACCACACATACTCTATCCATTCACCAGCTGATTAACATTTGATTGGTTTCAAGTTAGGGGCAATTATGGAACAGGCCACCATAAACATTCGTGTACACATATTTGGTGTGGTCTTGTGCATCATGTCCCTTGGCTAAAATCCTAGGAGTGTAGTGCTGGGTCATGTGGTAAATGTGTGTTTAACTTGATAAAACTGCCACGCTGTGTTGCAAAATGGTTAAGCCATTTTTGCGTCCTTGTCAAGACTTCATATTGTCAGGGTTTGGCAAAGCCATTCTAATAAGTTTGTGACAATATCTCATTATGCTTTTAATTCTATTTTCATAATAACTAACCATGTTGAACATCTTTTCACTGTTTACTTGCCACCGGTATACCCTTTTTGGGCAAAGTATGAGGCCACATCTTTGTCTATTTTTTAATCATTGATTAGTATCACCATCACTATTGAGCTATAAGAATTCTTTATATATTCAGGATACAAGTTTTTTCTCAGAGATGTGATCTGAAGATACTGTCTTCCAGCCTGTAATTTGTTTTATCTTTCCCTTGACAGTGTTTTTTAAATCTTTTTTTTTAAGATTTTAATGCTGCTGAAGTCCAAGGTATTGATTTTTCATTTATGATTTGTGCTTTTTGTGTTCTCCTGAGTATTTTTCCTACCTCAAAAGCACAAAGATTTTCTCCAATATTTTCTGTTAGAAGTTTCATGGCATTGGGTTGTACATTTTGGCCTATGATCCGCTTCCAGTTAGTTTTTGCTTGTGCTGTGAGAGATGATTTGTGGTTTGTTTGTTTGCCTATGGATGTCCAACTGACCAGCATCCTTTACTGAGAGAACGATACTTTCTGCATTGAATTGTCCTGGTCTCTGTCAAAAATCGATAGACAGTTAGGTCTATTTCTTGACTGTCCTTTCTATTCCATTGATCTAAATGTCTCTTTACACCAGCACCACACCACCTGGACTACTCACTTTAGCTTTATAACAAACCCTAAAATCAGATGACGTGAGTAATTCAACTACACTGTTCTTTTTCAGAAAGAATTGGCATTGACTATTCTAGTTACATTGCCACATAAATTTCAGAATCAGCTTGTCAATTCATTACACCCACCCACCCCCCAGAAAAAAATTGCCTGTCAGGCCTTTGATTGGGATTCCATCAAATCTATAGCTCAGTTTTAAGGGAACTAGGCATCTTAGCACTACTGAGTCTTCCAGTCCATGGACACAGTCTTGCCCTTCACTTACTTATTTCTTCTATGGTTGTGCTTTGTGGTTTTCAGCATACAACTCTTGCACACATTCTGTTAAATGTCTAGGTATTCCTATACCTAAGTATGATTTGAGTTCTATTTTAAATGTGTTTAGCTTTCTATATCTTAGACAAAAGCAGAACTCAGAAGTCTCATGAATCTAATTTTCTGGCCCATTTATGTGCCATTCTGACCTTTTCTTCCCGCTTCCTTCCTACCTGATGAAATACTCTTTTTTTTGTTTGTTTGTTTTTTAATTCCTGTAAACCTCACAGCAAAGCGCAGATATCAAGAAATCTTTACGGAGTCCTCACAGCACATGCATATCAAATGCTCTCATCTATCAGCTCGTGCTAATTTGTGGTTCAATTTCCTGATCCTCCATCTGAGCACAGGAACATTTTGGCATCACCCCACTCCCACACCCAGGGCTAAATCTGTGTTTAAAGACACTTGCTCCCGCCAATTTGGGCACAGCGATCTTTTTCCCTTTATCCTTGCATTGAACCCTGTCATTCGCTGATGCATGCATTTATTCAGCCACCATGTCTTCGCCAGTCACTATGATAGAGAAGGCAGGTCTCTCAGAGTCTGGGGAAGTCCCAGACCAGAAGCACGGCTGGACGTATGAAACCCTCCCGATGTTTCCCTTCCGCTGAGACTTCACAGCTGCTGGACAATCCCTTTCAGAATGCCTGGAGGTTCCTTAGTGAATCCCTCTAGCAGCTGTTGCAATGATCACATTCCTCAAACACACCCTCTACTCCCCTCTCTCTTTTCCCTAGAGATAAAACCAAGACTCATATGTGAGCACCCCCATCATCCTTCAGACCTACCATTATCCTCTCAGTCTTACTCAAGCCACATGAGCGGCCGGGGAAGCACCGGATTCCAGTCAGGACCATGGCCAGAAGCAACACCTGGTCTGGGCTGGAGTAGGGACAGCTGGCAGGGGAATGGGACACTGAAAGCAAGAACAACTCAAACTCCTTCAGGAGTTGACCCAAACAGGAAAGCCCCTGCCCAGCAGGCTGAAGAGAGTAATTGCTGTTGTTCACCCCACTCTCTGCGAGAGTAACCAACCATAAACATCAGAGCCTACAGATATCATTTGCTGATAAGCAGCCAATTTGACTCCTCTCTGCCAGTTCCCTCTTCAGTCCTGTCCTGCATTTACCTATTCTCACCCTCCTGGACTCAAACCCTTGCCCTCAAGCCCCAACCTCCTCTCTCACCTCCGACCCCTCTCACACCTGACCTTCTTTCCCCACCTTTCTTAGTATTTGGACTATTCATCACTCTCCAACACTTCTTGCTGAGGCCGTTCTCCCATTTTTTTTTAAATTTTTTAAAATTTATTTAACAGATAGAGATCACAAGTAGGCAGAGAGGCAGGCAGAGAGAGAGGGGGAAGCAGGCTCCCTGCTCAGCAGAGAGCCCAATGCGGGGCTCGATCCCAGGACTCTGGGACCATGACCTGAGCCAAAGGCAGAGGCTTAACCCACTGACCCACCCAGGTGCCCCCCGTTCTCCCATTCTTTTTTTTTTTTTTTAAGATTTTATTTATTTATCGGGGGGGGGGAGAGCAAGCACAGGCAGACAGAATGGCAGGCAGAGGCAGAGGGAGAAGCAGGCTCCCTGCCGAGCAAGAAGCCCGATGTGGGACTCGATCCCAGGACGCTGGGATCATGACCTGAGCCGAAGGCAGCTGCTTAACCAACTGAGCCACCCAGGCGTCCCCTGTTCTCCCATTCTTAACATCTGATCTTTTCTTAGTTGAAGACCTCAACCCCTGTCCAGGGTCAGTGCCTCCCCTCATCAGGGCAGGACAACTCCCAGGAACTGAGGGTGTGTGTCCTTGTGCATGTGTACATGCTAGGATTGTTTTAGGTCACCGGCAGGTGGCCACTGATGGGCTGCAGGATGGCAGGCCCAAAGGGAAGATCTGGATGAGAACACAGGAGCTGGGAGGCAGGGACCCAGGCACTACACCAGGCGCAAGTCATTACGTGAGGCAAAAGCAGAGAACCTCATCTGTCTCGTGGCTGGATCAGAATGGGTCCAAAGTCTGCCAGACTGAGGCGTGTACCTCGCCTGCACCTGGGGATGACGCATGGGGATTGGGAGGCTGGGTGGGATAGAAACAGGAATTGCAGCAAGGAGTAAGCACACAGGGTTTAGCTTCTTACAGGTCTGTGCTTAATGCCAACTCTGGTATTTACTAGCTATGCAGCCTTGGGCAAGTTCTTAACTCTCTGGGCTGGCTTCACTACCTGGGTATACACAGCTAGGGCACGCTAAGTGCAAAAAAAAAAAAAAAAAAAAAAGGCCATGATTATTTTCCTTCTTCCATATATTTCTTTCTAAAACCTTCCCTTCTTTTCCTGCCTATCTCTATCCCAGAATGCTACTTCCCTGCATCCTATTTACCCATCTGTCTATCTCCCTCCCCCGGATGACCCCCAGGAACTGCTTTCTCACCCATCCCCTCTCCTCCAGTGTCTCAGGTGCTACTCCCGCATTCCCCCATGCATGTTTCCCTCCATGTTTACCTAGACGCTGTCTCACCTGTCCTGAAAACCCCTCACTTGTCTCGGCTTCCCTATCCCTATCCCTATCCCTTTTATTTTCAAGCTTATTTTAAACTTATTTTATGTTTTACTTCTTTACTTTGTAGGGATGGCTTTGTTCTTCGTGCTCTTCAACCGTTCATTTGAGTCTGATCACTAGAAGCCACGAATGGCCCCTCCCAGCCCTCCTGGCCTGGCTTTTCTGCTGCCTTTGATACCCGGACCACCCTCTACTCCTGCCCCCACCCCATGCTCCATGCTATCCCGGCTCAGTCCTGCTCTGTCCCTGGTAAGGCTGTCCCTCTGGATTCTGTCGCCCTGGCTCCTGGTCGCCTGACTTACTGGGTCTAGCCAAAGGGAGCTACTGGCAGGGGGTTGGCGGTTAGGAGGAGAAATAAGTTGGGATATTTTCTTCCCGTTTCTCCCTCCTACCTCTACCATGGTTCAGGCAGTGGCTGCTGTCCTCTGATGGGCGGTCCCTCCTCCACAGCTCCAGCTTTCTGTTGGCTCCAGTAACGTAATCATAATCGTCTCGTTTGCCCTTCCAAGTGGGGGTGTTCACAGCACCCTGTCTTTGGATGCATCACCATCCCTTGGTCACCTCATTCGTGCCCACTCCTCTGTGGGAACCCTGTTAAAACGATTGGCAATTGGACCTT
The DNA here is from genome assembly GCF_009829155.1 of Mustela erminea. Taxonomy (NCBI): domain Eukaryota; kingdom Metazoa; phylum Chordata; class Mammalia; order Carnivora; family Mustelidae; genus Mustela; species Mustela erminea. Next base: position 87,972,389 of record NC_045617.1, read on the forward strand.
TGTGTGTGTGCCCACCTGTTCCCAGAAGGGAACTTGTGCGGGAACTATCTACCACCTGCTGGGCATTTCTTTCACTCTCACAGAGGGAGTGGGAGAGCCTGGAACCCTCTTCACAGGGGCACATTCATTTATCCCGCTTATTTTCCAAGCTCCTACTGTATGCCAGGCACCACATAAGTGCTAGGAAGGTGCTATAAATAAAGGAAACACTACTTCTCTGTTCCTAGATGTGGAGGTGATGCTGATATTGTAAATTTGTACTCGCAGGATTTTAATCCAATACCCTGGGTTCAGGGAGTGAAGGGAGACTCAAATGAGTCTTCAGAGAGAGTTTGGGCATTCCTGGTCATTTCAGCCTGAAAGGCACATTTGAGCTTCTGTTCTGAGTGTGAGTTGAGAAGTCAGGATGCCCACCAGGGTGGAAATGGGGGCCCAGACTTGAACCACAGAAATCTGCCAACTAAAGATTGGTCTTGCCATGGCCAGAAGCATAATGCCCTAAAAACAAAAGAGGATTATTCGAAACTTACAGTCTAATGCAAAGAAAGAAAACAGTTCCTCCAGGGAGGGGCTGACTCCCACACCCAGCACTGAGTGGACCCCACAGGGTGGCACTATCTCCCTGTCATGCTCTGGCCTGAGCCAGGTCACAAGTCTGTCCCTCTACACCCAGAGTATGTTGGGCAATCAGGGATCAACAAGGAAATAAACCCTGAGACCAACGTGCAGCTAGATGGGCCCTTCCTGACATTATCTGACCGTGAAACCCTTTAAAAATGTACTCTAAATTTTGAGACATCTGCAGGAGCTCTGGAGTTATCATTTGTGCCAGGGTTACAGTAGAAATCAAAAACAGTCCTAAAGACAAATTCGTCGCTGCAAAATTTAACAGTTTTCCAAAACACTCCAAGCAGAATTTTTATAATCACAATATAGAAAAACCAGATATTTTTAAAGACCCAGTGTCCAAATGACAGCAAGATAAGACAACACTTAGTAACACACACTAACACTTAGAAGACATACACCAATGATGTCAACAGTTATTTGATAAATACTTCTTAGGCAGTTGAAGCATCACACCTGCAAAGCCATAGGTAATTTCTCCCCAGGATCACCTGTTTCACTTACGTAGCACAGGGATTCAAAGGGAGATTTTCCTATTATAATAACTATATGAAATGTGTTCAGCATTTTAGAAATCTTTCAAAAAACTATATTCAATTAACTTTTATGTGAAAAATACATAAAAATGCACTCTAAAAGGTAAAAGTTATCCACAGTTCTACAACTCAAAATATATGAACGTTTACTGAGTGCTTACTATGTGCTAGGCATTTTTCTAAACTCCTTACATGTGTTTTGTCATTATGTGTGAGGTAGGCAATAATTTTGTTCCAGGGTATAAGTTAGATTTAGATCTAAATAATGTGGCTCAAGAGCCGGTCCTCCTAATCTTACTGAATGGATTTTTCCTCCATTGCTCTAACTCATTCCCCAGAGAACATCACTATTGATATTTTGGTGTTTGTCCATCTAGCCTTTTTGCTATGGCTACACACAGAGACAAAAACATAAAGGAGCTCATGCTAGACATATTATTTCATGGCTTGTGTTTTTCATTTAATATATCTAGAATGTCTTTCCATTTCAACAGGTATCTACATAATATTCCTTGGTATGAATTGGATATTAAAAGAGTTTCTAAGAGTTAATTCTTGTAACTTGTGATAAGCATAACTTACTTTTCCTCACTGTAAAATGTTTGAAGAAAATACATTATTAGCATGGATTATTTTCACGTGACACTAATGTCTCTTAAAACACTAATGTTTGTGGAACCCTGGGAAGCGAATCCAGATACTTCACTACCTTCAGCTTGCAATCCCCTTCTTCTGCACTCGGAGTCACATAGCAGAACCTGAGGTCACTCACCCTCCCACCCCACATCACCAAACCATCCCCATAAACTCAAATATCTCAGCCTAGAAGATAAGACCTAAAATAGCAGGGCCCAGAGAGATATGGAGTAGCCATACTTCTCCCCAGCTCAGACCCAGCTTTTTTACTTCTGAGTGTGTTTGGATGAGGAAACATGACTCCTTCGGTGAAGACATTAATGACTGCCAGTGGGTGGGCAAACAGAGAGACCCGGGAAGAATTGGGTCAAGGAGAGACTCCCTGGGGTGAGGGAAGGGGTGAGTAAGATGGTAGATGCCCGCTATTGACAGCAAGATAAATGTTGACTCCTATGTTTCCTTCAAGGACAGAGTAAAGTTTCACATTGTTTTGATGACTTTTTGTTGGTGTCAGCCTGGGTGTCCTTGACAGCCTGGGTGTTCTTTGAAAGACATGACCTTCACCAAGTCCCCCTTGAGTTTTGTTATGCATATGACCACCACAGTAGGAGGGAAAAAAGGACTTGTTAGTTTATTTTTTAGGTTTGGGTGGGGGGGTGGGGTTGTTGTTCGTTTGTTTTTTACTTAGGTCTTTTTGTAAAGGTTTTTTTTTTTTTTTTAAAGATTTTATTTATTTATTTGAGAGAGAGATAGTGAGAGAGAACATGAACGAGGAGAAGGTCAGAGGGAGAAGCAGTCTTCCCATGGAGCTGGGAGCCCGACGTGGGACTCCAGGATCACGACCTGGGGCGCCTGGGTGGCTCAGTTGGTTGGACGACTACTTAGGTCTTTTTCTAACTTCAGTACCTACTCTCGGGGGTCAAGAAGTTAATCTTTTTTTTTTCTTTTGGTTGAACAATTTTTTTGTTGTTGGACATTTTTTAAATTATCTTATTTTTTTATTATGTTATGTTAGTCACCATACAGTACGTCATTAGTTTTTGATCTTGTGTTCTGTGACTCCTTGTTTGCATTTAACACCCAGTGCTCCATGCAATAGGTGCCCTCCTTAATACCCGTCACCAGGCTCACTCATCCTCCACCTCAAAACCCTAAGTTTGATTCCCAGCGTCCATAGTCTCTCATGGTTCATCTCCCACTCTAATTTCACACCCCCCCCCATTTTCTCCTTCCTTCTCCTAATGTCCTCCATGCTATTCCTTATATTCCACAAATAAGTGAAACCATATGATAATTGTATTTCTATTTGACTTCAGTGAAAAAAAAAGACTTGTTTTGAGAACTCCAGTAAGGATTCCCAGGAGAAAGAAGCTCCGGCAGCAGAAGAGGCAGTAGCAGTTAGGAAAGACAAGACAAGCCAGATTTTTGACCCTTGGGAAGCTGAGTTGGGATTAGAATTTACATTAAGAACTTTTATTTCACCTTGCCATCTGGGTGACAAATGAGAGGAAGGAGAAAACACAGATGATTGCATAAAAGGTTTTATGGGCCAGGCCTGGAGGAGGCAAACAGTAACTTCCAGAGCCCAGTCACTTGGCCACCTTTAACTGCAAGAAAGGCTGGACTGTAATCATCTAGCTATGTTCTCAGGAGGAAATAATTTGGGGAGCAACTACTGAACAACTTGACTTTCAAGAGTCAAGACTTTGGGAAAAAGTTAACCTGCCTGCACCTCAATTTCCCCTATCTTTAAAATGATAGGAGAGTACCTTCCTTCCAGGATGTTTGAGCCATTAATGTATGTAAAGGAATGTGGCCCATAAGAAGCACTCCATAGTTGTTGGCTTACTAGCCTTAATCATTGTGTCCCCAGGCCTGAGCAGTGGCTGGCAGTCAGCAGATCCCTACAAGTACCGTGTAATGACTATAACTCCAGGTGCTCTAGTCTGAGTAAATCCTTTGGGTTTGGACAGCTCATGAGGAACCTGACCCCTGGGATGGCTCATAGTGCTGCAGCCAGGAAACCTGAGTTGAAAAGACCATGGTGAATACGGGCTTCCTCAGTGGGAGTGTAGACTAAAATATAGACCAAGAGGCAGTATTAGGAGCCTAGAACCATTGAGGACCAGAGGTCAAAAAAGTCCACGGGTCAGTGCCAATGACCTTCTCAGAACAAGGCCAGGTAGGGTGGGAGGTCAGGGTGCAGTAGTTGCCCATTCTCTAGGAGTCAGATATAGGGAGCTGGAAGGGCAGAGCAGAGACCTGGAGGGCTAAAGTGATGCTCAGAGCATCCTGCTCTCCACCTCCTTCAACTTGGGGTTGTTCCTGAGTGTCCTCATGCAACCACAGACTGCGGATAGAACCACATCCTCGGCACAGGGAGCCTGGGATGTCCCAAGTGACAAGTGCTTAGCTTGCCTTCCTCCCTGAGGAAGACCTTTCCCTTGCACCCAGCCTGCCAAACCTCAGACTGCCCCCCACTCTTCACCTCTCCAACCCCTCTACCTTTCTGGCCATAAAGCAGCCTGACCCTCAGGTCCCATCCTGTAGACAGGCTGACCTTTCACTGTAATTGAGGGCAAGCTGAAAACATTGACAAACAAGCTGCTTGAGCAAGAGGTGGTAAATTCCCTGTCCTTGGAGAGATTGAGGCAGACACTGCATGACTCACTGGGATTTTGCAGTTGGACTCACTGGCAGTTAGATTCGATGATCTTTAAATGTTATCCTTGAGAAGTGATGTATCAGCAGTCAAGCAATCTTTTCCATGACGTGGTAGGACCCCACCCTCTGCCCCCATGGCCTGGAGTTCCCACAGTTCAGAGTCACTCCTTGGGAGTGCCTAACAAAGAAGGGAGCTCTGTTCCCATAATAGCCCTGTGCAAGGGCACTAGGGCAAAACAGGAGGTAACCCTCAGCCTGCTGTCCTTGATGTGCAGCTTGTAGAATACATGATAGCTTCTGTGGAAGGCAGAGGAACACAGATCAGTTCTGGTGGAGCTGCAGGGGCCACGACAGGGAAGGAAATTCCCAAGCCCCACCTTGAATGGCAAGGCCAAGGGTTAAGGAAGACCGCTGAGCAGCAGGCACTGCCCGTCCTGTCAGGGTCATTTGTGAGAATCAAAATCGGAAGGTCAGGAAGGAGAGGAGGAGCTGGGATGGAGAGATAGAACTTAGTGGCCCTCAGAAAGAGCTGGGCAGGGGCTGTCCTGAGGAGGTCACCAAAGAGGAACTTGCACAGCATGTCAGGATTTCATAGGCCCTGGTCAGGAAGGAAGTGAGGGTCACAGAGTGTGGAGAAGATTGGGTTACTTGGAGCACTGGTGTCCAGATCCTATTTAACTGGACTCTACTTCAGTATCCTTCCTCCCAGACCCTGGGGAGGGGAGCAGGCAGGTGTCTAGAGACCCCTTCTATAGGCCCCAGAGCCTTCCCATCACAGCCTTCACACTCAAAGCTTCTCCCCTCTGAATGATAATGACTTTCCTTTCCTCCTTCCTCCTAATTGCCCTTGTAGGAAGCGATGATCTTTTGCTGGTTTGGGACCATCTTTGCCATGCTGAAGTCCTCCCCCCACCCATCACTGGTAGAGCAGCCCTATGCCTCACAAGTACTTGCTAAGTGCTCACTGCTCAGTGAAGTCTGTCCTTAGCTCTTGAGCTCCCTATCTGGGGCAGTTGACTTGGTGGGCTGGGGTCTGGTTCCAGGGATGCAGGCATATTCTACAGTCAGAAAGGGATCAGGCGTGGGTTTCAGTTTGGGCTGAGTATTGACGTAGATGGAGTCCTCAGGGCCAAATTGATTCAGGTGGATAAGTGAGGCATAGCAGATGGCCCCAGTGTCCTCATCAGAGCCCTTCTGTTGATCCGAGCCCTAGGAATCAAAGGAGACAGACATTCAATGTACAGATCATAGCTGGGCGTGGTCCGTGGCCCCAGGGCTGCCCTGAGCTGGGTGGAGGACAGAGACAGTGATAAGGTGTGGAACAGAGTATGAACCCTGCAGAGCCTCTGGGAATGGCTAAAGGCAGCAAAGTCACCATCACTAAAGATGTTTAAGAATAGGCTAAGGAAGGGGTGCCTGAGTGGCTCAGTGGGTTAAAGCCTCTGCGTTAGGCTCAGGTCCTGATCTCAGGGTCTTGGGATCGAGCCCCGCATCGGGTTCTCTGCTTGGCGGGGAGCCTGCTTCCTCCTCTCTCTGCCTGTGTCTCTGCCTACTTGTAATCTCTGTCTGTCAAATAAATAAATAAAATCTTTGAAAAAAATGGGCTAAAGAAGACAACATAGGATGTGACCCGTGGACCAACAGCACTGGCATCACCTAGCAGCTTGATAAAATCTCAGGCTCCACCTAAGCTCTAGGAAGGCAGTCTCTGGGGGTGGTGTCCAGCAAATTCTGTTTGCACAAGTTCTCCAGGAGTTTTTTATCCACACATGTTTGAAGAACACTGAGCTAGAAGAGCAATTGGTAGGGATGTCATTTGTAGAGTTGATCCCAGCATTACAGAGGGTTGTACCAGATGACTTTAAATCCTCCTAATCCTGCAATTCTGTGATTTCAAGAGTTTTAGATCTTTAGACAAGACAGACCCAACAGCAATAGCCCGGTCCCCAGTTCCTGATGAGAGAGCACCTAGGGAGCTGTGATTTTACCATGTGACCCGCACCCCCCTAGCTGACTGGACTGGTGGCAGCCACGCCATGAGAGGGACCCCCTATTAACAGTTGACTCCTGTGGGGGTGAAGATCAAAAGCTGGGGAGTCAACTTCTCTTTCTAAGTGGTTTGAATTGGGAAGGATGCGGTCAAGGGTGCATGTAGATGAGGCAACAGGAGTGTGAGGAGTCACGAGTGAGCCCCAGTGCAGAGTGAACAGAAACTACAAGTAAATACAACCTGGGAAGCTGGAAAACAACAACAACTACCAAACAAAAAACACTGACAAACAAGATACCCAGGAAAGCTGAGATCGCCTCTGCCTTGGTGAGAGTTCCTTCCTATGCCCAGTGCTCGGTTCCTTCTGGACTGAGATGTTGTTATAGATGTGGTGGGATTTGTCCTCACCTGTGAAGGAAAGAGTCCAGTTTGGGGCAGGGATCTCTCCACAGGTCCCATTCCTCTGGGAATGCAGGGGTGCCAGAGGTCCCCACTGGGCTGAGGGACCAGGGCTGGGTCTGGAAACCCCACCCTGCCCCGGGGGGGCTCACTAATGGCCAGCACACAGCATCCAGGGGTCAGACCTTGGTGCCAAAGGGCAAATCAGACTGGCGGCATGCAGCAAATCTGCATAAAACTGGTAAAGTTGAATCAATCTCAGTCACTGAAAGTTCCAAATTTAAAAATCCATTTAAGTATAATCTATTTTCTGGTGAAGTTATCTATAATGCCTTTCAAAATTTTGAACCAAGAACCGCAATGAGAAACATTTTATCTTATTTCTACATATACAAACACACAGACTCATACACACACTCTCTCTCCTAAAATAAAAGTCCAATGAAAAAATATTTATCCTTCCAATGTGATATTTTGCTTTTCTATTTGAGTTTATGAAAATAGTATTGTGACCCACTAAGTTTACTTTACATAATTTGAAAAATACGTATATAAAATTTTACAACCCATTACTACATTAGGATTTTGATAGCTCGGAAAATTAAAGTCATTAAGGTTCAACATAGCGCTGGCCCACTTCCACATTTCAAAAAAGTTGTCACCACACACATCACTGGATTATATGGTTAATAAATATGCAATATGTGCTAAACAAACCAAACAACAAAAAAGAAGGCCGGAATCATCAAAAGGCATTAATCTGATAAGCCTTGCACAAAATGCTGGTGATTTTACATGTGATTAATGCTAAAAAAAAAAAAACTTGCAACTTGAACATTAAAAAATCCTTTAATGGGGCACCTGGGTGGCTCAGTGGGTTAAAGCCTCTGCCTTCAGCTCAGGTCATGATCCCAGGGTCCTGGAATCAAGCCCGGCATCGGGCTCTCTGCTCAGAGGGGAGCCTGCTTCCCCCTCTCTCTGTCTCTGGCTGCCTCTCTGCCCACTTGTGCTCTCTGTCTGTCAAATAAATAAAATCTTTAAAAAAAAATCCTTTAATGCTTTTAGGAAGACAAAATTTTAAAACAACAGTGACAATTCAAAAAAATACTCTTGTGGTGCCTGGGTAGCTCAGTCAGTTAAGCATTTGCTTTTGGCTCAGATGGTGATCCCGGGGTCCTGGGATTGAGACCCGCATCAGACTCCCTGCTCAGCAGGGAGCCTGCTCCCCCCTCTGTCTGCTGCTCCCCCTGTTTGTGTACTCGCTCTCACTCTCTCTCTCTCTCTCTCTCTGTCAAATAAATAAATAAAATCTTAAAACACATATAAACACATAATAAAAAAGTTTTCCAGATAAATTTGTTTAAAAATCCTTATCTATAAGAAAAGGGCAAAATATACACTCCCCAGTAGATACTAGAATACCCAGTTTTTGGCGAATAAGGCTTGGAAGGGACTGACCTTGAGCCTCTGAGGAGAATGACCCCACCCGCTGCTCTGACAAAGCAAGAGAACACAGCGATCCTGACCACTCACCACACAAGCCTCAGTTTCCCTGTTGGTAAAATGGGCATGAGAAACCCAGTCTTCAGGCTCGTGGGCATGGGAACATCATGGCTAAGCTCTCAGTGGTCTACTTGGAGCCAGCACTGGAGTTTACCTTTTGCGGCGCTTCTGCGGGCTTTCCTGAAGAACAGGATCATAAGGAGGATGAGCACCAGCACCAGCAGGACACCCAACGTAGAGCTGGGAACGATGAGCTGCCAGTTGCCCTGAGGGCTTTGGAATGACGAATGACCAGCCAGGTGAGGCAAGTGGGAGCCAGCCTTCTGCCCAGAAGGCATCCCTCTCCCCACCTGGGTGATCGCGACTGACCCTCCTGTTGAGCTGGCCATGGTCAAGCGCTCTGCCCCATAAGCCATGCATATCCAGCCATGTCCAGCCACGTCCAGCCACGTCTGGCCATGTCTGGCCACATCTGGGCTTGTTTCTTCCTCTGTGAAACGGGAATGCTGTCCTCCTTTTCCCTTTTCTGGCTGCTGTCCCCTAACTTGAACCTTGTTGCAGGGTCTGTACTCACCCCTCCCACATCCTGCTCTTAACTATTCTTGGTCCCAGTTCCTCACCCCTGCCCATGAGATGGGCTCAGCTGGTGCCCTGTGACCAACGGCGCTGCATAATAAATGCTTTTGAACAAGACCTGTCTTAGGTCAAAGGCAGAACACTAAGGTAGGCTTCCTTACACTGCATCAGGCTCCCAGGGAAGGTGTCTGGGGTGTCAAGGGTTGAAGCCCTAAGCCTGGGTGGCAGCTGCTCTAAGGACCCCCCTATGCTCCATGACCAGCACCATGCAGCTTCTGGGTATAGCGCCTTGAAGCAAGGAACCAGGGGTTTGTGAGAACCCTGGGCTCCCATCGCAGCAAGGGTGGGTGGGCAGAAGGCAGGGGAGGGTGGAGACCGGAAGAAAAACAGCTGTCGGGTCACTCCCGGGGGCTGGGGCCTAGAAACCATCAGGCAGGATGACAGAGGAAATCAGGCCATGGACTGTAGTAACTACAAAGTGCACCCTTTCCCAGGACCCTGGCAGCTTTGGGATAGAGATAGGCTGGAAGAGGGGAGAGGAAAATGAGGCAGCCCTGGTCCCACGGCTGGCATTGAGTCAGACCCAATTCTACCTCATCTTCACAGCCCTCTGTACAGCGGTGGTTGCCAACTGGCGGTGCTTGTGTCTCCCAAGGCAAGCTTGGCAATACACGCTTGGATTTTGTTGTCGCAACTGGGCGATCCAGGGGGAGATTGGCACTGCTGCTACTAATGGGTAGGGGTCAGGGATGTTGCCAAATAGCCTATGGTGCACAGGACACCCCTCACACCAAATGTCAACATGCCAAAGGCAAGCAGGCACCTGCTATAATGTAATGATGTCATTGGCCCCATTCTGCAGATGAGAAAACTGAGGTTTAAAGAGGCAAAGCAACCTGGTGCAAATGGTGTGACTCCCATTTCATCCCCTGAGAGCCAGATAGCGGTGGGGACGTGGCAGCTGGAGGGAATTTGCCACAGATGGCCATGGGTAGGAGGACGTGGAGGGCAGGGAAGATGGGGACGGAGTACCTGTCAGTGACAGGGCTGGTGGCAGAAGTCCAAGCTGTGGTCCCACTGGTGCTCCTGGCAGTAGGCAGAATTGAAGCTGTAAGAGATGACAATGAGGGGAGCACTCCCATGTGTTTGCCCCACTTTTCAGGCTCCCCCTTGCTAGTCCGTGGCCCTGGAAAAGAGGAGCCCATACAGGGCCCTGGGCCAGGTGAGGACTCTGAGAAGCACCATGCCTCATGCCCTGCACCAGGCCCTCTATGCGGGAGTTACTCTGTGTGGGATTTCCCTCTCAGTCAAGTGCTCCAGTGTGAGAGGCTTTAGGTTAGGATCACACTGTCACTAGTATACTGGATATACTACAGTCTCTTCCGTTTTCATTGTTCTTGACCATGTTACGCACTCTCAACCGAAAATGCGTCCCTCCCACCTCCCATCCCCCACCCCACTTCTGTCTCTTCTGGATCAATTCCTGCTCACTCATAAGGCCCAAGTGGTATCACCTCCTTTGGGGAATCCTCTAGGAGAATCCATACCACTGCTTTCTCCAGCAACCTGGTCCCTCCCTTCACTGGGCCACCATCCAACATGCTTCCATTACACCACCTACCACCCACCAACTTAACCCTTCACTTCTGTGTCGGCCTTGGGTGCAGGGATCAGCAGGGGATGCTGTGGGCTCCTCCAGCACAGGATAGAGTCTCAAGGTGTTTGATTTCCCTTCCAGGGTGCAGCCCCTGCCGTACATGGAGTGGACAGTGAGCCATGGCTTGGGTGGTTGGTGATTGACCAAGCAGCTGACCAGGGTCCTCTGGGTGCCCAGCTCACCAGATGGCTGAGCAGGCTTGGCAGCTGGTCTGAGAAGATGCCATTCAAGCCCTGGCCATCACAGGGAAACACAGCGGGGGCTTTGTAAGTCTGAGATTTTTCAGGATAAACACCAGGGCCTCAGTCAAGACTATCGCCCAGCTTCCCACCTGAGCCTTAAGGAGCCTTAAGGACCTGACCCTAAGGAGCAGGTCCAGGGTGAGGACACAGGCTCTCTGAGCCCTTGGCCACCACACCTCCCTGTCTCATCTCCAGAGTCCCGTGTCTGCCTCCCTAGTTGGCTCCTGTCTGTCCACATTTCTTAATCCACCCAGCCACCTGCAACTCAAGCACTACCCTTTGAGAGAAAGCTGGGGTTAGGGCCAAGAGTCAGGATGCCCAGGGATGGCCGAATCAGCCAGTCTTGCTCAAACCTGAGAAGGCTTTACAGTCATTACAAACCAGTGGAGGAGTCTTGTTCTTAACAACAAAATTGTTCAGAGAAATGCATGTGATGGGAAAGGAAGAACCACGGGAGCCAGCAGGTCTGAGTTCTGGCGCCTGATCTGCCCTTCACCAGAGGTGACTCTGGGCAAGGAGCACCCATTTTGGGCTGTGAGAGCACTGAAGACAACTATTTTGGAGTCCTTTCTAGCTCTAACATCTTGTGACTCAGGATGATTGAGAACCACACAAAGAAGGGAAAGGACTCACCCCGAGATACCACCAGATGGATGTTTCTCTGAAAAAATTTCCTGGAGGATTTGTAGATTCCACATGAATAAGATCCAGAGTCTTCTACCCTGAGCTCGGTCATGGTGACGATGAAGTAGCCCCGTCCGACTTTATCCTCAATGGAGTTTTGAGGCTTCCCCCAGAGTTGGGGTGAGGTGGCTAACAGGGTACAGGTACGTGGTAAGTCCCACCTGCACCAGAATTTCACGGCTTCTGAGCCTTTCTGGGGCGGGTACAGGCACTTCACAGAGAAGGACTCCCCTTCCAGGAGATGCAGCATCTCTGGCTTCTGTCCCCATGAGCCTGAAAGTACACTCTCACGTCAGGGAGCCACCCCTCAGACACGGTGGTGCTGGCAGGTGGGTGCCCCGGCCGTCCCTCTGCATGGCCCCTCTCATGGCCACCTCACCTGGCCATCTCCCTCCTCCTGCCCCTTTCCCTCCCTCAGCCCCCCTCATCACCTGAGGCCAGGAGCACCAGCAGGACAGGCGGCAGCAGGCATGTGGCCTCCCAGGCCATGGGCCCTCTTCTTGAGCTGGGGTGGGAGCAGGGAAGCCCTGAGGAGAGGGAGCCGGAGCTGGGGCGCAGGGGTGGGGATTTGGCCTAGCCACTCTCACTTGTCCAGGAAGAAGAGCTGAGGGAGGCCAAGTCCTCCAGGGGGCAGCGGGAGGCCTGGGAGTAGGAGAGGTCTTGGCCTGTAAGCAGGAGCCTTGTGCTGCAGGTGCGACATGTGTGCCGGCTCCAGTCTCAGAGCTGAGGCTCCAGGGGATTCTGAAGCTTCTGTCAGCTGACTCTTGCCCAGCCTCTTCCTCCTGGCTGCACTGGGGTTAGAATGTAGAAAGCTGTGAAAGTCCAGGAAGAAACTGTTGAAACCAGAACCTATTTCTCCTTTCTGCTTTCCCCTCTAATCTACCACTTCCTCCCGTTCCCAAGTCCTCCCTGCAAGTAAAAAGGTCCAGCTGAAGGTGAGTGACAGAGTTAGGGGACCCTTTGGAGGTGCCCAGTGGTCCGAGACTTCCTGCCCAGGCCTGTCTGGGAGCTGGGGAGCTCTGTGGGGATTGGAGGGACCGAGGAGAAAGGAGAGGGAGAGTCATTTCCGGAAATGGAGGTACAGGGAACGCCCCTGGTAGGGGTGGGAGAGAGTGAAGCTGGGGACATAATTGGTGGGGAGGGGAGTCGGTGGGGGGAGATGGATGCAGGAGGATGGGACCTGGGGGGGTTCCTCCTCCAGGTCACCCCAGTTCCCCAGTTCCCAGCCTGCCATAATCACTCCATAAGCATTTGTCAAAGGACCACAGTCATCAAGCACATTTTAAGGAATAATTGTCATTAGAAGAGCTACTATAATCACAGGCTCTTTACAACCCAGAAAGAAGAAAACCCCGTGAAAATACAACGTGGCAGGTCAGGCATGTGGTGTGCAGACTCTGAGGTGGAGATGAGCACAGCAGGCCTAAGGTGCCCAGGGAACAAGCCGGGACTAGGAGGACAGGAAGCAGAACAGGACAACAGGAAGCTCAGGGTGTGAGGACTTCTGAGGACAGGAGGCTCTCCAGGATGGCAAGGGAATGATGGGGCTTCAGGCCCTGCAGCGGCCCTTTGGGAGTGGGCGATGGCACGTGGCCACCTTCAGGCCCCTCCGGGAAGGGCCTGGCTCTGTGCAGCTGCAGGAGCCCCCAGAGGGACTCTCACTACTCCCAGCAGTGGGGTAAGAAGTACATCAGCCTGAAGGAGAAGCATCCCCGACTCAGCACCATGCAGCCATATGGGAGAAGTGTAACCCTGAGACTTGCTTGCTGGCGTCCCTGTGGGGGCATGTGTGCCCCATGGTGATGGACCCACCTGCCATGCTCTGCAGAGGAAAACCCCCTCAGTGCTGTTTTTGTTTTTTTTTGTTTGTTTGTTTAATGTGTCCTTGTCCTTGGTCACGACAGGAAGCCCTTCACAGGTGTGTCCCATCATCACAGCCCACTGCTCAGGAAGCTTCATTGCCTTACCCACTAAAGGCAGCGGCAGCCCTGGCCCGTTCAATACTCGAAGGTGTCCCGCCCTTCCCTGCCCTCTGTCTGTCCGGGCTCTGGGGCCTCCTGCAGCTCCAAGGCGAGGAGGAGGAGCAGGAAGGAGAAAATGAAGTGCTGGGGCTTTGAGGACAATGTCCCAGAGCACTGGAGGTCCAAAGAAGCCCCTCAAGGCCCACCGGAGGTGGAGAGCAGGGGCAGGGCATCTAGAGCACTTTCTAAGTGCCCTGAGTTCTTACTGTGGGGTTCATGTGGGAGCAGGATCTGTGGGTGGGCACGTGGGGCAGGCTCCCCCCACCCCCTTCCAGGAGCCTCTCATCCTGGGCAAAAAGGGATGGCAGGTCTCCTCACAGCTTCCCTGCCTAGCATCAGGGCACAGCCAAATGCCTCTGCCTGGGTCCAGCGCCCACAATGTGAGGCCTGACCATGTGCCCCTCTGCCCTCCCTTGCCCCTTCCAGTTGAGCACAGAGAAATAGGATCCAAAGGTCTTCAGTGCAGACAAAGACCTCTGGAGCTGGAGGAGAGCTTGCAGGCCAGCAATCACGAGGCATTTACTCAGGTGCGTGAGGTTCAGGTGACTCCTTTTTATCCCAAAGGCAGTCTTGAGAGGTAGGCATTAGTGTCCCCTTTCACAAGAGAGGAAAATGAGAGCCAGCAGGGTTAGTGACTCACACAGAGTTACACAGACAGGTGGCCTCACTGGGCTGCAGTCCTAAGCCCTCTGCTGGGAACAGGACATCCTGTTCTCAGATGAGGCAGGGCGGTCAGTGTGCTGTTGTAGGATCGCGAATGGAGGGGGGCTCTTAGGGAGCTATTTTCCCCCAGGGATATTAAGCCCCCTCCTAGTTAAGACACCAAGGTCATGGCCACCCTCTCCTTGTAGGGAGGATGGGGGTGCTGGGGAGGGTGGGGTGTGTGTGTGTGTGTGTGTGTGTGTGTGTGTGTGTGTGTGTGTGTCCTGGCACCAGGTTTGTCAGTTCCTCAATCTGAGTCTCTCCTCTAGTGCCCTCTCCTGGACATAGGAAAGAGGTGCCTCCTCCGTGCAGTCCCCCGGGATTATCTCTGGCCCCTTTCTCTCTCCCCAAATCCATTCTGGAGTGGTCTCCCAGCTACCCATCAAGGCCTGAGCTGTGTCACTCTCCTGACTATGACATTTGCTCCCCCACCTGGGAGGTCCCTGTCCCAGGGTGGGGAGTGAAGATGTCATATCAATCCCTGGGGGCTTATTCCAGATGCTCAGGCTGGTAGAGCCCCTGTTCCATGGGACAAAGCCAGCCCATATTCTCCAGTCCTCACTGTGGAAGAGGACAAGTCTGAGCCAGGAGCCAGTGAAGCTGAGGCCAGACTCCTAGAGCCACTGGGCCCCCATCGAGGCTCCTCAGCTCCATCCTCCCTACCCCTACCCCACCCAGGTGTTCCTCCAGCTATGCTCTGTTCCAAGCTGTCTTTGCTGGGTCACAAGTAGCTCCTCTCTTCCCAGGGGACAGTGAGTCCCAGGGGAAGGCAGATGATCTACTCTTTCTCTGAACCGTGGCCTCCCCTGCAGTGGACTCTGGAGGGCTCTCATTCTCCTGTGGGAGCTCAGACCTGGAGCTGGGAACTGGGGGAGAGGGCCCTGAGTGCAGCCTCTACACACCAGTCTGGGGACGGGCTGATCCTGACACCACGCGGCTCTGGGAAGCCTGGTCACAGCTTTCCCTGGAGAGCTGGCCAATGGGTAGCACCAGTGTGAGGGTGGGCTCTGCTGGCTCCCAGGACTTGAGTGACAAGCAGCTACGGTCAGGGCAGGACACATCTAGAGGCCCATCAGAGGTCACGGGACCCTGTGGATGGGGAACTTGGACTGCGCTGGGGTCCCCTACTGCCAACACCCCTGTGGACCTCCAGCTCTTGGTCGCTGTTCCTTCCCCTCCATGGCAGGACCCTTGAGACACTGATTGCCTCTGGGACTCTTTTGCTTCCCCAAGCACATGGGGAAGCTTGAGGGGAGCAGAGGAAAGCTGAGGACACAGGGTTCCAGATGGGGAGAGGGCAGCCGTTCACCTGTCCGCTCCCCTCTGCTCCATAGCAAGGGGTTCCGAGGCCCACAGAACCGGAACTCTCTGTGTACAGCACCGTCAAGTCTTCCCCACCACCCAGAGGGGACCCAGGGCTCTGCGACTCTGAACTGATTCCCCTCGGTGGCTTCCCTGGGGTTTCCTGCCTGGTACCCCCAATCTGGGGGCTGTCCCAGGCCCCCGGCAGCCCAAGAGGACTGAGTGGGTGAAGAGCAGCCTCTGGTTCTGGAGAGGCCTGAGTCCAGCCTTGAGCAAGTCCTCAGCCCTCAGCTGGGTTCCAGTTCAAACAGGCCCCCATCTTCATCCTCCTCTGGCCTCCAAAGGCCCCTCCAGGAGGAGCTCATGCAATCCATAGTTAAGTTGCCTCAGACCAAGCAGGCTTCCATGGAGGCTCCAGTCTTCCAAGTGGGTCCCTCCAGGGTCTAGCAGGATTGTTGCACACCCTGTAGCCTGTGAAGACAAGGAGAGAGATGCAGAGGGGCAGGGCTCCTGCCTGGGCCAGTCCACCCCTCTTCTGGCTCTGCCCTCTGCTTCCTGCCAGGTCAGCCCCGGAGGGTCATGCCATGCTGTTCCTGCCTGCCTGCCCTCCCCCCACCCTCCTCCCTCGCCTGGGTGCTGAGCAGTCCTTATGGCTGAATGCAGGTGATGACATACCACTTGGGGACAGAGTGCAGTCAGGCGCCTTGACAAGTGTGTCAAGCCCCCGTGCTCTGCCCCCGCCCCCCGGAGGATGGGAGAGTGGGTTGTACTCACTTCCCCTGTGTCTCTTCTTCCAGAGCCCATAGACCACGATCACCATCAGAGACACTGGGAGGAAGATCAGCAACCCCGGGAGCACAATGGAATACGAATCCTGGTGCCTGAGGGGACAGGACAGAGCGGGGAGGCACTGAGCATCCAGGTGCCCCACCCTGACCCATGTCTTTCTGGATGCCACGTAAGAAGAGCCGGGACCAGGAGAAATCCTCACAGCCCTGGTGGGAGTGACTGCCTCCCTTCCTTGGGGATCCAGCCATGGCAGAAGGAAGTGAGGACCTCAGAGGTCAGGGGAAGAAGTCCCAGGTGGAGAAGGGCATCTCTCCACTTTAGCACCTTCCCTCCATTGTTCCCCCAAACCTGCTCATCACTGAGGATGAGAAATTTAAGAGACCCCCATTTGTGACAGAAGAAACTGAGAGTCTTGCTCTCCTTGTAGTGAGAGCCTTTCCTCATGGCCCTGCCCTCCTTTGTCCTCTGAAGCAGATGTGGTAGGTGCACAATCTATATGCCCTTGCACCAGCCCTCAGCACCTCCATCTAAATTTTTTTCAGCCCTTGGACCTTCTCCTGTCAGTACAGTCCTCTTTGCCACCTCTTTGCAGGCAGCCCCTCACTGATGACCAATACGAGCAGTGTTGGTGTAAGAGTTGGTGTATTAATACCCCAGCTCCCTCGCCCTTCAGCTGGGAGTCTGATCCTGGGCCCCAGAGCTTCCTCTAGGCTTGTGCTCTGCTGCCCACAGTGGTGGCCAGCTTGATTAGGTTCTCTACCAACTGCTTCTCTTTCTCCCTTACCCCTGCTCTTTCCAGTACCCCAGGTCCCAGAGGCTGCTTCTGGGGGAGCCCAAATTAAAGCATCCACCATTTCCCACTTTCTACTCGCAAGTCACATCCTTGTCCTGTCCCAACCTTCTCCTCTCCACCCACAGACTCATACTGACCCATCTCCCACCCTCACTTCTCACTGTCATCCTCTATGTCCCCTCTCCAGCCTGACATCTGGTCTCCCACGACCGCCCATTCAGCATCAGGCCAGACCGACCTCCTGAAAAGGAAAGCTCTGCTATCACATCTGCACCTTGAGGTCTATTCAGGCACCAGTTACTGCTGCTGGATGTGGTCAAAAGCCACCCAAGCCCAGGACCCACAGGTACCTGACAGGGGACAATTTGTTGAGGAGAGACCCGCCGGTGTGGCACATTCCTGTGGTGGGTGATCTGGTGTGCAGATGCCCAGCCCTGGTGGAGATGGATGCTGGGGCAGCAGAGGAGGCTCTGGCATCGCTTGGAGACACAGTCACTGTCTGGGATTCCACGGCCCTGCTGGGCCCCATGGTAGAAGGGCCAGGGCTGGTGAAGCTGAAGCCTGTCATGGAGGTCAGTCTGATGGACTCTGAGGCAGTCGGGGGCACAAGACTGGTCAAGGTGAGGAGGCCAGGAGTGAAAACTGTCATGCTGGTGGTGAAAGGGGCATCAGGGCCTGAGGTGGGGGCTGGGCCCGATGTGACAACAATTCTGCTCTTGAGGATATTGGCCAGCTGTCTAAGAGGAGTACTTCTCCTGGTTGTGGAGGCTAAGGGGTCAGAGAGGGAAGAATGTTAGACTGAGTCAGGGGTCTCGCTGATGGGAACAGATCTTTGTCTCCCCTCCTTGACCCTGGACCAAGGATTCTGCTCTGCTGTGTGACCAAATGTGGGCTTGTCAGGGAGAAGAAGTAGGCACAGTAAAGAAGGAAGAGGCTCTCCCAGTTTCTTTAACTTTCCCTGTCAGGCCAACTCTCCTCCCTGTCTCCACCTCTCTAGTCACCTCCAGAACTTCCTTCTTCCTGCATGCCAAAGAGATTTCTTCACTAGCATGTTGAACAGGGACCTTCCAGGTGTTCCATAATTGGTGACCAGGGTCCAGAAATGAGGACAAGGAAGCACTGAAGGCCCACATTCCAAAGACCGCCTCCAGCAGCAGGGTCAGATGCCCACCTTAGGAGCTTAAGAAGAGACACCTGCTCTCATCATCCATCCACTCAGCCTTTTACCTCACATTTTCTAGAAGGCTGGCATTTGGGTGGTGGAAGAAGAAGGGGTTGTAGAAATCATGAGGTCCCATCTGTGGTGGTGTGATGGAGTCTATCTTTGCAGAGAGCAAGAGAATTGAAGAGAGATGGTGGGGGAGAGAGAGGGCTGGCACAGGCTGCCACATCCCATGACTGTGCATGGCAAGGACACACTCCTGAGGGCTAAATGGCCACCATGGAAGGTACCCATCTTTCTGGGCAAGGGAACCCAGAACAAGCAGCACTGGTGAGAGTGGGGATGGGGGAAGAGGCTGACCTGGAGCCAGACCTCCCACATCATCCTACTCAGCAGTGGAGAGATCTCAAAGAACCCTCAGAGAACTCATGTGTGTGTGTCTTAGGAGAGCCAGCATTTAGAGACCCACCTTACAGAGGATGACAAAGGGCTGGGTAGAGAAAAGTAACACCCAACAAAGAGGAGAAGGCAGGATGAGGTTACTGAGAAGAACCCCACCTTCCCCACCTGCTGGGATGAAGGAGAGGGAGTTAGGCAGCAGGCTAATACCCTCCTTCATACTGTGGGTGGCTTGGGCCATAACCTATGGTCTTCAAGGAGTAGAAGAGGATATATTGCTAGAAGATTAGAGTTTTTAAATGGGCTGAGGATTTTTTATTCCCTAATAACTGAAAAGGTCTGCTAAGTTGGAATCTCCCCAAATGGTCTTTTTAAAAGGTAGACCATGGGATTTGACAAGGGAGGGGGGTATATGCAAAGAGAAAAACAAAACCATTTCATGTTTGTATCCCTGCAGATTAAGACTTTTATACACTTGATTTTAACTATTTCTTGGGTCTAAAGCAGAACTGGAGAGGGGGAAGGAGATTCGGCACCACATCTTAGAGACAGCAGTTGCCCTAGCTCAGTCACAACAGAAGAGGGGGATGCCGGTGGGCCAGGGGATGGGCAAGGGTCATTAACTCATGCCATCACCATTGGCTGTTTTTTTCATGTTCTCTTGCTGGTTCCTCACTCTTTCCTATCTTATAAATGTGGGGGAACCTCAGGGCTTGACCCTTTTCTCTTTTTTACACAGAAGGGAGAGCTTCTCTATCCCCTTGATTTTTTAACAGATTTTTTTTTGAAATAGTATTCACATTCCACATATCACACCCATTTGCAGCACCAAATTCAATGACTTTTAGTCTATTCACAGAGTCATACAGCCACCACCACAGTCAATTTTGGAATATACCCACCATCTCCAAAAGAAATCCCCACCTTTTAGCTATTAACCTCTACCTCTCCTTCCTTCCCCCCAGCCCTAAGCAACAACTAATCCTCTTTCTGTCTGTATAGAATTCTCAAATCCCCTAGACTTTAAACCATCTTCACAAAGGACTTCCTGGGTGGCTCAGTTAAGCATTTGACTTTGGCTCAGGTCCTGATCTCAGGGTCGTGGGATAGAGCCCCTCTTCCCTCTGGCTCCCTGCTCAGCAGGGAGTCTCCTTCTCCCTCTCCCTCTGCCTCTGCCCTCCCCCACTCATACTCACTATCTCTCAAATGAATGGATTAAATAAAAAAAATCTTAAAAAAAAAACAAATAAAAATAAACTATCTTCACAGGGATACTCCCCCTGTGTATATCTCCAGCTCTGACCTCTCAGCTAAGCTCCAGGATTCACTGCTGCTCCATTTGCCCACTTGGGGTTCTAGGAGGTGTCTTGAACTTAACATGACAAAAGATAGCTCTTGATTTTTATCCTCCAAACTAGCATCTCTCCAGAGTCACCCTACCCAATAAATGGTACCGACATGCACCTTGCTGGTGGAATAAAAAACCTTACAGTCACTCTTGATTCCTCCCTTTCATTCACCCATCTTACCTCCAAAGTTTACAGAGTGGGCAGGAAGTGCGAACATCACAGATTTGAACCACTTCTCTCCACCTCATGTCCTACTTTAAGACACTCATTCTCAGCCAGAATACACACAATGGCTTCTCGGCTCATCTCCTATCCTTTCACAATCCACCCTCCACACAGCAGCCATTATACTCTTTTTTTTTTTTTTCCAGCCATTATACTCTTAAAGACAAGTCACAACACACTCCTGTAAACACTCCAATAGCTTCCTACTGTACTTAGAATGAAACCCAAACGTGGCATTATAGACTTTAGGGCTGCTGTTTGACTCTCCCAACCTTATCTCCTGCCACTGTGCCCCACACTCAATATGGGGCAGCAACACAGCCCTGCCTTATACAAGCCCGGCTCTTTCTCACCGCAGGGCCTTTGCACATGCAGTATTCCCTGCCTAGAATACAAAGCACCCACATTTCAACAGGGCTAGAAAGCTCTTCTCACACAGGACTCTGCTTGATGTCATCTGCTCAGGGAAGTCCTCTCTAGTTTCCCATGCTTCACTAGCTCCCCCCCAACAACGCTGAGTTACTTCCCAGTTTGTCACACTGCTTGTGACACACTCACTATCTCTCAAATGAATGGATTAAATAAAAAAAATCTTAAAAAAAAAAAACAAATAAAAATAAACTATCTTCACAGGGATACTCCCCCTGTGTATATCTCCAGCTCTGACCTCTCAGCTAAGCTCCAGGATTCACTGCTGCTCCATTTGCCCACTTGGGGTTCTTGAACACCTCTAGGAGGTGTCTTGAACTTAACATGACAAAAGATAGCTCTTGATTTTTATCCTCCAAACTAGCATCTCTCCAGAGTCACCCTACCCAATAAATGGTACCGACATGCACCTTGCTGGTGGAATAAAAAACCTTACAGTCACTCTTGATTCCTCCCTTTCATTCACCCATCTTCTTAAGAACATTTATTGTTATCTATAATTATTCTTCTGATGATGAGCAATCGCCTGTCATCTCTCATACGGCAGGACTGTGTCTAGTCTCTGGCACAGATTCGGGACTCGGGGAATGTATATTGAACAGATGATGGAATAAAAACAAAGCACAGAGAGCCCTAAGTGTGAATCTTGTTTCTGCCACTTGCTACCTCTGTGACTGTGGACAAGGTCAGATCCACAGAGGGTTTTTTAGATCTCATTTTCTTCATTGGTAAAGTGGGGGACAACAATGCCTGTGAAGATGTCAGTAAAGGAACCATGAAAACCCTGTAGCACTGCATGCCCATTGATGGATGATTCTTCTCACTACATCTGCTGTGAGTGGAGTATGGGGCAGGGAGGACACCCCTACCCTCCCAGTGCCCTGGCAGGCCTGCTCACCTGGAGACACTTCCAGTAGGAAACCCGTCAGGGGGTACAGGGTTCCTGAGCTGTTGCGCATGCACCAGTACCTGCCGGAGTCCTGGCGCCTGAGGGCCGCCATGGTGATCTTGACCACCTTGGCCTTGGGATCGTCCTGCAGCTGGTAACGCGTCCCCTGTACCCAGCCCCTGGCGAATCCAGGCTCACACCGCTTCCTCCTGATTTTGCACCATACCTTGCCCTCCATGTGGTTTTTGCGGCTCTTGTAGGAGCACTGCACAGACAGAGTCTCCCCTTCAAAGTGCTGGACTTTAGTGTACACGTTCTCGGCGGGGACACCTGGGGAGACACTGCTGGTGAGCAAGGTCTGGAGAGAGAGGAGGAAGGAGGCATCTCAAAGGCTGGGATGAGGGGAGAGGAGGTGGATACGACCCTGCTGTCATGGAACCAGAGTTCCAGGGAGAAACACAGCCCTGCTCCGAAAGAACTCCTCCATCCAACAGAGGAGATGCACAGGCCCTGCTTCAAACAAGCTCCCAGTCTGAGGAGGAAGACACAGGCCACTCCCTCAAGGAGCTTCCAGTCTTTTGGAGTAGTAGACAGTAGCCCTGCCTTCTGGAAGTTCCCAAACTAGAAGGAAGACAATAGTCCATGCCCTTGGTGAGTTCTAGGATGAAGATATAAGACTAGCCCTCAGGGAACTCTCAGTCTGATGGTTGAGACACAGGCACAGCCTTCAGGGAACCCCCAGGCTAATGGAGGAAACTCAGCCTTTACATTCAGAGAGCTCCAACTGACATAGCCCCTTTTTTCATGGTATTTTCTAGCCCAATGGGAAGGTAATAGCCCCATCTTCAGGGTCTTGTGGGAAAGACCTAGGTCTTGTCCTCAGTGAGAGATATACAGAAGTCACAAAGTTACAAAATTCCAGAGCACAAACAGCTTAGATAAAAAAGAAAATCCAATTGTTGAAAAAATTAAGAGTAGTTATTTATTTCACAAATAACTTCATCATAGTTATCTTTTAAATAGCAAGGTGCTGTAGGTCATTCTTGGTGCGGTTTCCTTTTAAAACATTCTAGTTGCATAAAACCCAGAGATTAAAAATGCACAAACATACAAATAAAGTCCCAATGGAGTACAAACCAAAGAACTATACAATTAGTCACAGTTCATCCATAGCCTATTACAGTCTCCACCTAGAAATAAGATGTGATCTGTGCATTTTACAATCCACAGCTGGCGGGGAGAGAGTAGAACTAGGGCTGAAGGTGGGGAATCAGGGGACAGGGAGACGGGCAAAGCTGTGATGGTCTCCCCCCACTCCACTGCCCACCGTACACCCAGCATTTACCCCTCTCACATCCCCCAGAGCCTGCCGTCGACACACACACACACACACACACACACACACACACACACATTTCTCCCCAGCAGGACAGAGTGGAGAGCACACATTTTGCAGTCTAAATAAATATGGGTTTAAACCCTGGTTCCACCACTGACTAACTGTGTGAGTAGACCCCAAAAATCTGCTTCTTTATCTGTCTCAGGTTGACTGTGGGAACTGGGCCCCAGGACTGTGCCTCGAAGGGAGGTGGTGCTCCACGTGCTTCCCTTTCTCAAATCCAGGTTGCTTCAGACTTCTCCAGTGGAGCCCAGAGCTATGACAGCCAAGGACCCCACAAATGACAGAAGATGTCTACCTGCTTTCACCCCAGCTGCACTACAGCTTAGAGTTGTGCTAAGGTAGCACAATGTCTGTCTGGACATTCCTTTGTCCTATACAAACCAACAGAATGATCCAAGTCAGTTAACTGGCAGGTGGGAGGTTGGAGGACCCCAGGATTACTTCACACTTCTTCCCTGGCAAGGAGAGGGGGCTTTCTAGGAGAAGTGCGGGGTCGGGAACTCTTGTAAAGGTCTGTGTTCATTTGTGCCCACCTTCCACCCCTCTCACAGGTGGTGGCCAGAACTGTACAGGAGAGGGTAACTTGGTGACCATGGCAATAAGAAAGGCAGGACTGCAGAAGGCCTCCTCAAGGGGCATTTAGTAGCTATGGGGTGAGCGAGGCCTTCAAGGAGGGCTTCCCCCTCAGGACAGGGGGATGAGGAAGAGCGTATTGGCACAAAAAGCACTCAGCCAGTTAAAACACACACACGTGATGCAATGATTCTTGTAAGAACCAAATAGGGCTTTCTAGAGAAGGGAAGGAGACTTTCTGGGTGAGGAAACAGAGTGTCCATGATCAGATGTCCTGACCAACCCTGGCAGATGAATGGGCCCAACAGCGAGGGTCCAGAGTTTTATCTTAGTTTGTGAGTCCTGTGTTATCTTTGCCTGGGGCCAGATAGTGGGACGTGACCTTCTTACTTGTTAGGAGCCACTAGGTCAGCCCCATCTCCCTTCTCCTCCAACCCCACAAAGCATCAAACAAGATTATTGGGCAAGGAAAAGCAGGGAGGGAGAGTCCAGAAAAAGGCCATTCCCTCCCTCCTATGCCAGCTCCTCTCACCTGATACAGGGCGCTGGAACCACAGCAGCCCCAGCAGCAACAGCAGGAAGGTGGGAGCCATGGCTCCATCCAGTTAGGGACAGTCACAGGCCAGCAGGGGGCCGGGACACCTCGAATCCAGGGTTAAGGGCCCAGGCCAATGCGGGATGTGCCACTTAGGTCTGCCAGGGAAGGACCTGGCCTTCTCAAAGTGCAGTTGCCCATTTAGGGAAGTGAGGAAGTTGTGGGACCCACAGAGATCGGCAGACCGCAGGGCCCGCAGAGCATTCCGAGGGCGGTGCTGGCTGCTGTTCACGCCCTCTTCCCCGAAGCTTCGGGCAGGTGTGGCTGCTCCACCCAGTCTGGGGCCCCTGCAGCGCAGGAGGGGCTCTCAGGGTTTGAAGACTTCCAATCCTTTCCTGGAAACTGCCCGGTGGGTGTGCCTCCTACCTTGAAGCAGGGGATTGGTGTAGGGGACTGGGGTGAGTTTTCTGGACCCTCAACTACAGGCTCCCTGGGATTCCCTGGGCTCAGAGACCCAGAGGTAGGGGCCCAGGCTGGAGCAGGGCACCTCGGATCCTAGGTTTTCAGCAACACACATTCGCAATGAGTTTTCTTGTCAACTCCATTCATTCATTTCACTCAGCTCTCTACGATGCGCTCCTTCTGGTGCCCTCTTTACCAAGTTCCGGGCTGGTCAGAACAGTCCCCCTCGCTCATACTAGCAAAGAACCCCTTCCGAGCTCAAAGGCGATCTTATTTCTGCTACAGTTAGAGTGACGGAAAAAAAGATGCAAATTGTTAAGGCTCAGGGCATAGTTTGGGCTCGCGCTGTGACACGTGGGGACACACACACACACACACACACACACAAGCTGTCTTTCCTTTTGACTACTCACTTGTCTCCTTATCTTTACCCCTCTCTCGCATTCTCCCACCAACCAGTCTAATCACCCACCAGCTCCGCCCCTCCCCCGCCTCCCTCCTGCAGGCTCCCCTCCCCCGCTTCTCCAAAAGCCACGCCCCCAGCCCCCCCTCCCCGGGCCCCCGGCCTGGCCCCCTGCCGCATGCGCATGCCCACTCAACTTCCTCTCACTCAACCCTATCTTGCCCAGACAGCCGCCCGGCTGCAGCCGAAATAACCCAGCATTTGGCCCAAGACCCCACCCTTCACTCAGTCGAGAGCTCTAAGAATCAGAAAAATAGAATTCTGACGTCCAAGAGCTGTGTCATCTGCTCACTGGGGGCGAGGGGGCCTATACGATTATGTGTTTTCCCCTACGCGCCCTTCTTTTCCTTAGACAGGAACTTTGTTTTCCTTAGACAGGACTCACAAGTAAAAAGTCTTCAACTGAGCTTGAACTCGCAAACACCAAACCAAGGAAGCTTGATCTCTGCTGACTCCAAACTTTCAGTCTCTTAACTTACTCTATTCATTCATTCGTTCCTCTCTACAGTCTTACGCACCACATGAGGTGCCAAGCATATGGGGTAGAGGAATGTCACTTTAGACCTCTCAGCTCCCAGAAGACCTGTTTCACTTTCTTCATTCACCCTTACTGTTTAATAGGTCTTCCCAGTGTTCAGATGACTGCGTTCAAAGGCTCTTTGCCCTCCCAATGCATGGTGTCTTCCTTCCTTTCTTCCATCCCAACCCTAAGTGGCTTCAAGAATGGGAGTGGGGGGGGGGGGCTCCACTTACCTCTTGTAGGAACTTATTTCCTGGAATCACAGTGATAGCTGTGACGATAAAACCCAGCACTCTCATTCCACTGAGAGAGGAAGTATAAATTGGATTCATTGTTTCTTGAGAGAAATTTGGAAGGATTTATCAAGATCTCTAAAAATGTGTATCCATCAGGCTTTTATGAACAAGAAGATTTAACATAGCACTAGATTATTTTTCTTTACATTTATTTTCCCCTCAAAAACTAGGATCTAATTTAGAGTAAAATTCCCCTTTCCACAAAGAAAACTCCAGATTCAATTTTCTTCAACTTCCTCAGTGAGCTGTACCAAATACATAAAATGAAATAACACTGATGTTACGGAAACCGTTGAAGATAGAAGAGGAGATATATCCCAACTTGATTTGTAAGGTCAGAATATCCTTGACACTAAAACCTGACAAGGACATTACAGGAAAAGAGAAGTACAGATGTGCATGCTTTATGCACATAGATAGAAACATTTCTAACAAACCAAAAGCAAATCAAAACCGTCAATGTATATAATAACATAAAACAATATGACCAAATAGAGTTTATCTCAGGAATGCTACCTATGTTCAACATTTGAAAATCAGTCAACCTAATTCATCCCATCACCAGAATAAACGACAATTATGGGATTATCTCAAACAGATGCAGAAAAAAGAATTTGCACTACTCCCACCACAACCACGACCAATTCATAATTAAAAACTCTCAGCAAAAAAAAAAAAAAGTTGTAGAAGAGAATGTCCTGGCTTTAATAAGGGACATTTACCAAAAACCTATCTCTAATACTGTATTTATGGAAAATATGTTTTATGTTGGCTGCATTTCTCTTAAGATAGTTCAATGGTAGACGTAGATTCTGAGAGCTCAATGCCCTGGCCTTGCTAGATGGTCGGTGTTCTGAATATGATTCTGGGCTTTTCTTGTTTTAAGGATGTAATATCTTCTGTTCCCTGAAACATTTATCTTTCACTCACAAGCAATTATCCTGTTTGTTCAGTGTGATTTTTCTCTTAGGCTATGAATCTCCTCATGTATAGAGCAAACAGAATAATGGATCCTGGCTATCACATCTTATTTGCAGACAAAACATTTTGGAATAATTGTCTTCTGCTCACATTTTGGGCTGCCAAGTCATCTGCTTTTGCCCATGTTAATTGCATCTGAATTTTTTTTTTTTAACTTCAAGGAATTCCTCAGTTTCTGGTCTGCTGATTATGACTTTTCTTATTTGCAATTTAACAATTTATTTTGGAGTAATTTAGCTTTTAACATATTCAAGCTAGGAGGAGAGGAAAGCTAGTGAGATTCGTGTGCCATCTTGCTTAGTTCCCCCTACACATTTCAGTTGCATTTGAGCCCAAGGAAAAATACAGAGGACTTTCAGGTAGTGCAAAGGTGAGAAACAGAGAACAGGTGAGGAAGTGAGGCAGGTGCCCAGCTGAAGGGGGAGTGGTGAGAGAGGGCAGGAGTCCAGCGAAAGAAGAAGCAGGCTGAGGTGAGGGAAGGTGTTACCTGGGAGCTGGTCCAGGAAGCCGAGTTGTTGATCAGATGCAGAGAAACCTTCCATGGGTGATCAGCCTGGAGGAGTTAGGGGTTAGGGAGGTGGGTCTCAGAGCGCTTAGTACTGGGATGAAGGCTCAATCAAATGAATGGGAGATGGAGGATTTCTCAAGAAGGCTTTCTTCACAGGACTGTGGCATGAGTAGTTAGGGGGAGATTCTCCCAATAGCTGGGCAGGGGCAGGAGATAGGGTATCTTGGATCTGCAGAGGATGCACCCAAGAGTCCTAGGGCCCAGGCTGGTCTGACACAATCAGAAACTTCCATCACTGCTGTCCCTACAATATCCTTATCACCCTGAGGAGGGAGGATGAGGAGGAAATTCTAAATTGAGGTGAATCTTTTCCTCACCTTCTTTCCCTGCCCCTTCTTCCTACCTATCCCTGTTACTGATCTCCCCCTCTGTCCCCCTCCCTTCCTTTTGCCTACTTCCAGGCACCCCTTCTTTCCCCCTAAAAACTTGGCTCCGGATAGAGATAGGGATCAGAGTTCAAGTGGGGTGGGAGGGATAGAGCCAGGGGAGTAGAAACAATCTTACCAGGTCAGAAAGGACAGGGACATCGGGCTGAACCATCAGCAGGGTGGTCAGGCTGAATCATCAGAGGCTACTGAGGCCAGAAAAGAAGAGCAGATTTGCTGAGGTGATGGGAGCATGGGGGAAATGGTAGAGAAAAGGCTCCAGAATCAGAGCTAGGCAGACCAGGTATGGGGGCCACACAGAGGGCCATAGGGAGGG
Organism: Mustela erminea; assembly: GCF_009829155.1. Lineage (NCBI taxonomy): Eukaryota > Metazoa > Chordata > Mammalia > Carnivora > Mustelidae > Mustela > Mustela erminea. Next base: position 88,000,465 of record NC_045617.1, read on the forward strand.
GTCTCAGGAGCCATCAGTAGAGAGCCTGGGGTTTTGCCCCGTCTGTGCTCCTAAGGGCTGGGTGACAGGTTTTGGCCAACCACATGGATCTCTGAGCCTCATTTCCTCAACTGTGACATCTTGGATAGCCCCTGAGATGCTTTAGGCTCTGAATTCCAGAAGGTTTCGCAGGGAAGGAGGAATAAAATGCCTGTATATTCTCTCACAGTGTTCCTATTCCCACTGAGCACTTTACTGTGTCTTCATTTTGCTGGTTAAAAAGATGTAAAGTAGCATTTCATGGTTGTTTTAATGGACATTTCCTAGATTACTAGCAGGTGTGAATACTGTTTGCCTGAATAGTAAGTTTATCAAGTTTTTTAAAAATTTAACTAGAATGTGAGAGTGATCTGGCTGCAACATCTGTCACCCAGCTGATCACCAGGATTGATTGGGTTGATCTGACTGACTAGACAGTTGTCCTCTTCCACCCTCACCACTAACCCCCTTCCCCCCACCCACCTTCCCCTACCCACCTCTCCTTCCTCATCCTTCAGTTTGTTTCCCAGAGTCAAGTGTCTGTCATGGTTTATCTCCCTCTCTGATTTCTTCCCACTCAGTTTTCCTCCCTTCCCCTATGATCCTTTTTGCTGTTTCTTATGTTCCACATATGAGTGAAACCATATGATAATTGTCTTTCTAAAGAATATACATTCTATTTACTTAACTGAAGAGCCATATTTATATTGATTTACTCCTGTTGCTCCTTTAAACTTACCAGTATCTACATATTTCGTCTCATGAGACAAGAACTTGCCATCCTTTCATGGTCTTCTGGTCTCTTCTCCTCACTCTGTGTTAATGTCGTCTGGAATATTACTTTTCAGTTGTCATGGATATATTTTCTTTTTCTCTAAATGTTGGCTCTAGTTGCTTTTTGTTTGTTTGTTTAAGAAAAAATATATACTCTCCAAGGTGCTTGATCACACTATTTCCTCATCTCTTGCAGCATCTTCTGGATTTGTTTTGAGTGTTTCCACCAGGTATATGTTCAGTGGGGATCTTTGCATGTGGAAAACTTTCTGAGGCTTTCAAAGTCCCAAAGTATTATGATCACATATTTGAATGACAGTTTGGCTGGATATAAAATTCTAGGTATGAAGTTCTTTTTTTCAATCCTTTAATAATACTCAACTGTCTTCTGGCATCCAGTGCTCCTCTTAAGAATTATAGTGTAGACCTGGGGCACCTGGGTGGCTCAGAGGATTAAACCTCTGCCTTTAGCTCAAGTCATGATCTCAGGGTCCTGGGATCGAGCCCCGTATCAGGCTCTCTGCTCAGTGGGGAGCCTGCTTCCTCCTACCCCCTGTCTGCCTCTCTGCCTACTTATAATCTCTGTCTGTCAAATAAATAAATAAATTCTTTTAAAAAAAAAAGAATTCTAGTGTAGACCTAATTCTTGTTCTTCTATAGGTGATCTGAAAGTCTTTAGAATTTACTCTCTGTCTTCGATATTCTTACACTTCATATGATGAGTTTAGGGCTGTATGTGTGTGTGCATGTATGTTTGTTTCCTATTTTCCCTTCTTGGCAATATACGAACCTTTATGATCCAAGATCCTTTCTTCTTCTATAATTTTGAGATTTATATTAATTTTTTCTTCAATTTTTTTCTTTCCATCTTTTTTCTTTCTCAGGGATTTTTGTAACCATTATCTTGGTACATCTACTTTTCTATGTTTCTTCGCTTATCTTTGATTTTTTAATCTTCTATGCTTTACAGGAACTTTCTAAAGGGAGAATTCCTGAGCTTTTCTTCTAGCTCATGCTCCTACCATGTCTATTCTTTATATATCACATATATTGTGGTCTTTATTTCAACCATAATATTTTTCACAAGTATTATTTTAATTTAGCAGTTTTAATGGTTCTTGCTTTTGAATCATTAGTTTATGAATATACCCTTACCTCTTAGCCATACTGGCAATATTTACCTGTAATTTTTGTGCTTTCAGTCCCCATAGTTCTTCTTCGGATGGTTTCTTTTGTTTGGTATGTTGTTACTCTTTTAAGGTAGTAGTTCTCTTAAGGCACCAAGTTATTTTGGCTTCTGAATTCAGATACCCCTAGGGTGATCATATTCCCAGTCTAGTGATAAGGGAAGAAAGGAAGGCTAGATCCTTTTATCTCATGAACTTTAAAAGTGGTACTTAGAGCATAAGAGTACCCTTTGTGTGCCCACATTGCTGTCATTATCATTCTCTGGCCAGGATTTCACCTTTAAACACTTTGGGACATCTTCTTCAGTTTGTAACCCACCTTGGACTTGGGAGAAGGAAAGGGTTAGGGAGAAAATGCCCATAGGCAGTTGGCCACCTATCTTCTTCAGTCACCCATTGTTTTTTCTGGGCTGCATGGCCCACTAGAGCACCTGTGACCTAGGCTGATGAGCCTATTTTTGCAATGAAGGGAAGGTCATAATGGTCTCAAAGCTCACAACTCCAAGAGTCAAGAGCAGAAATCAAAAGTTTCCTCTCACCTGTTTTTTGTTATGTCTCCAGCCACCATCTGCCCATTTGTGATCTCACACCCACATTTTCACACCAATATAGCTTCTGGCTTCCACATTATGTTGGTTCCATTTGGTTTCATTCCAGAAATCCCATGTCTAACTGACTTTAGACATTAACTCTAGAGGAACTAGAGTTAATGACCTCTATCCTCCTCTAGAGTTAATGACCTCTAGAGGAGGTCATTAAGTTCCTCTAGAGTTAATGACCTCTATCCTCCTCTTTATTCCTCTCTCCCCAGTTTTGAATCTGAGCCTTGGAGATGCCTCTATAATACCCCATACTTCAACCATTTGGAAATAATCCTTAAGTCCCTTCTTCCTAACTTGGAGTCCGCATGAGCTATCTGGCTGTCCCTTCCTAGAACTCTCCCTTCTGGTGACCACCTGACCTACTTGGCTCAGAGCCATTAAGAGAGGGAGAGCCAGAGGTCCCCTCAAGAGAAGTTATCAGAACTAAGGAGGACAAAAAGAAGACAGTGACTGCCTAGGGAACTAGAATAGAGAATGAGATTTGCCTCTAAGAACCTTGAAAGAAAGTAGAAAAGGGACAGAGCCAACTCCTTAGGATCCCTCGGGCCAGGGGTAACTGATGCTTGGGATCTTTATAATCAGCTGAAGTCTAGTTTGGCACTTAGCCCAAAGGGGAGGAGTTTCACCCTAAGCTAATGGGAAGCAAGGGGCAGACCTGGGACACACTGATGCGGGGGTCTTCCTGGACAGGCTTGCCTCCTGGGGCACCCAGCACACCCATGACTATCTTCATGTTCAGGTCAGATTCTGCATGTTTATCTCCCAGGGTCTCGAGCCTAGCAAGCCCTGAAGGTAGCTTCCCACCAGCCAAAGCTCCAGAACCCAGGAGCTCAAACCACAGACATAGGCCTCCTTGGTGCTCCCTTCCCCAAATCTGAGGTGACCCAAGCTGCCCAGTCACTCTTCAAATACCTCACTGAGACCCCAGACCTACCTGTACTTGGTAGAAGCCAGGTGGGTGTCCACACAGGAGAAGTGGTTGGGGCTAAAGCATAAAGAAAGTAGACCACAACTGTCCGCAGGCCCCAAAGACAGAATTGAGTCTGGCCCCAAAGCTGTGAGAGAAAGTAGGGGACATGGAGATAGTACCTCAGGGTCTGTTAGAACAGGGGTGATCTGTGCCTAAGATCCACACACCACTGCTATCGCTGTATGTGTGTAAGAAAAAAAGAAACATAGAGAGACACTCTGGGTTTCTGTCTAGTGAACCTTGGGCAGATCTTTCCACCAGTTGGGGCTGGGACTATTAGCATGAGGGAAGAGCTCTTCCCTGGAGACAGGGCCCTCAATCCCCTTGGATCAGAGCAGAAGATCTGGTGGGATCTGAGGTGACTGTAGCACATGAAGGGGGCAAGCAACAGTTCTTCCCAGACCTGGGAGGGATGGGAGTATTTCCTCAAGAAGGAAGCTCAGCTGGAGATACCACCAAGCTGATAATTCTGAGAATAGTGACCAAGTTGCTGCAAGAGTTGTAACTTCCACACCATTAGGGGGCACTGAGTCCTCCTCCCTCAACTAAATCATGGTGATGAAAAAATCAGCATCTAGCCCACCCCAGATTGTGCGCTGAGAGTTCTGAGCTGCCATGTGGGGCTTGGAACTGTGACTAACCTGGCATACTCATTTACAGATGTCTGCTGACCCTGGGTTTTCCTCATATGGCTCTCCCTTGAGAGGGTGCTGGCATTTCACGGAGAGTGCCTATCCCACCAACTCATAAAGTTCCACAGGCACAACTCTATTTCCCCGGGAACCTGGATAACAAGCCCTCAAGTCAGGGCCCTAACTGTCTCCAGCTACCCCTCTCCCAGGGCTGGAGTAATAGGAAAGGAAGCACACACCCACAGCATAGTCCCCAAAGCCAGCCTTCTGGTCACAGAACCACCCTCCTCCCTTCCCCACCCCTCCACTTCACCCTCCCGATCTCACCTGAGGCCAGGAGCCCCAGCAGGACAGGTGGCAGGATCAAGCATAGGGCTCCCCAAAGATGTTACTCCCAACCTATTTCTGACAGTGTTGGAGAGAGGTGAAACAAAGCGGTAATGTATTAACTATCCGTGATTCCATGCTGATATAAGTAATGACAGTGGAGGTGAGAAGGGGAGACCTCTGGGGAGAGGGAAGCAGAAGGTGAGCCTGATTCTACTGCAGCTTCCCAGCATTTTGAAACAAGAAAAATTAAGAAAGGCCAACAACATGATTGAGGAAGGAAGTAGCCTGACAGGGAGGCTCTGTGCCTGACAGGGAGGCTCTGTGGGCAGTGGGGAGGAAGGAGCAGCGAGGCCTAGGTGGGGGTCTACCACTTTCAGGTTCTATTTCTGGGCCTGAAGACCTCAGTCCTGCCTCAGGCACTCACTTTTGCCCAGCTTCTTCCCATTTCACTCTCCTCCACCATTGCTACAAAAACTTCTAAGAATGCCCAAGAAGAGATCTATGGTAAAAGAAGAGGCCATTCCTCTATTCTTTTTTTTTTTTTTTTCTAAGAGATAGAGATAGAGCACGTACACAAGTGAAGCAGGGCAGGGAGGAGGAGAAGAGGGAGGGAGAGAATCTTAAGCAAGCTCCACAATTAGTGGGGAGCCTGACTCAGGACTCTATCTTACAGCCCTGAGATCGTGACCTGAACAGAAATCAAGAGTGGGATGCTCAACCGACTGAACCACATAAGCACCCCACCATTCTTCTATTCTGTCTCTCCATGCACTACCTGTGTGTGGTTGGGGGGCTGTGGGGTCTCTCTCGTCCCCAGGGCAGCTCAGGGTCTGTACTCCCAGGCATGGTGGGTCAGTGATGTGTTTTCACCCTGGGAGGTTTTTGAATGGGGGCCGAGTTTCAATTCCAGGCACTGTGAAGATGGTGAAGAGGTGCTGAGCAGGGAGTATCAGAGGGGAAGGCGAAAAGGATGGGTCCGTTGGGCACAGGAAGCAGGGAGGAGAGCTCAGCACTAATTCCACGTCTTCAATTCTCATTCTTCTCATTCCCTACAAGGGTTCCATCAACATTGGTTGGAAGAATCCTCGAGTGGGTGAAAGATGAAAAAGTCTCTCATTTTAACAATGTGTGTGTAAAATGTAAAGAGGGAAAAGACATCCAATATTGGAACAAACTGAGAAACAAGGTGTGTTAGAGAAGAGAAGGGAGTTGGGGTAAATTGGAAGGGGAGGTGAATCATGAGAGACTATGGACTCTGAAAAACAATCGGAGGGGTTTGAAGTGGCAGGGGTGGGAGGTTGGGGTACCAGGTGGGGGGTATTATAGAGGGCACGGATTGCATGGAGCACTGGGTGTGGTGCAAAAATAATGAACACTGTTATGCTGAAAATAAATAAATTAATTTAAAAAAAGAGAGAGAAACAAAGCGGTAATGTATTAACTATCCGTGATTCCATGCTGATATAAGTAAATGGTGGAGTAAATTTATAGGTAAGTAGGGGAGAACAGACAAATCTGTACAGAACTCCAAATAATTTATATGGATCCTCTGCCCTCAAGGGGAGACACATAACCCTCACCCCTTAAGTGTGATCTGTCTGCGGTGCCTTCTTCCAAAGAGAATGGCGTGGAAAGAGGGAAAGAGTAACTTCAGAGTGGACAGACCTGGCAAGCACCACCTCAGCTCCATGACCAAGTTTAAGAGTGATCACGATACTCATGTGGATTGTATGTACCCCTGACATGATCTGATGAGAATGGCACTTTACTTCTATAGTCTTCCTCCCAAAACCCCTTACCCCATGAGAGAAAATATCAAACAACTCTCAAATGAAAGACAGGTATTTTTTAAGAACTTAATTTGATTAGGCATAAAGAACAGCAAACAAGACCATGTAAGGGACTAACATATCTAAGGAAGGCACACCGACCAATGTACGTGCCCAGTGTGCTCTGAACTCACATGGCTGGTGTTCCCAGTTGGTTATAGCCTAGCTTCCGCTAGGTGTATTCAGTCTCCTCTTCATGGAATAAGATCGTCTCACCTCCCTAAAATGAGCAGACACTTTGGCCTGCTTAAGACCACTCATGATCCTAGACTACCCTGCCCTGGTCTTTCTGTGGAAGAAGGACCAGGGAGAGGGGTGACAACAAAGGGGAGGAGGTGGAAAGCTGGAGTCTCTGAGGAAAATAAGCAGGGATCCTGGAGCCCAAGCTGTCATTGGGCACCAGGAGGCTGTTCAGGGGAGAGGGGACAAAATAGAGGAGGAGTCTACAGCCTCTTCCTGTCTGTGACCACCACAGAACTAAAATGAGGACACAGCTACTCTGCATTAATTGTATTTCTAGGCTTTGTAGAGGCCTCAGCCTGCATTAAGACCCCATAGCCTGTGCCCACCCCTTTCTCTGGTCCCCAGTGTGTCTGGTCTCCCCAAGGCCCCAGTCCTAACTGCAATGCTGGTCATGCCTCAAACCATGCTGAATCTTTCAGGGCTGCTCCCCAAATAGCTTCACAGGTGTCGGGCCATAAGGGGGTCCTCTTGCAAGGAGCTGGAACAGAGAACTGTATGCAATGGCTGCTTACAATGGTACCTTATCCTGTGTAGTGTCCTAACGCTACCATACTGTGGACACTCTTTGTGCCTCTCCAGACAGACTGTGAGCCCCCTGGAGGCCAGGCAGCCTTTTCTCTCTGTGAGCCCTGCCTTGTTCAATCTTGCAACATCTTCCAGGCATTCTCCTTGATCTGACAAGGAAGGGACCACAGAGCTCATCTCCAGCTTCTAATCATGGAGGCTAAGCTACAAAACAATGGACAAGTGACTTGTCCAAGGTCTCATGGAGATTGCACAGTTGAGCTGGGCATTGGAACCCTGTCCCCCAACACTCCCTAGCAGTTTGCCCACTGCTAAGCAGTCTTGACCCACCCCGGCTGTGTCCCCATCATCCCTCCAAATAGGCTGGCCTCACTCTCACAGACCCATGGACAAGGAAGCATTGGAAGAGACTTGGGAGGAAATGGATGCAAGGATTTAGGCACCAAAATCATATGAGCCCTTTCTTTGAAAATGAAAAATTAAAAAAAATCAGAAGTATAATTCCTTTTTTAAGAGAAGTCTGCTTTCATTGAATGGAAACTCTAAATTAAACTACCCAGCTGTAAAAGTACCACGTGCTATAAAAAGTTTTAATCTGTGTTAATAAGAAGTTAAATTTATAACAAGGAACTGAAAGCTTTGTTGGCTAACCGGTTCTGTTGAAAGAGAACGCTTGAAAGCAGGCTGTGCGACAGAATTTCCTGCTGTGGCGGAGAGGTCCCCTGTCTTCTTGCAGGGCACAGCAGCCACTAGTCACGTAAGGTCACTGAGCATCTGACATGTAGCAGGTGCCACTGAAAAACCAAATTTTGATTTTTCATTGAATTTTAATTAACTTAAATGTAAAAAGCCATGTGTGGTTAGTGGCTAGAGTATTGGCACAGCTTGAAGTGAGTGAGGTCAACTTTAACAATATCCAGCCTCCCTCCAAAGGGGCAGATTTCTTTGTTGCATGGTGTTTGTGAATGTCGAAACTATAAAGCCAGTTGAAGATCACATATGAGAAAGATCTCAGTGCATTGTCTAAAAGACAATATTCAAAATATGACTGTGCTTCAGATTGGGATCTTAAGTAAGATCCCGAAACCTAACACATAATGGGAAAAACGGATTAATTAATTATCTTGCCAAATGCTTTCGTCCCACAAAAATCTGCGGAGAAGAGAAAGCTGAGTTTATTGCTCGTGGCGAACAGGGAGGACACCGCCTCGGCAGAGCTGTGGCAGTGTCCTAGAGGAAGGCAAGGTCCGAGTTTATCGAGAAGTTTGGTTGAAGGCAAGTGTTGGCATAGCAGGGGCTGAATCAGGAGTGGGGAAGGATTGCTGTACATCGGTCCAGGACTGGCAGGAACAGCAAGGCGAGGATTTTGAGGCAGGGATTCAAAGGTTCTTAGGGCACAGACTATCTCGTGATGCTTTCCATTGGAGAGTCGATGGATCTTCTAGGAGGTGTCTATAATGAACAATGAAACCGTTTACCTAGTCAAAAACACCTGGAAAAGTAAAGTAATACTTAGGAACTGTGGAAGAGCAAAGTCATGTTGACATGGGCGGTAAGATGTGGCCCAAACGGAATGTGGTTATAATGGTTTCAGCACACAGCACAAACATTTATTTTTCAAACAAAGGCTATCATGGACAAAAGCAACACCGGAGAAGAGCTCCACGCGGACACTGGCCCTCCTGCCTACAGCCACGGGAACCACACGGTGAAGGTCTGAACTGCAGCGACTCTGAGTCAGACAGATGCTCTTGGCTCTTCCTGGAATGAGAGACAGTGGCAGCAAACACCTGCCACTCTCCACCTGATCCCTTCTTGGAAGAAAGCTTCTCATCACTCATCACCCCCCATGTTCTGTTGAGGTACGAGTCTTTCTGCTGTCCCCCTCAGAACACACTGTAAGACCACTGAAAGTGGCCGTCGCCAATAGGCTCCTCAGCTGTGGGATATCACATGGCTGGCTGCAGTTCTTGGACTGTCTTGTCTTGAATATGGGACGAGGACCCCAGGAAGCTGGAACATTCAGCTGATCTTCCTTTTACTACCTGTGTAAGTAACAGACTGTCTAAATCTAAAAATGGCTCCTTGTGTCTTCTGCACCAAATTACTGAGGCCTGGCCTCACAGATGCTTGCCGAGTAACAGATGAGAGACAGAGGGGAGATATTTGCAGTGTCTAAAACTGACTGTGGATGAATACCTAAAGGAACCAAGGAGTTACTGAGAATCCACAAGCAGAAGAAAGGATGCCCAATAGCAGAATGATCAGAAGCAGGAGATCCACCGCAATAAAAATCCAAATGCCTAAAAGCCCACAGAGAGATGTTTGATCTTGTTTGTTCTCAGAGAAACACTCCTGTGAAACGCTGAGCTGCCCCTTTTTTACTGGGCAGACTGGCAGGGGCTAGGAAGTTGGATAAGATTCAGTATCGGTGAGATTGTGAGAAAGTTCTGGAACTACCATGTGGAATAAATGTGTGACTGTCCTACACTTAGTGCCCAACTCCTCACTGTATACTCTATTGTGGTTACTGGTTTTTGTGTCCTGTTGAGGAAACATTTGCCTACTCCAAGGTCATATTTTCTGTTTTCTTCTAGAAGCTTTCTTGTTTATACCTTTCATATTTAGGTCTATGATCCATTTTAGCTCATTGTGTGTATGGTATGAGAGAAGGGTAAAAGCCTTTTTTCCTCCTAGGCGACTATCCAAAAGACCATCAACATCTGTTAGGAAGACCAACCTTCCCCACTAAATTCCAGGGGCACCTGTGTGATAATCGGGTGAATACACACATGGATGTGTTTCTGAACCCTTGCTTTATTCGTGTTATGCCTCCTGGGTATGTGATCTAGAAAAAAGTCTTACATGGATCCTCCAGGAAGATGATGAGGATGTTTACTTCAGACTGCTTTTCATTTTTCTGGATTTTGCTTGTTTGTTTATTTTTATAGTCAGCTGCTGAAGCAGGTTAGGTGTCCATCACAAGGGGAACAGAAAAGTAAAATTCAGCACTTACATGGAATCATACACAGCAGGCAAACAAATCGAAGATTTAAATCTACATTGAGCAACAAAGACAGTCTCAAGCAAAATAGAAGGATTGAATGAAATTTATAAACAGTTACAGTTTTCAAAAAAAAAAGGTTAAATTGCAACTTCCATACAGTTGAAAAATTAAAGATTCTTTTTAACTCATACTCAGTGAATAAACCAGGCAAACATTAAGACCGGTTAGAAAAGGAAGTCAAGAAGCATACATTTATATGGAGGAAAAAGGAATGTTGAAACAAATTGCATAGGAAAACAAACCAGTCTGGGATTTATTTTCCCCCACAGCAGGGGAAGGAAGACAGGACAGGATCTGCATGTCTACCACTTATCTGCAACTTGCAAAACTATAAAATACCTCCCCCAGAATCAGAGAACACAAGGAAGAATGTGCTGTAGACAATGCAGTTTTCCACCCAAGTGCACATTTTTCATACAATAAAATGAAATGCGTATGAAACAAGGCACATAAAATCAATTCTTCAATGATCTACACAGATAAAAATAAATATATGGACAGAGGTGCCTGGGTGGTTCAGTGGGTTAAGCCTCTGCCTTTGGCTCAGGTCATGATCCCAGGATCCTAGGATCCAGCCCCATATGGGGCTCTCTGCTCAGTGGGGAGCCTGCTTCCCCTTCTATCTCTGCCTGCTGCTCTACTTACTTGTGATCTCTCTTTGTGTCAAATAAATTTTAAAAATCTTAAAAAAAAATAAACATATGGACAGTAGATTGAAAGGGTACACATTAAATATATTAAGAGGATGCCTGTGGGAAGGGATCATAATGGATGGGTGAAGATGAGAAAAATAAAAATCCATTAAACCAAGTGAATGGTAAAGTATTTCCACAGGTGACTGTGCCAAGAGATAAGGAGTAGGACAACTCAGTTGTGAGCACTTAAAGATCTTAAATTTAAAAAAAAAAAAAAAAGGCAAAAACAAAGCATGTTTGCATTCTGTTTGCAATTGGCTTTCTCCCTCATCCTGTAGGTGGATGTTACTTCCTAACATTAGATGAGAGGTTATAGGTCCAGTTTGGGACAGGAACTGGTTTATCCCGAAACCACACAGTGTGTAGGAATGGGAATATTTAAGGAGGAAGGACTGGTCTGGGAGCCTGGCTGCAGGAGATGGGCAAGGACACTTGCTCAGATTTGCTCAATAGACTAGCCTAGTCCTGCAAAGGTGACGTTCTCTACACAACCATGCAGAGGAGGTGGAAGGAAATGGTGACTTCTCTTTGCACCTGGTCACTTCTCTTTTCAGCATATCACAGAAAATGGACGAAGGACAACAAGGAAAGGGGATCAGAAGATTTTGTTGACCTTCATGGGTTTACAGCCTCTGTCTTTAAAGAAAGTATGGAAACAGTAGAGCTTTTATTTTGCGTTTGTTTTTGTTTTGTTTTGTTTTGTTCCCCCCCCCCCCCACTAAATAGAAATGAGGGTTCTTAGTCTGTTTCTGGCAATCTGTTAATTTATTAGGATAGTTGTCTTTCGTTTGCTTTCCGATAGGCATAGTAAATTTAGTTAAAGAGCACATCTGTATGCTACAACTTGATTACATCTTTTTTTTCTAGCTATTTTGCATTTTTTTCTTTCCCACAGAGAAGCCTGGTCCTCAAAGATCAGCCCCAAAAGACCTGCCCTTGGTTTCAAATGTAATCAGTTCTGATTTTACGAGGTTTTAAAAAGTTTGTTGTAAACAAATGCTAAACTGGAACTATTTTCACGAACGTGACTGCCATGGAACCTGAATTTTCCAAATGTCACTGAGGAATTAATGATCATGTGGGTATCCCAGGAGTAGAATGAAGCAGAGAAATAGGAGTCATTTTCTTGAACACACAGAGATGTTTGAGAAAAGTACCATAGATTTTGGAATAGGAAAAAATAGGAATTCTCTGTGTTTGTATCTTCTTATGCAATATGTAACACATAATAATGTCTAACATATTGTTTTTGGTAAACAGTAACTTTTATTATAACATAAATTTATAATTTAAAAAGGGTGTATTTGTCATAACACAACAACGAATATATGTTTGTAATTGTCTTTCACTGACAAAAAAAAAAAAGACACTTCAAATTTGAACTGCTTTCATCTCAGTTTTGGCTGAGATTTTTGGGGACAGAGGCTGTGGACCATTCCTCCCTTCTTCCCATGGACCTTTCTGCACAATAAAAGGTCTACACAATCTTTTCTCATACTTTCTGGCAGCCGGGGTTCCAGATATAATTTAGACCCCACCAATCAAATGCATATGTGCAAGACTTAAGTTTGGAAGAAAGGCAACCATTTTTGCTACCGCGAATTGTGGCTGAGGTGGGATGAGGCTGGAACTAGAAGCTAGGCTGGCTGCGTCCTGACTTGGGAAGTTTTCTGATTCTTCAGGGTCCTGACTGTGACAAGAGCAGTGGCTCCCTTAGCATCCCCGCCCTGCAGGGTAGCTGTGAGAGTCATTCCCAGTGGCTTACTCTTCTGGGTTTTGAAAAATCCCTTCCTACATAAAATAGGCAGATTGAATTTAGCTATCTGCAACTAACACAAGTCCCAAGAAAATAGATGCCATATTCCAGAGTGAGGGGGGAACACCAGCATGCAACCCATGCAAAAAGGTATCCAAACCTCACCCACACCAAGACATTTTGGATATATTATGACCCTGCAGGTAGAGGGGAGTGGATGTCTCCTCTTTACCTCAAGACCAGGGAAAGGGGTTCAAGGTCACAACTTGGAGAGCTTAAATGTCTTTGGCACTTGAGAGACGCAGCAGACTGGTGTCTGACTGCAGGCTAAGAACTGTCCATAGAGGGAGAGGCCGTGCACGTGGTGGGACAGGTGGAACAGGGAATTCTATACTGTCTTCTCAGTTTTGCTGTGTACCTGAAATTGCTCTCAAAAGTAAAGTTTGTTTTTCAAAAAAATGACCTGAAGTGTGATGGGTCTTCCTGCACGTTTTACCGGGGGGCCAGCAAGATCCCCAGCAGAGCGAGTCTAGATGGCAATAAGAGAACAAACGTAAGGTTCATCTGAACTACACTTTGTGAGTCCCAATATTGAGTCCCAGCACAGAAATCGATTGCCGTTCCCTTGGCCCTGATGACTCCCCGTGGGTTTTTTTGCAGCCAGCCCTCTACACTCCCCCCTCCCGTTATTGCTCTTCTCCCTCTGGATAAGAGACCTCACAAAGAAGTTCAGGAAACCTCTTATTTACCACTGAACAGAGTGGAATGTGGTATTTGTTAGTGGAAGAAGACATGCCCATCTGCTCTTGGAAGGTTAAGTCTGCTTCCCTGGGTTTGCTGTGCCTTGGGGACACCTCAGGAGCCTGCCTTACCTGAGGAGTGACAGAAATGAATAATATTGGGGTGCCTAGGTGACTCAGTGGGTTAAAGCCTCTGCCTTTGCTTCAGGTCATGGTCCCAGGGTCCTAGGATTGAGCCCCGCATCGGGCTCTCTGCTCAGGGGGAAGCTTGCTTCCCCCTCCCCCCGCCCCCCGCCTGCCTCTCTGCCTACATGTGGTCTTTCTCTCTCTCTCTGTCAAATAAATAAATAAATAATAAAATCTTTAAAAAAAAAAAAAAGAAAATAAGCTTTAAAAAGAAAGTTTAAAAAAAAAAAGAAAAGAAATGAACGATATTTGAAAATGACGCATTCAAGCCAGCCCAGGCCTGCGTCTTCCTCCCTCCTCTGAAGAAAAGACTGGGTTCCCAGTAACGAAAATCCTCATCCTGCCCCTCCCATGCATCCCAAGGAGCCAGCCCAGCCCCCTTCACATCATTCCCAGGGGTGGGCCTCCTCTCCAAAGACTTCTGAGCACAGAAGTGAGGAAAGACGGAAACAGGCTCTGGGGAACTTCTGGGAGCTGGTTCCTCTAAACCCACATCTGCAGGTACCACCTTGTTTCCCCTCATTCCTTTCCACCCAAGCCTGTCCCTGGCCCCCACTCACCTGAGCCCCAGGCTTTATGGAGAGAGATAAACAAGACCAAGAACCAACAAGGCCCTTGTTCAGGATGGATTCGTATATCAGAACAATCACCAGCAGCAGCGGGCCTGTGGGAAGAGCAAGCACTGGAGTCCTAGGTTTGACCCTCACCCCCAGAATCCAAAAGGGTGGATATCTGCTGGATGTTCTGCTCTGAAGCTCAGCCTGCTCCCAGCTATGAGAGCAGCTAAGCAGGGCTTTGCACCTTTTGAAGACAGGGCCTCTACTTTTCCCAGGATCCTTAACCTTGGCATTCACCCCAGAGGAATCTATCTGGTCTCCTGCCCCTAACACCTCCTTTCTCCAAACCTCCTGCACAGTTGCTGGGTGATTGAACCAAGACCCTCAGTCTTCCCCTCAGGGGGTCTAAGGAAAGCCCTTCGTGCTCCGCATTGCCTACAGGACAAAGTGCGCATGACCGCGTGGCCTTCCGGTGTCTCCGCAATCTGAATGTATGGCCGTGCGTTATCCTTACCCTCTCCCTGACACTCAGCCCAGCGATCCACCACTGTAGCTGGCCCACTCTGTGCATGCATTCCCACCACTTGCTCCTGGCATGGAATGCCATCCCCCTTGTGCATTTCAACATTTCTCCCCTTCCAGGTAGTGCTCTCTGACACCCACCCATGACTCTCATTCCCCAACAGTTCTGGGTAAGGATGGACTTCTGTTGATCCCATTCCTTCAACTCTGAGGAAGAGGCTGCTGATTCTCAGATTCCATTTTCCTAAATTTCCATTTCCATTTTCCATCCCATTTTCTAAGCAGTGCCCCATTGTCAGGGGTTTGATACGCCTGCATGTTCCCAGCTCCTTTCCTCTGTGGCTGGTGGATGGGACTTTTGCTGCCTTGAAGTAGTAACACTCAACCCTTGCACTGGGGCTTCAGGATAGAAACAAAAGCAAAGGCCATTCTGTCTGCTAGGATTCAGGACTCCCTTGGCCCACCTGGAGCAGAAGAAAGTCTTCCATGTGGTCGGCCTGGCTCCCTGGAGTTCACAGGTGGGCCCTGAGCTGAGGGCCTCAGCTAAGCCCTTACCCTTTTCTCTTTGGTCTTCATGGAACAACCCTTGCCTGGACACAACTCACATTGGATCCAGACTGCCTTGGTTGGTTCTTTTGGCCAGTGCCATTTTCTGGAAGAGATAAAAAGCCCTTCTGAGCCTTGACTGACACAGGCTACAACTGTAATCCCAGGAAACACTTGCTGAAGATGGCTCAGCATCCCTGAGCTTGCCAGCCTGTCTGCACAACCCGGCTGACCTACTCTGAACCGGAAAGTGGCCTCTTTCTTCTTCTACATGCTGAGCAGCCCTCTCCCAAAATCCTTGCTAGGGACTATATTTTGTTTGAGAAACATTCACAGGGTCATGAAAGGTCAAAGGTAGAAGGAGTATTCAATACCACCCAGTCCAATCCCCCAAGGAACAAGGTGACAGGGAGTGCCCAAGGTCACTCAGACGACAAAACAAGCACTGGAACCTATGTTTCCTGACTCCATTCTTATATATCTCTGTGACATCCAGCTGGCCTCAGCCTCTGGAGTCTCATCCAGTGAGTCTGGTCTAATCTTTTAGCTCTTAGCACCCATGTCCTCCCAGCCCATCGCAGTCAAGTGAACCACTCACCTGCCACAAGGGTCCTTCTGCTCTTGCCTCCAACCTGACCTGGAGCTTGCCCATGAGGCAGGGAACCTCCCTCCTGCCCGCCTCCCCTCCCGCCCATCTTCTATACTCCGAAATCCTCATTTCAGGCCTTCCTTCCTACTGTGGGTTGGGTGGACAACATCCATCACCTCCATGTACCCCCCCCCAGTATATTAAGTTTCTTTCTGTGGTCATCAACTACCATACCCTTCTCCACCTGGATCACTGAAGAAAAAGTCAAGAAGAATAAAGAAGAACTCCCCCCCAATGTCCTGAGGGAATGTCCATTTATCTCTGGGGAGGCCAAGGCAACTCTAGAAAGAAACCTCTGTTCATTTGTTTTAACCTAACTAAAAATCAGTCCGACTGAATTCAGTACAAACTCAATCATTACTGCAGGTACCCTTTCCAGAAGATTATGTTTTGTCTCGCCTGTGAAACTAATATTTCCTTCGGGCAGGAGCAATCTGTACTAGACTCAGTTTCTTTAGCCACATTAGCCTAGAGTTTTCTCCAATTACCAGAGAAAAGGAATATGAAGCTGCTATCAGCTTTCTCTAACTCACAAAATGTGAGTGTGGAAGACCCAGGTGCACTGATTTTGGATCTGGAGCTTTTACCATTACTCTGCGCCATCTCTCCAAAGCAGCCCTCCCGGCAGATGGGGCCCCAGCCTGTGGTTGAGGTCATCCTCCACAAAACCCCTTCTCTGTCCTGGGTCTCGCTGCTTCTCACCTTTGCACTCTATCAACCGAATTTGTTTGGACAGGACATGGGGGTTCTGAGGTAAGAGGTCATTTACTCACTGGTACAGCCCCAAGTCCTTCTGTCAGAGCTCTGTCATTGTGACCTTGCATACAGCTTCCCTGGGACAATGCTTCAAGAGGTATCTTCCAGCCTGGGCCCAGTTTAGGTCTTTTCTTCTAGTGTTCATGTGCACCAGTGTCTCCGGGGGGCCCTGGCTCTTCTCTCCCTGCCAGGCCTTCAGGCTGGAGGAGTAGAATACGATGTTCAGTTCTTTCCTCCCAACAGGCACTTTTGTCTCTCCCCTTCACCTACAGCTTGGAATCCTGGAATGAGAAGTCCAAGTGCTTCACTGAGTAAGTGTTTCTTCCACCATCCCTACATCTGCAGACCCCAGCACAGATACAAGGTCATAGATCAAAAGTATTAGGAGCTCCAACAAACTTTTATGAGTAATTTAGGATTTCTTATTTTTAAATTATTTTTTATTATGTTCAGTTAGCCACTATATAGTACATAATTAGTCTTTGATGCGGTGTTCAATGATTTTTTAGTTAGGTATAATACTCAGTGCTCATGGTAGCACCTGTCCTCCTTAGTACTCGTCAGCCTGTTACCTCTTCCCCTCTGAAACCCCCAGATTGTTTCCCAGCGGTCCATAGTTTCTTAGGGTTCTTCTCCCTCTGATTTCTCCTCCCTTCAGATTTCCCTCCCGTCCCTTGCAGTCCTCTGTGCTATTGCTTATGTTCCACATATGAATGAAACCATAAGATAATTGTCTTTCTCTGTTTCACTTATTTCACTTAACATAATCCCGAGTTCCATCCATGTTGATGCAAAGGGTGGATATTCATCTTTTCGGATGGCTGAATAATATTCCATTGTGTATATGGACCACATCTTCTTTACCCATTCTGTTGAAGGGCATCTCAGCTCCTTCCACAGTTTGGCTCTTGTGGACATTGCTGCTATGATGATTGGGGTGCATGTGGCCCTTCTTTTCACTACATCTGTATCCTTGGGGTAAATACCTAGTAGTGCAATTGCTGGGTCATAGGTAGCTCTATTTTTAACTTCTTGAGGAATCTCCACACTTTTTCCACAGTGGCTGTATCAACTTGCATTCCCACCAACAGTGCAAGAGGGTTCCCCTTTCTCCACATTCTTGCCAACACTTGTTGGTTCCTGTTTTGTAGGATTTCTATAAATTATTTTGAAATGATACAGCAATTTCTTTTTTTTATTATTATTTGACAGACAGAGATCACAAGTAGGCAGAGAGGCAGGCAGAGAGAGAGGGGGGGGGAAGCAGGCTCCTGCTGAGCAGGGAGCCCAATGTGGGGCTCGATCCCAGGACCCTGGGATCATGACCTGAGCCAAAGGCAGAGGCTTTAACCCACTGAGCCACCCAGGTGCCCCTGATTCAGCAATTTTATAAATAAATATAGAAAAAAATATATAATATATAATGATATATGTACTTAAATCAGCAATGTACATATATATGGAGCAAATAGGGTAAAATATCGATTATGGTTGGATGTCTGAATCTCAGTAATAAGTTTATGGTGGCTATTCTTTCTATATTTTGTAGATGGGAAAATTTTAATAAAATGATTTAAAAAAAAGTAAAAAAGAACTGAAATAGTTGAAATAGTTTTACAACCCACATTCTATTCTACTCGTGCTTCCCCAGACAGGTCCATTGCTTTCCAGTACACAGTACTTCATACTAGCCCCTGCCATCCCCCAGCTGAATGCTCTCCCCACGCCTCTCCACCCACATCTGTCCCTTCTGGTCCCAGAGTAGAGTCTACCTGAACAATTCCACCTGCACTAATCTCTTTCACCTTTCAACCCTAAATACCACTAATCACCCTGTACCTGCTTGTACCACCACCACCATCATCATCCACCAAACTTATATTAAGCCACTTATTGTGCCCTAAATACTGAACCTAAGAATTTTACATCAGTCTGCTACTTAACTCTTGTCATAGGACAACCCCTATGTACAAATAAATATGGAATAGGTGCTATTTGTAAATGTGGACACTGAGGCTCAGAGAGGTTGGAGGACTTCCTTCACAAATGTAGAAGTAGCATATCTGAATTTGGGATTTGAACCTTGTTCTGTCTGATTCCAGAACCTCCCCCCTCTTTTCCACATGGCCTCTCTGAAATTGCTAGAGAGACTTCCATTGTATTTTTGTCTTCATGCTGTGACTTTCCCTCTTTTAAATTTACCTTTCCTTTATATTCATGCCTCCTCTACCTCAGTGCCTAATTCTTTTAAGGAGAGACTTTGTCTTACAATTTATATATTCCAGGAATCAGCATAGTAATGAGAGGCTGTTTGGATGACTTCACATAATTTCTCAACTTTACAGTGCACTAGAGGAACCTCCATATTCTGTTTCATCACCCAGTTCCTACTGGGACAAGTGTATCCATTACTTTCATGTCTCTTTCCTGTGTCTAGCACACACCCTGATCCCATCCAGTCCCTTCTAAAGAAGGGAGAGAAACCCCTCTTCACAGGTACCCCTTCAGCCATCTACATCCCTCCCCCTGCATCTCCTTACCTGAGGCCCAGAAAAGCAGCAGCAGCAGCCATGGCCACCCCCATAGCCCTGTCCCCTCCATCCTAACCCGGTCCCAGGATCCATTGGGTCCTGGGCATCCCAGGGTTCTTCCAGATGCTGGAGGATGCTGCCCCCATAGGACTGTTTTCCATGTACCCTGAGAGGCTTGACTATTACTTTGCAATTAAGAAGGGAAGTGTGAAGAGGGAGCAGCTCAGGAAAATGCAGAAGAGAAAAGAGTGATCACTGCCCTTGTGACATCTTCCTTCCTGCTTCCCTTACGTCACAACCCCATTGGTCAACACGGGAGAGCTCCCCATTCTCCACCATAGCGAGTTTGGACCCACCCATCTGATGTTCCACCTCTGCTCCACTCATTTCCTCAGGTCACCAGGATTTTCCCATCCTTCTGACCACTACATCCTGCAACCCCTCTGCCATTCCCCCATCTGGAATGACACTGTGCATCCAAATTTGTCCTGTCCTTCAAGATAGACCTCAAACTTTGCTGATGACTTGCCTTCTTTACTCCTACTACATACTGTGGTTCTCAAGTATGAGCACGTGGTTAAATGACTCAGGAAGTTGGCAAGCATTTACATGCCTGAGTTGCACCCCCAGAGATTCCGATTTGGTAGGTCTGGGAAAGCTCAGCAATCTGCATTTTAACTACCAGCCCAGGGGATTCTGAGGCAAATGGTTCAAAGAGGGTATGCCTGTAAAATGTGGTTCCTCGGGTACTCATCCTAGATGCAAGGTGTGTAGTTCCCTGAACTCCCAGCCTAGGCAGAGGATGGAGACCACAAACATGATGGTACTAGGAATAACTAAAACAGATCAGATATATTTGTCACCTTTTGGCTTTCCAGCACCCAATACCTTCTACACCTGGGGGACATGCCTCAATGCACAGGTCTCACTAAGGTGCAGAGTGCTACTTCCTCTATTACTGAGTATGGAGGCAAACATTTCTCCTGCATCTAAGTGCCAGGCATATGCCTTGACCTAAGCTTGGGCAAATGCAAAATTCTTCCTAGGATTCAGGATCCTAAGGGTGTGATGCAAGGTGTAAGGCCAGTTGGAGATGACTGACACATAAGAAATTTAAGCTTTGAGAATTCGGGGATAGCATGGTGCTAAGGATGCAGTGGCTTCAAGTGTCCAAGGGCAGTGGCACCAATGGCAACATCACTAGATTGTGTGATATTGTGAATTATAAGAAATATGTGTTTGGTCATCCAGATAATTAAAATATATCTCTCACATATAATTGGACTTCATCTGTAGTTGTGGATCACAGCTCCCCAAATCCATGAAATTTCCTGAGCTGTAAGAGCAGTGGGACCTTCTTCTGTCATATTTAGTCTCTTGTCCTCAGTTCCTAAAAGCACTTCAGAGCCATAAATGTGACATGAGTGTGTTGTTCCTAACAAGCCCCTTTCTACCACACCTAAGTTTATGTCTCTGAGGCGACTTTTGGAAAGGATGGGGGCTGTTGCCTGAGGAATCAACCTTGAAAATAGTGTTGGAAAGTTCGACCTCACTCCCTGATTTCTGGGGAGGAAAGAGGAGCTGGAGATTGAATCAGTCACCAATGACCAATGAATTCATCAGTTATGCCTATATAATGAAGCTTCCATTAAAACTTCCATTTAAAAAAAAAAAAAAAAAAGGGTAGGGAGTCCAGAGTGTTTCCAGGCTGGGAAACCAGAATATTTCCATGTGCCACTGTGCTGGGCTCAAAACTCCATGGGGACAGAAACCCTGCTGTTGAGGACCTCACCTTATTTATTTATTCATATGGCTGTCTATTCATATCCTTTAATATTCTTTTATAAAATGCCAATAATCTGGTAAGTAAAATGTTTCTGAGTTCCGCAAGTTGCTCTAACAAAATAATGGAACCTAAGTAGGGGATCACTGGGAACTCTTATAGTAGGTGGGTCAGAAGCACAAGTGCTCACCAATGGCATCTAAAGATAAGGAGGGGGAGTCTTATGGAACTGAGCCCTCAATCTATAGAATCTGGTGAAGCTTTGGGTAGATAGTATTAGAATTGAGTCAAATTACAGAACACCTACCTGGTGTCCAAGAATTGCTTGTTGGTGTGGAAAAACCACTCCTTCCCAAAACACAGGCACATTCACGTGCATTAACACACACACACACACACACACACACACACACACACACACACACACACAGGAATTGGGTGCAGAATTCTAACCGGTGACCAGACCCCTTGACTGTCTTTTGCTATGTCCTCAGCTGTGGCTTCAGCTGTGTGTTGCCTCCTGGTTTCACCAGTTAGATTATCTTTTTTTTTTTTTTTTTTGAGATTTATATAGTTATCTTAGAAAGAGAGAGAGAGAGCAGGGGGAGGAGCAGAAGGAGAGAGAGTGTCTTGTCTTCTCCTCATTCTGTAGTTTTCAAACCCCTTCTCTGGGAATGTAGGAGATGGCCACAGATGAAGAGAGAAACCCAAGCATCTGATTCTAGAGGAGAGGAAGATCCAGGGACAGGGAGAACAAGATGCTTCTTTAGTAAGAGCTCTATCCAGGTCAGGCCAAAACATTATGGCCCAGGCCAAGCACAAGGGCAACTTTAGTGGTGGTGCCCTCTGTCCCTCACAACCACCACACAACAGCATCAGTGAAGAGCATTGGACTCTGTCTTTATTTAAGGCAAATCCCAAGCCACTGGTGGAAAGGGCATGTTCACAGCTGTGTCCTCTCTTCGGAGGGAGAAAACACACACGCAAGGTTATTGGTGTAGTGAGGGGAGCTGGCAGGGCTGAGGTGAGACATGAGCCTTAGAAATAATCTGTGTTACAGAGTCAACTCATGTCATTGCTCCTCCTTGCCTTTCCCCTCACACCCTTCCTCTGGAACAACTGCCAGAGGGATGTGACTGAAGGTCAGAGGTCATTCTCATGGTTTCACTGGCCTAGGGTCCAAATGACCTCTGCGTGACAGCAAGAAGGACAGTGAAGACCAAGCTCTTGCTCAGGAGTCCACACAGCACAAGAATGATGATGTTGATCGTGGGAACCCTGGGGGAAAGAAGAGATGTCAGCTGCTGTTAGTGCTGGTGCGCCTCACACCTGAGTGTTTACAGAAGTCCTTCATGCCCCTTCTCTTATCTGCTTGGGCCCTTCTAGCTCTTGTCCCCATATTGACTAGCCCTGTGCCTTTAGTGTGTCCATTAACTAAAACTACTAACTGGAAATATATTTAGTAAAGTGCATGGAGCCCATATGCAGAGGAGGCATCTGAGAGAAAGGGCAGGCTGCCTGGGCTCCTCTTCCTTACCAGGATGGCAGCAAGGAAACCTGGTTTCTAGTCCCCGCAACATGGCCTACTTCCTGGGAGAACCATCTCACCACTCTGGCCTCTTGTTTCCCCATCTATAAACAGAAGAATCCAATCCTTGCCCAAATCCTATCATGAATTTTTACAGATTTTCATGTAATGATTCTAAAAGTCCCGAGAAAGCATCAGTGGATACCGTAAGAGAGAGATACCCATGAGTGAGGAAATATGGCCTGTCTAGATTCAGCGATATGGAAACAGATTACAGCACAACTAATCTGCATGATAAGACACGGGGCAAGAAAAGAAACAGATGGCAGCAAAAAAAAGAGAAGCATAGATTTTGACCTAATGTTATGTATGAATTTAACATCTAAGGAAATCTGGCAGACCAGGAGATAGACAAGGATTGTTTAGTAAATAATCTGGTGGTATCTGGATCGTAATATGAAGAAAAAGTCATATTTTGTACAATTTATACCATTTAACAAAATACAACCCCCTACCCCAAGATGGAATAAAGATTTAAGTAAAATGGAAAAAAACAAAAACAAACAAACCTAGAGATGTCGCCAGGAAATAGAATTAAGCATATGAAAGAATAAAGCAAAGCAATAACTTAAAAATCAACACATTTGCCTGTACAAAATTTAAAAGCAAATGTGCAAGATCGCAGAGAGAGAAATGACAGAATGGCGATAGAAAAGTGCCAGAGGCTCTTTTTACACTGAAGTCCCCACCCTTCCTCTGGCTTCTGGCACCTCCCTCCCTGTCTTCCATCTCCTCCACCACCTGGAACTAGGGTCAAGTTCAGCCCCTGACAGCTCCTAGCTATTTGTGGTTACAGTAGCACTCTCCGGGGCACGCGTTCAGCCCACGGTCCCAAGGCCTCAGCTCCGCTGGGCTACCTTGACTTTCAGGTCTCCCCTGTCCTCCCAACCCTTTCACATTTTCATGGGCCTAGCTCTTGGAGTGTGTCCACTCTTGCGGGCCAGCAGGTACCCCTCTGGAGGCTGAGCACAAGCTGCCAGACCACCCCTACCACCATAGTGCCTGGGAATGCATGTTCCCCTGGGCCGCCCCTAACAGGGGACTGGAAATTCACAAGCATAAATACTCCAGCTCCTCAGTATCTGATATAGACAAGTCCCATGGGTCCCCCAGAAGTCCCCTGCAGGACTGAGCCCCAAAGTTCCCCGCTGTGTGACTCAGCTTGGTGATGACACCCTTGCTAAGCTTCTTTCTTTCCTGGTCTCACTTCCTGGATGGATTTACCTGGGGTCACTTCCTACATTTGTACAAGACTTTTCCCACTGCCTGCTTCCAGGGAACCCACCCTAACACAGCGTGATGGTGGCTTCCTCTGAAGTGCCCCCCAGAACCCATCCCTCCCCAGACTGGAAGCTCACTTCTTTCATTGCGGAAGCAAATAACTCCCCATACAAAACATTTCTTTTTCAAACATCTCAGTGACTTCTGCTTCCCTGGCTGGATTCTGACTGATAGAATAGTTCATATTAGTTAATAAAAAAAGTTAATAGGCTAGGGGCAGCCTCTAGTAGCAATGTGGGCCAAAGTAGGTACTCTCAATTTACATCCTGGAAAAATCAAAGTAACTTGAAAAGAAAAATGTTGATTCTCACCAGACCATTTATTTAGTCCACAAAGATTTAATAATCACCTACTATGTACCAGACACTGGGGTCAGCAAAACAACTATTTGGGGTGGGTGGGGTGCAGAAGTTCTGCCTCTACCCTCATGGAGTGCCTAGTCCACAGCAGGAGAGAAATAAAAGCACGTGATAATTCATGTCCAACTTAGCAGGAATATTTTCCAAGTACTAAATCCTTGTGGGCAAAAGATCCTTGCAGTGATGACTGCTTCTCTTCTGCATTATGGATCACAAAACAAATTGTTTGCAACATTTGAAGACCATTTGTCAATATGTATACCGAGCAACATAAATGTTCACATGCTCTTAAGGGAATTTCTTTTGAATGAATAATTTAAAAGAAAAAAGACGTCTGTGAAAATGTTCATCTCAAAGTTATCAATACTATAAAAAAATTAAAACGATCTCAGTGTCTAAAGACAAGCAAGTTAAGATGTAAGTCATGGCTTCTTCACTGCTAGAAAAGGATGCATTTGTTTGAATTATAATCATGAAGTCTAGATAGCAACATCAAAGAATAGTTTTATAATAGAAAAATAATCGCAATGTTTATAATTAGAATTACTGCTATATTAAATACGTATGAACATGAATAAAGACTAGAAAGAGAATATGGAGATCAGACATGTTAGATTAATGGCAATATGGATACATATTTCTCTGTCAATTCAATATTTAATGATAAACACTTTCAGAGATAAATCAGTATCCAATAATAAACTGTAAAGAAGGGTATGCATACAAAGTTAAAGGTTCTTCGCTTTGCCTGCACATTAAGAAATCTCCTGAAGATCTCACCAACAATGCTGAGACCAACCCCATTTCCAGAAATCCCGATCTATTGGTCTACAGGAGGGCATATGCATCAGTATTAAACACAAACCAAAGCAAAAGCAAGCACTCCAGGTAATCCTAACACACAACAATTGCCCAGAGCAGTTGGGCTAGATTATCACTTCCAGCTCTGCATTTTCTAGCCTCCCTGAAGATAAGGAAGCAAGCCACAGAACCTTCCTGACTCATCCAAAGTCACACAGCCAAACCATGTGGCTGGCATTAGAATCCAGGGTCCTTCACGCCACTCTATTAGGCTGGTGGGGTTGGCTGAGACCCAGTGGAAATCAGCAAAGACATTTTTCCCTCTCCTTACTCCTCTAGTAAGCAAGGAAACAGGGTGAACCAAGGAGATGGGCAGCCTCATCAACAGCATCCTCCTCCTCTAGCACCACCCCCTTCCTCCCCAGGGAACTTTCACCAGACTTAGTAGACTCAAGTCTGCTTCTGCCCTGCCCACTCCCCTATCCATAACTTCCCACGTCTTAAGCAGATGGACTTGGAATCAAACCAGGAGGCCCAGAGACCTGAAACCATAGCTGGTAATATCCGTCACGTTTGTGATGTTGATTCCAAAACCGGGAGAGGAAATGTCAGCAGTCGATGTGGGTAGGAGTTGGGTCACAGACCTGGGACTGGTAAGGAGTGTGCTCTGGGCCTTGGTGGTGGAAGGAGAAAAGGTGGAAATCTGAACAAAGTTCTGCGTAGGAATCTTGTCTGAGACTAAAAAATCTGCAAGAAAGCACAATGGATAAATCGATGGATAAGTTGATGGATGAATTGTTGGGAAGTGGATGAGTGGATAGATGGTTGGAAGGATGAATAGAAGGAAGGCAGGGAGGAAGGATGGTTAGATGGAAGGAAAGATGGGTGGATGGATGGATGGATGGATAGGTAGCTGGGTAAATGAAACTGAGGAGGGAAATGAACATAGCCATTCATGAAGCAAGTTTTTCTTTTACTAAGAGTAAAAAATGAGTGTGACGTTAGCTTAGGTCAGAGAAAGGAAAAGGGGAAGAAAGAAGGAAGACAGAGAAGGGAAGAGAGAGAGAGGGAAGGAGGAAGGAAGATGGGTAAGGACAGAGAGGGGGTAAGGAGCGGGGGGAATAGAATTTTCAAGCGATTCCTGTCACTGGAAATGCATTTTCCTGCTATTCTTTACCATTTCATATGTCTCCACCTTCTTTAAGAATAATCCCCTTATTACTCTACCTTGTACTATTCTCTGCCTTACCCTCACCTGAACCTGTAGTGTACTGCTTTTCAAATTATCTTTTATTAATATATTGCATATGAGCCTTGTCTTCCTTAGGTTTAGGATTCCCCAGTTAGTAGAAACTTGAACCTTCCTTAATTTCTCCAATTAACTTCTACTGAGGAACTAGGCATTATATTAGCTGCTAGAGATACAGAGCTGAGAAAGGCACAGGCCCTTTTCTCAAGGTACTCACAGATGAGCATGGGAGGCAAATAAATAAGCAGGCCACTACTACCCAGTGAGACAGCATCATTTATGAGGGAGGACACAAAGTGAGCTCTGGAGCTTTGCTACCCAAAATGGGAACCATGGACCAGCCTCAGCAGTAGCATCATGTGCAAGCAGATCAGAAATGCTGAATCTAGGTCCCACCCTAGACCTCTTGTATCAGAGGTTGCCTTTGAAATAAGATCTTCAGGGGTTTTGTGCCCACAGTAAAGTCTGAGAAGCACTGCTTTGGAAACACAAAGGAAGGTCATCAAATGTACTCTGGGAAGGAAATAGTGGATCACAGAGGCTTCCCAAAGAAATGGCTTTCATTTGGAGACCTAAAGAATGAGACTAAATTGTCCAAGTCTGCCACTCATCTTTCATACTGTAGGAAGTATCCCACTTCCTATAATAGCACCCCAAATTAAGCTCTGCTACTCTAAGTGATAGCTTCTTACTTTGCGACCAAATGTCTCTCAAGGACCTCAAATGAGAGAAAAGGAGCTTCTGAGAGAGGCCAGGCTGCTAGAAATCCTGAGCCACAGCCCTGCTCATGCTACCACCACCACCCATACCCCCAGCTGACCTGGCTTTCCCCATTCTCTTACCCCCTTCCAGGTCACTCACCCTTGGTCACAACCAGGCGGACAAGGGGGGACAAGATGTCAGGGTCCTTGGGAGGGTGGTAGATCACACACCGATACAGTCCTGAATCTTCCACTTGAAGATTGGTCATTTGGACATTTAGTATGGCCTCATCAGGGATGTCTTCTAGGAAGTACCTGCCCTTCCGGACTTGACTGGGCTTCCCTGAAACACTCTCTGTGAAAACCAGTGTCAGGGGCTCCCCTCTATCCATCAGCTTCTGCCAAGCTTTCTGGCTATTGGCATACTTCCTGATGGAGGAAGGACATTGTACATTCAGGGTACTTCCCGCAGCTAAGACATACTGTTCTTCACGTGGTTCATTTGCAGCTTGGAGTTCTGTAAGCAGGGAATCAGAGTTAGACTCCGTGAGGTAAAGTTTTCTTCTCTTAGGAAAAAAGAGAGAAACAACCTCTTTTTCTTGTTCAACCACTCATTTTTCGGCGAGATCCTCAAGGCTTTCAGAGAAAATGCAACCTTCCCTGCAAGCCAGCACTAGATTCCAGATCTTTTAACTGTGAGTAATTTTTATTTTACTCCAAGAGCTAGACCTCATATGCTTTGTGTAAACTTTCATAAATATATGTTCTTGAGAGGAAAAAAATCTCCTGATTGGAGGCAGAACATGGGACACGTGCCAACACCATGAGTGACAAGGGTATGATAGAAGGGAAGATTACAAACAAGGACATATAGGGTGATGAGTGGATGTGAAGACATGATAGTAGCAGACAGTGATTCCTCCAAATGGCTAGGGGAACTTCATCTAAGTAGGGGAAAGAGATCAATTCTGGTCTGTTCCAAGGGAGCTTTGTAAATGGGAGGGACAAGTTGAGTGGAAGTAAGATCTAGATCTTGTTTTTGGCTGGACACAAAGCATTCCATAACTTATCCACAGTGTCTACAGTTTATCCACTCAAACCTGAGTTACTTTCTTCTATGGAATACCAAATAATGGGCTGGACAGTAATGTTGGGTCAAACTGTGTGTTTGTACCTGTGTGTCAGGCTACCACTACCAACAACTACTATTGCCATTGCTAATGGCACATTACTACTACTGCACAAACACGCACACAATTTAATCCTTGGGCAGTAACTCTAAGAATGCCCATTGAAAAACGCCAACAGCTACCCCTTCAATGGAGACCCTGGGCTATTACTACAGCCCACCTGTGGACTCCTGAGGATTTTATAAAGGACACCAGGCCAGTTCTTCTGGGACCAGACTTCAGTTTCTAAGGAAACATGGAAAAGAAGCTTCTTGGAAAGTCCTCTGAATTCTGGCCAGGAATTCCCCTCCAAGAAACAGGCAAGCCAAGACTGTGGGCTGTCTTAAGCCAAGTTTGGCTCACTCATTCATTCATTCATTCAATCAGTCGTTGAGAGCCTACTATGTGTCAGGCACTGTGCTGTGCTTCGAGAAAGAGGCACACCTCCTCTCTCTACCCTCTATAACATTACCCTCTACTCTCTGCAACTTTAGTGTAAATACTGTAGATAAATTATTTGCGAACTCCCTGGGTAAGGTAGACACTACAGTCTGAATGTGTGTGTCCCCCCCCCCAAAAAAATTCATATGTTGAAATCAAAACCCTAAGGTGATGGTATTAGGAGGTGAAGCCTTTGAGAGATGATTAGGTCATGACTGATCCCGCAAAAGGGATTAGTGCCCTTATGAAAGGGGATCCAGAGAGCTCCTTACCCCTATCCACCCTGGGAGGACATAGTGAGAAGTCCATAGTCCATAACCTGGAAGAGGGTATTCATCAAAACCCAACCAAACTCGCAGCATGATCTTGAACTTCTAGCCTCCAGAACTATGGAAAATAAGTACCTATTCCTTATAAGCCACCCAGTCTGTGGTATTTTGTGATAGCAGCCCAAGTAGACAAAGAGAGTGGGAGTTACAGAAGGAGTCTGAAATTGTGCACAAACTTGCTTATCTCTTGTGAAAGGACACAGAAAGCACTCAGCACCG
The DNA here is from genome assembly GCF_009829155.1 of Mustela erminea. NCBI lineage: Eukaryota > Metazoa > Chordata > Mammalia > Carnivora > Mustelidae > Mustela > Mustela erminea. The sequence goes on from NC_045617.1 coordinate 88,029,500, forward strand.
AAATGCTATGTGTGCACCATTTCTTGCACCACTGCAAGAAAGGAATTCCAAATACCTTTTATTGCTAAGTGTTTAAAAGTACTGGCACATGCAATCTTCCTAAATTTATCATTTAAGCTCCATAACTTCTAAGGTGGATACTGACATTATTCCTATTTCAGAGATAGGGAAATTGAGGCACAGAAAGTTTATTAAATAACCCAGAGGTTATTAAGTGATTTGCCCAAAGTTCCACAGTAGAAAGTTGTAGAATTAGGATTTAAGCCTGGATAGTCTGACCCCAAACTCAACTCTAAACCCTGGAGCCATGTTGCCCAAGGCAAGTGTCTGGTTGGGGTGAGAGCAGGCCCAGCCCACACCTGAATAGGTACATAATGATTGTATTCCTTAGAGTACAGGAGCTAGAGGGAGTTTTTAGGTTACCCAAACCCACCCCCACAGGACACAGTGAAATATATACTACTGGCTTTCTCACACGCAAGTACACAAGCATCAACCGTCCATCTTCTCCCAGTTTTGCTTTGGAAAAACGTGAATACAACACAAATGAATGAGAACCACGCTCCTAGATGCCCATCTGGGATACCACCCCAGCTCCAGCCAAACTCAAAGTGCTATGTGCTTGCAGGCTCTACAAGGCGAGCATCTGTGACCTTACTCAAAGTAGTGCATTCCTGGAAAATCCCCTTTCTCTGTAATCTTTGTGTCTTTCCAAGGCAAACCCTTCTTTACACTTGTTACTTTCCCAATTTATTCATAAGGATTAGGAGGAGGAACAACCAAAGCCCCAAATGTTTCCATCTTTAGTCAAAGTGTGAGCTGTATACCAAAGGAAACAGTTAACAAAACCAAAAGACAACTGACAGAATGGGAGAATATTTTTGCAAACGACATATCAGATAAAGAGTTAGTGTCCAAAAATCCATAAAGAGCTTAGCAAACTCAGCACCCAAAGAACAAATAATCCAATCAAGAAATGGGCAGAGGACATGAACAGACACTTCTGCAAAGAAGACATCCAGATGGTCAACAGACACATGAAAAAATGCTCTACATCACTCGGCATCAGGGAAATACGAATCAAAACCACAATGAGATACCACCTCACACCAGTCAGAATGGCTAAAATTAACAAGTCAGGAAATGACAGATTCTGCCAAGGATGTGGAGAAAGGGGAACCCTCCCACACTGTTGGTGGGAATGCAAGCTGGTGCAACCACTCTGGAAAACAGCATGGAGGTTCCTCAAAATGTTGAAAATAGAGCTACCCTATGACCCAGCAATTGCACTACTGGGTATTTACCCTAAAGATACAAACATAGTGATCCAAAGGAGCATGTGTACCCAAATGTTTATAGCAGCAATGTCCACAAGAGCCAAACTATGGAAAGAACCTAGATGTCCATCAACAGATGAATGGATAAAGAAGAGGTGATACACACACACACACACACACACACACACACACACACACAATGGAATACTATGCAGCCATCAAAAGAAATGAAATCTTGCCATTTGCAATGACTGGATGGAACTAGAGGGTATTATGCTTAGCAAAATAAGTCAATCAGAGAAAGACAACTATCATATAATCTCCCTGATGTGAGGAAGTGGAGATGCAACGTGGGGGGTTTGGAGGGTAGGAGAAGAATAAATGAAGCAAGATGAGATCAGGAGGGAGACACACCATAAGAGACTCTTAAGCTCACAAAAGAAACTGAGGGTAGCTGGGGGGAGGGAGGTTGTCAGAGGGTGGTGGGGTTAAGGACATTGGGGAGGGTATGTGCTATGGTGAGTGCTGTGAAGTGTGTAAACCTGGCGATTCACAGACCTGTACCCCTGGAGATAAAAATATATGTTTATAAAAAAATAAAAAATTAATTAAAAAGAAAATGAAAAGACAAAAAAATCTCAATAAAAAAATAGATGAATTATTTAAAAAAAAATTTTTTAATTAAAAAAAAAAGTGTGAGCTGTACAACAAGAGAAGTGAGGGTGTGGTGATGGGGCAGACCTGCCAAGCCAGGGAGGGCAAAACCACCTTCCAACACCAGCAGACAATGGTGGCCAGCAGTCACAGCCCCCAGGAAAAGTGGGCCCCAAGCCCCTTCTGTTCACTTTTGTTCTGCTATTCTTCAACAATAGCAGATTTTCTGGTCCACAGTAGGTCCCTGGGAAATATCATTGGATGAATTATGTCTTTGGGAGTTAACAGACAGTCACATAAAAAGCACCATGATGGAATATAAGAAAATGAAACTTCAAACTCGAGCAAAATTATTTCGGATCTTGTCAAGTTTAGATTTACTCTAGCATTTCCACCCGCCCCCCCCCCCCCGCCAGAGTTGTGCTTATCTTTGCCAATATCAAAATGCACAGATAAACTGTTTCCATAATTCACCCATTTTATTTCTGTTCTCAGGCTCTATATAGTCTTCTAATGCTGTTAAGTTTGGATAGAAGAACCCAGTCTGGCAAGTCTACTGGCTGGTCTATGCTGGGTGGCACATCCCCTGGAGCTTCCAAAGAGAAGGGAAGCTTTTCTCATGGTGTGATCCCCAAGGTTCTGAGCAGAGGCCTCACCTGCTCATGCCTCTTTCTCACCTTACCTGAGATGAAGAGTATCCAGAGCAGATCCTGGAGCCTGGCCTTCCTCATCCTTCGTGTGCGCCAACCCCAACTGCTGCTGGTGTGCCTGGGACACTCTAACCTAGAGCCTCCAGAAACTTGCATAACAGGATATGAAGTCATTCCTGGGAGGTGCTGCGGCTGCTGCTCTGTTTTCGTCACTGGTTGTTTTGGCTCCAGATGTCAAGGACTGCGCAGGAATCCAGAGACAGTGTTTGAGTGTCAGGCTTCTCTGAATTCTGGTTTCCTGGCCTCTGGGGATAATGACAATTACCTTTTCAGCCAATCTCACAAAATTTTAGTAAGAATAGTACTTTTGTGTGAGCAAAATAAGGTATCATTATTGTCAGGGGATTAGAGGGCCACCTTGCTCTCCTGAGGCCAGCTCTCCATTACCATCTAGTTCACTGTAGGTAAGAGTGCCGGTACGTGGAGGGATGGGTTGGGATAATAATGCCTCACGTTTAGGGTTATCGTGAAGATGAAATGGGGGTCCCTAAGGAAAGTGCTCAATACTGTACCCAACATACATGTTTTTTCTACATCCTGTCCCTATTCACCATCACCCTGATCCCTTTGGCTTTTTCTGACTTGAGGCCTGTCTCCTCTTCACCGGCATGGCCCACACCTTGTACTTGGCCTCAGCTTTCTGTCACATATCTGGTCTCAGAGCTCACAGAAGTGTAGGAAGCCCCCAAATTATTTGAGAGGACATGGCCACCATTAAAAAGAACAGACTTAGAAACAGGATGATATAGGAGAGTGATGAAAGAAGGAAAAACTCAGCAGTTTCCATACCAAAAACAATACAAGGCAGATCTGACGATGTGAAAAATCATTAACAGAAAAGATTCACTTCAGAAATGCTCCCAAATGTAAAATGAATATCGACATTTTGAAGAGCTCATAAATACATTACAAGGAATGTCCTAGATCAGCAAATAATCTACAAATAAGAGATGTTTTTGAAGTATAAGATGTAACAGTGAATCATAAATGAGGATAAAAATGTATACTTAACAAAATACTTTCAGGGGCACCTGGGTGGCTCAGTGGATTAAGCCGCTGCCTTCGGCTCAGGTCATGATCTCAGGGTCCTGGGATCGAGCCCCGCATCGGGCTCTCTGCTCAGCAGGGAGCCTGCTTCCTCCTCTCTCTCTCTCTGTCTGCCTCTCTGCCTACTTGTGATCTCTGTCTGTCAAATAAATAAATAAAATCTTTAAAAAAAAAAAAAAGAAAATACTTTCAGTAAAGTATGGCAACTGAAGAAAACCACGTTGCATATTTTGAAGTTGCTAAGAGAAGAGATCTGAAAATTTCTCACCACACACACAAAAATTCAGTAACTATGTAGGTGACAGATGTTAACCAGACTTACTGTGGTGATAATTTTGCAATAATCCAAATACTGAATTGTTATGTTTTACACCTGAAGCTAATATAATGCTGTAGGTCAATTATACCTCAATTTTAAAAAGAAAAACACATTCTAGATCTGAAAAGAAATCTGTAATTGGAGGATGAAAGTCCAAAAAGGGCAAGAAAATATTCATGAAGTGAGACCAAGGAAGTTCCCAGGTGAAAAAATTTTTTTTCATTTAAATTCAATTATCCAATATATAGTATATCATTAGTTTCAGATGTAGTGTTCAGTAATTTACCAGCAGGTAAAAATTTTTTAATTTAAATAAAAATATTTCTTGCAAACTGGTGCAGTCACTCTGAAAAACAGTATGGAGTTACCTCAATAAGTTAAAAATACAACTATCCTACAATCCAGCAATTGCACTACTAGGTATTTACCCAAAGAATACAAAAATACTGATTTGAAAAAATACATGCATCCCGGTGTTTATACCAGCATTGTCAACAATAGCTAAATTATGGAAAGAACCCAAATGTCCACCAACTGATTGACTGATGAATAGATTAAGAGGTGATAAGTATATGATAGATAGATAGATAGATGATGGAATAATACTCAGCAATTTAAAAAAAATGAAATCTTGCCATGTGCAGTGATGTGGATGGAACTAAAGCATATTGTGCTAAGCAAAACAAGTCAGAGAAAGACAAATACCATACGATTTCACTCACATGTGGAATTTAAGAAACAAAATAAATGAACACAGAGGAAGAGAGAGAGAGAGAGAAGCAAACCAGAAAAACAGACTCTTTAACTATAGGGAACAAACTGAGGGTTGCTGGGGGGAGGTGGGGAGATGGGGAGATGGGGACATGGGGTAAATGGGTGATGGGCATTAAGAAGGGCACTTGTGGTGAGCACTGGGTGTTGTATGTAAGTAATGAAACACAAAATTTTATACCCTTTACTAATATTACAGTGTATATTAACTAACTGGAATTCAAATAAAAACTTGAAAAATTAATTAATTAATTAATTTTTAAAAGATTCCTACTGATAAACAAACAGGAAAAAAAACACCTTGATTCCTTCAAAAGAATTGAAATAGTCAGGACTTACATTTTTTCTCTAAGCAACAAAAGCTAAGAGGCAGTAGAATAATGTGTAAAGAACATTATGACTAGAATTTTACACCCACACTGATCGCTATTCAAGTCTGAAAACAACTAAGAGGTTTGATTATATCTGCAAATTCAAAAAGAAATTCTAAAGTAATCTTTGACTTCTTAAGCTAAAACTGTGGAAGGTAGCAATTTCTAAAATATACATGGTAGTAGATGCCTTGAAATCATATTATTGTAGTCAGCAGAGATTATTCTAGTTAAGGTTTTACTAAAGTTCCTTCTGTGTTCTATAAATCCAGGCTTCAAACTGTGCTTGGATTGAAATCTGCCAGACCCACTATTTGTTTTACTCCTTCGGCCCACAAGGGGCAAAAGTAGACACAGAAGTTTTGAAATTTTCTGACTCAGAGAGAAGCCTAAGTGATTTTTTATAGGGATGAGTCAGATTAGTACAGTTCATTTAACAAATCCCTATTCTTACAACAAATTCCACTCTTAAATGAATAAGACAACACTTTCTGATTTTTTTATGTCTTTACATACTTCGTTTTGAGGGCCAATTTCCTGGAAGATTAAGAGAGAACTTTTTTTTAGCTGTATTAATTTTTGCTTCTTGTACTTGGAGGTTCTGTCATTTTGTGTGTATACATTTTGGATCATTAAATCTGGATGGATTGATGTTTTTTATCATTATATTGTGTCTGTAGATATTTTCTTTCCTCTGAAGTCTACCTTAATCAGATATTAATATAGCCACTCCTGCTTTTTAAAAAGAAGGGAGTTGGGGGAAACTGGAAGGGGAGGTGAACCATGAGAGACTATGGACTCTGAAAAACAATCTGAGGGGTTTGAAGGGGTGGGGGTGGAAGGTTGGGGCACCAGGTGGTGGGTATTATAGAGGGCAAGGATTACATGGAGCACTGGGTGTGGTGCAAAAATAATGAATACTGTTATGCTGAAAATAAATAAAAAATAATTTTTTTTTTTAAAAAGTTAATGTTGGGTCGGTCTGCTTGGGTGCCTCAGTCATTTGAGTGTCCTACTCTTAATTTCAGCTCAGGTCATGATCTCAGGGTGGTAAGATCAAGCCCCGGGTCCAGCTCTGTACTCAGTGGAAAGTTGGGCTGAGGATTCTCATCCTCCTTCTCTCTCTGCCCCTTCCCTCAGAAACGAACAAATAAATCTTTTTAAAAAAAAAAAACAAACTTAAGGTTGGAATGATGTATTTTTTTTCCATCCTTTTTCTTTCAACTTACCTTATCATTGGCTTTGAAGGGAGTTTCTCATAGACAGTGTCTAGTCATATTGCGTTTTTTTATCCACTCTGTCATTCTGTCTTTTGATAGGCATATTTCAACAATTTAAATTTAAGGTAATTATTGATATGTCAGTGCTTGGTCTACCATGTTAGGACTTGCTCTCTATTTCTTTCCTGTTGTTTCCCATTCTTCTGTTTTCCTTTTGAGAACTTTTACTTAAACAGCCCAAGAAGGATTTCTAACTAACCCTAACTATCACAAGAAGTGGATTTCTCCTTTGTACCATCCTAACACAAGGTGGCACCTGAGTGTGTTTGAGTAACACTACATCAAAAACCAATGAGGGCTATCAAAAACTACGCTGGCTAACTGAACATAATATAAATAAATAAATGTAGAAAATCCCTGCAAAAAATTTTAATTAAAAAATTAAAATAAAATGAGAATAAAGTCTTTTTTCACCTGTCGTGTTTGCTTTGTGCACTTAAAGTAAACAGAATGTAAATGTCCTCTACTCCCTTATCCCTTAATTTTCTGAGAAGCTGGACCACCTGTGTAGTGTCTTAAACTCTCAAACTAATTTTCAGGCTACTATCTCCGAAAGCTTCTCATTAAGTCATTGTGGGGCTTGCAAAGTAGGGTTTCTTTTCATTTCATTGAGACTGAATCAAAAATTCTACTTTCACGCTTAATCCTTTAGTGGCCAGAGTACCAGGAAGGTTTATTTTTAAGGCATCATGAGCCTTTTTGTATTTATTTGTCAAACATTATCTTCAGTGCTATCATGAAAGCCTGTACAAATATTATTCTGTTTGGGTTTTTGTTTCCTTTGGTAAAGTCACTGGCCCAAGTCAATATGTCCCAATCATCATGATAGGGTAAGGTAGCAGTTTCTTTCTTAATATGGATTGGTTAAACACGTATCTGTTCTAACTTAGCTGGAATATATGTGTGACATTTTTTAACAGTGAGGTTATGCATATCTCCTTTTCTGTCTCCAAAGAGGGTCCCACAGATCTAGGACACAGACCTCTGAGATCTGGTACTCCTGTGTCTGAGAAGGCTCAATGAGGCTTTTACTAGGGGTGGAGAAAGCTTTAAACTGGCAACAACTACAGCAGCTGAAACCACTGCCCTTGCCCTGATGAAATGCATTGCTGTGCGACACTCAAATGAACTGCCCCCTTCCTCCTGGCCCCCAGTCTGCTGCCAGTCCTTTCATTGACGGAGGACAATAGGGAACCAGCAGGCAAAGAAGTCTGGTTCCAGAATCTCAGTTCAGACCAGGGAAGAGAAAGGTTTAACCAGAAAGATGATAGCTGCATAACCAGCTCACTCAAAACCAATAAATGAGGCTGCTCTAGTCATGGGATGGGAATCTTTTATGTGTCTTGCTAACAGTGACTTTGAACACAGATCAGCCTTTGGACATGGAGACACTTCTACCCACTCTGAAAACACACATACAATTAAATGTGAACATTTTTTTTAATCTGGGCAAAAAAAATATTAACCTATATATAGCACTTATTAATTTGTAAAAAAAACCACATTCTATGCCTTTTTTTTAAAAGATTTTATTTATTTATTTGACAGAGAGAGATCATAGGAGACAGAGAGGCAGGCAGAGAGAGAGAGGGAAGCAGGCTCCCTGCTGAGCAGAGAGCCCGATGCGGGACTCGATGCCAGGACCCTGAGATCATGACCTGAGCCGAAGGCAGCGGCTTAATCCACTGAGCCACCCAGGCGCCCCATTCTATGCCTTTTTGAATACAGTAAGATACTCATAGTTTTTTGAGACTCAATTTGTCTTAATAGACTGGTTGCTATTTCATTTTTGTTGCTCATGTAGTGACAGTTTGGCCACTGGGGGGCCTTTAAGCTGGCTTCTGTGCCTTTCACCACCACACAGAATGTCATATACGTCCTCCCTTGACAGCAAAAGGATGCCACAGCTTATCTTAAGTTCTTCCTTCCCAACATGGAAATCAGTAACCCTCCAAGAAGCCAAGAAGGCTTGAAGAGGAGAACAGCATTGGAAACAAATTTCTGGGACCAAGTGAGGACCATTAGTTGTTTCCCATGAGTATTGATATTACTGAGGTAACCCTGCTTCAAGCCACTTCAGAGGAAGAGCCAGAAAATACTTTTTAAAAAATAGGGTTAATAATTTTTAAACTTCCCATAAAGAAAATTTCTGGACCAGATGACTTCACTGGTGAATTCTACTAACCATTTAAAGAAAAGTAAACACCAATCTTTCAAAAACTCTTCTAAAATATAGAGAGGAGGGAGCACTTTTCAACTAGTTCTATGAGGCCAGTACTACCCTGATACCAAAACCAGACAAAGACATTACAAGAAAACTATAGACAAATATCTCTTATGAATATAGACACAAAAGTCCCCAACAAAACACAACCAAACTAAATACAACAACATATAAAAAAAATTATACAACATGACCAAGCAGAATTTATCCCAGGATTGCAAGTTTGCTTCAACATGTGAAAATCAATTAATGTAAGGTACCATATTAATAGAATAAAGGAGAAAAAAACACAATAGATGCAGAAAAAACATTTGATAAGATCCAGCACCCTTTCATAATTAAAAAAAAAGAAACCCTCAATAAATTAGGATAAGAAAGAAATTTCCTCAGATTGAAAACGGGCACCTATGAAAAACCCATGACTAACATCATATTTAATGTTGACAGACTGAGGCTTTCTTCTCTAGGTCAAGAATGAAACAAGGATGTTTCTCTTGCCAATTCTATTTAATATTGTACTAGAGATTCTATCCAGGGCAATTTAGCAAGAAAATAAATAAAAGACATTCAGATTAGAAAAAATGAAGTAAAACTATCTCTGTTCACAGATTAATTATCTTCTACACAGAGAATTCCAAGGAATCAACACACACACACACACACACACACGAACCACCCCCCCCAAAAAAATGGCATTGATAAATGATTTCAGCAAAGCTGTAGGATACAAGATCATTATCCAAAACTCAGCAGTATTTCTACAAACTAGCAATGAATAATCTGAAAATAAAATTAAGAATGTAATCCCTTTACAATAACATCCGAAAGTATAAATACTTAGGAATAAATTTAACAAAACAAAGGCAAGATTTGTACACTGAATACAAAACATTGTTGAAAATTTTTTTTAAAAATCTGAGTAAATGGAAAAATATCCTTGTTCATATACAGGAAGACTTTATATTATTTAAATGATAATATTCCCCCAATTTATCTACAGATTAAATGCAATCCCTGTCAAAATTCCAACTTCCTTTCTTCCGAAACTGACAGCAAGTACGGGCATAAATATGTACACTTAATGCAATAAAATTGATGGTGTAGGAGTAAACCCAGACATCTAAGATCAGCTGATTTTCAACAAGAGTGACAAGATAATTCAAAAGGGAAAGGATGTGGGGCTCCTGGGTGGCTCAGTCATTAAACGTCTGCCTTTAGTCTGCCCAGGTTCCTGGGATCAAGCCCTGTGTTGGGCTCCTTGTTCAGCGGGAAGCCTGCTTCTCCTTCTCCCACTTCCCCTGCTTGTGTTCTCTCTATCTGTGTCAAATAAATAAATAAAATATTAAAGAAAAAAAAGGGGGAAAGGATAGCCTTTCAATAGTTGATTTGTAACAGATCCATGTCAACATTCAAAAGAATAAATTTGAACCTCTACTTTACACCATATACAAAATGGATCAAATGTGAGAGCTAAAGTTATAAAACTCTTGAAGAAAACAAAGGAATAGATATTTATGACCTTGGGTTGGGCAGTGATTTCTTAGATATGACATGTAAACACAAGCAACCAAAGAAAAAAAATAGATAAACTACCCTCATCAAAATTAAAAACTTTTGTACTGCAAAATTATACCATCATCAAACTGAAAGAACAATCCACAGATTGGGAGCTAATATTTGCAAATTATATATCTGATAAAGATCTAGTATCCAAAATATAAAAAGATAAAGGATATTATATCTGTTAAGGATGTCCTGGTAAATATTTGATAACCAGCTCTCTGGAAAGTGGCTTGATTTGTAGCAAGCCAATTTCTGTGGTATAAACACTCTCATAAGGATTGTTTTCAAGCTCCTAATGTGATGTCACTGAATGTGGAATTGGGAAGAGATGCTTGCAACCAGCTTCCATGAGCCAGTGCAAGCTGGTTCTGCTATATAGTATATAATATAAAACATGCGTGCCTGTAATAATTATATGCAACTATGATAATTATAAGTGTCATATAATAATATGTGATTATATTAAGAATTATAATAATTCCCAATTCTGTTTTAGTTATATAAACTCTGATGTCCATTTTTGTTCATTTTCATTGAGGACTATTAGTGCCCTATCAGGTGGCATTTTATACTTGGTTTTTCCTACTAGTGCTTACTCTGTTTTAGCATTTTGCTATGGCAGGATAGTGAAATTGGCTCTCCAAGTCTAGATTGTGAGCCAAGTGGGAAAAAGTGAACAGTTATGTCTATAATCTTTCATTTAGCTCCAGTAGGTCTGCCTTCAATTGCTCAGTGCATGGTTTCCTGTACCTGTTAATAAGTGGGAGTCCCCACTGAGTAGATTCACTTTGCAAGGACTACCCATTACAATAGAAATTCTAGTAATACAATTAAAATGTAATATAAATGTATAAATAAACTTCCTAAATTATTGACTGTTAAGCCTGACACAACTGCACATTGTCACCAAAATTAATGACAAAGACCAAACTAAACAAGACAGAAAATAGAATATATATTCTTCAAATGCATGTTTAGATGTATCCAAACCAACTTGAACTTTACTCTCTGTCATTTTCCATTGAATCTTGATATAAAAGCATATTAATAAGATTTCCCTCTTTCATTAACTTTTTCTTGCTTTTAAGAACATTTTCTTATTCTTAAAACATGTCATATGTTGTTAATATTAAGTTAAGGTTAATGTGAAGACTATTCACAAATGCTGTTCCTCCTCTTTCCTGGCACATTGTGGTATTGCTGTGCCCTGTACTCTTTGAAGCAATTATGGCCATGTGATTTGCTTCACCCAATGAATTATGAGCAAAAATACATATCCATTGGAAAGATGCTTTTAAGAGTCAGCACAGAATTCACCATATTTCCTCTTCCTCAGCCAAATCTCTACTGTGGATAATGTCCACCATAGATTTGTTTCCTTTTTCATTTTGGGTTTTAGGAAAAAGCAGTGTGTTCTATATTTTCATACGTATACATATGTTTAGAAATCATGGGGACTATATGAGGACTGTACTTACTCTTCCTAATTCTTAGCCTAAATATCTGGGCATTTTATTTCAAATGGTATCCGTCCAGAGTATCTTCCATTTTAGTATGATATTTGTGCTGTACCAGTAAACTATAAAGAAGCACTTCTGTTCTACCTTCAGGAATAGATTAGGGAGAGTATCTAATAACTCTAGGGGTAATTTCATATGATAAATGAAAGGGAGAATACAGACAAGAACAAGTGTTTGAAGCTTTATCCAAAATCTCAGTTCTTTGTTCCATTGGTCAAAAGCACATGTAGGTGTGTATGTCTGTGTGTATGTGTATTACATATATAAAATATATATCTTTAATTTAGATTTGGTCCCTAATATATACTAGTATTATTTTTGTACTGTATTCCATTTTAATTTTGAACTTCAGTTTTCTTAAAAATATTTAGATAGAAATGTTCATTTTCCCAGTATTACATTAGTCCAAAATTGAATAAGAATTTCATAAAATATGGCTAGATTATTATTAACAATCAATTCAATCACATGAAGAATTATTATAGAAATATTATGTTTTTAAATTTTTACCAAAAGGGGGCACCTGGGTTGTTCAGTGGGTTAAGCCACTGCCTTCGGCTTAGGTCACAATCTCAGGGTCCTGAGATTGAGCCCCACGTCGGACCCTCTGCTCAGCAGGGAGCCTGCTTCCCCCTCTCTCTCTGCCTGCCTCTCTGCCTACTTGTGATCTCTCTCTCTGTCAAATAAATAAATAAATAAATAAATTTTTAAAAACATTTACCAAAAGTCCAAGTAGAATGATAGCACTGGCCCACACAATTTTCAGTTTTATATGGATTAAAAGAACCAATTTGTATAGACACCAGTTATTTATACAGTAACCAGTCTGATAATGGCAACTTTAAACTTTTTTTTTTTTTTAATAAAATAATTATGTCAGGGTCCTGGCAAAATGGCGGCACCTGACAAGATGTTGTTTCCTGAGATACTAAGCCACAAAAAGTACAGGGCCGCCCTGAAGAAGGCGAAACGAAAGAAACGATGGGAAGAACTGGCTTGATTGAGGGACTCAGGACTCTCACAGAAGGAGGAGGAGGATGCTTTTATTGAAGAACAACACCTAGAAGAAGAGAAGCTGTTGGAGATAGAAAGGCAAAAATTACATGAGGCGTGGTTGCTTCAGGAGCAGAAAGCACAAGAAGAATTCAGAAGAAGGAAGGAAAAGGAAGAGGCAGTTAGAAAGCGGCAAGAAGAACAAGAGAGAAAGTTAAAGGAACAATGGGAAGAGCAGCAAAGAAGAGAGAGAGAAGAGGAGGAACAGAAGCTTCAGGAGAAGAGAGAAAGAGAGGAAGCCGTGTAGAGACAATATACAGTAATAGTCACCTTATAGGCAATACAATGGCACTAAATTCATATCTCTCAATAGTTACCCTGGATGTTAATGGGCTAAAAGCCCCAATCAAAAGACACAGGGTATCAGAATGGATAAAAAAACAAAACCCATCTATATGTTGCCTACAAGAAACTCATTTTAAACCCAAAGACACCTCCAGATTTAAAGTGAGGGGGTGGGAAACAATTTACTATGCTAATGGACATCAGAAGAAAGCAGGAGTGGCAATCCTTATATCAGATCAATTAGATTTTAAGCCAAAGACTATAATAAGAGATGAGGAAGGACACTATATCATACTCAAAGGGTCTGTCCAACAAGAAGATCTAACAATTTTAAATATCTATGCCCCTAACGTGGGACCAGCCAACTATATAAACCAATTAATAACAAAATCAAAGAAACACATCAACAATCATTCAATAATAGTAGGGGACTTTAACACTCCCCTCACTGAAATGGACAGATCATCAAAGCAAAAGATCAACAAGGAAATAAAGGCCTTAAATGACACACTGAACCAGATGGACATCACAGATATATTCAGAACATTTCATCCCAAAGGAACAGAATACACATCCTTCTCTGGTGCACATGGAACATTCTCCAGAATAGAGCACATTCTGGGTCCTAAATCAGGTCTCAACTGGTATCAAAAGATTGGGGTCATTCCTTGCATATTTTCAGACCACAGTGCTCTGAAGCTAGAACTCAATCACAAGAGGAAATTTGGAAAGAACACAAATACATGGAGACTAAACAGCATGCTTCTAAAGAATGAATGGGTCAACCAGGAAATTAAAGAAGAATTGAAAAAATTCATGGAAGCAAATGATAATGAAAACGCAACGGTTCAAAATCTGTGGGACACAGCAAAGGCAGTCCTGAGAGGAAAATATATAGCAGTACAAGCCTTTCTCAAGAAACAAGAAAGGTCTCAGGTACACAACCTAACCCTACACCTAAAGGAGCTGGAGAAAGAACAAGAAAGAAACCTTAAACCCAGCAGAACAGAAATCATAAAGATCAGAGCAGAAATCAATGAAATAGAAACCAAAAAAACAATAGAGCAAACCAACGAAACTAGGAGCTGGTTCTTTGAAAGAATTAATAAGATTGATAAACCCCTGGCCAGACTTATCAAAAAGAAAAGATAAAGGACCCAAATAAATAAAATCATGAATGAAAGAGGAGAGATCACAACTAACACCAAAGAATTACAATTATAAGAACATACTATGAGCAACTCTACGCCAACAAATTTGACAATCTGGAAGAAATGGATGCATTCCTAGAGACATATAAACAGCCGCAACTGAACCAGGAAGAAATAGAAAACCTGAATAGACCCATAACCAATTAGGAGATTGAAACAGTCATCAAAAATCTCCAAACAAACAAAAGCCCAGGGCCAGATGGCTCTCTGGGGGAATTCTACCAAACATTTAAAGAAGAACTAATTCCTATTCTCCTGAAACTGTTCCAAAAAAAAGAAATGGAAGGAAAACTTCCAAACTCATTTTATGAGGCCAGCATCACCTTGATCCCAAAACCAGACAAGGATCCCATCAAAAAAGAGAACTACAGACCAATATCCTTGATGAACACAGATGCAAGAATTCTCACCAAAATACTAGCCAATAGGATTCAACAGTACATTAAAAGGATTATTCACCATGACCAAGTGGGATTTATTCCAGGGCTGCAAGGTTGGTTCAGCATCTGCAAATCAGTCAATGTGATACAACACATTAATAAAAGAAAGAACAAGAACCATATGATACTCTCAATAGATGCTGAAAAAACATTTGACAAAGTACAGCATCCCTTCCTGATCAAAACTCTTCAAAGCATAGGGATAGAGGGCACATACCTCAATATTATCAAAGCCATCTATGAAAAACCCACCGCGAATATCATTCTCAATGGAAAAAAACTGAAAGCTTTTCTGCTAAGGTCAGGAACACGGCAGGAATGTCCATTATCACCATTGCTATTCAACATAGTACTAGAAGTCCTAGCCTCAGCAATCAGACAACAAAAGGAAATTAAAGGCATCCAAATCGGCAAAGAAGTAGTCAAACTATCACTCTTCGCAGATGATATGATACTATATGTGGAAAACCCAAAAGACTCCACTCCAAAACTGCTAGAACTTGTACAGGAATTCAGTAAAGTGTCAGGATATAAAATCAATGCACAGAAAACAGTTGCATTTCTCTACACCAAGACAGAAGAAAGAGAAATTAAGGAGTCAATCCCATTTACAGTTGCACCCAAAACTATAAGATACCTAGCAATAAACCTAACCAAAGAGGCTAAGAATCTATACTCAGAAAACTATAAAGTACTCATGAAAGAAATTGAGGAAGACACAAAGAAATGGAAAAATGTACCATGCTCCTGGATTGGAAGAATAAATATTGTGAAAATGTCTATGCTACCTAAAGCAATCTACACATTTAATGCAATTCCTATCAAAATACCATCCATTTTTTTCAAAGAAATGGAACAAATAATCCTAAAATTTACTTGGAACCAGAAAAGACCTCGAATAGTCAAAGGAATACTGAAAAGGAAAGCCAAAGTGGGTGGCATCACAATTCCAGACTTCAAGTTCTATTACAAAGCTGTCATCATCAAGACAGCATGGTACTGGCACAAAAACAGACACATAGATCAATGGAACAGAATAGGGAGCCCAGAAATAGACCCTCAACTCTATGGTCAACTAATCTTCGACAAAGCAGGAAAGAATGTCCAATGGAAAAAAGACAGCCTCTTCAATAAATGGTGCTGGGAAAATAGGACAGCCACATGCAGAAAAATGAAATTGGACCATTTTCTTACACCACACACGAAAATAGACTAAAAATGGATGAAGGACCTCAATGTGAGAAAGGAATCCATCAAGATCCTTGAGGAGAACACAGGCAGCAACCTCTTCAACCTCAACTGCAGCAACATCTTCCTAGGAACATCACCAAAGGCAAGGGAAGCAAGGGCAAAAATGAACTATTGGGATTTTATCAAGATCAAAAGCTTTTGCACAGCAAAGGAAACAGTTAACAAAACCAAAAGACAACTGACAGAATGGGAGGAGATATTTGCAAATGACATATCAGATAAAGGGCTAGTGTCCAGAATCTATAAAGAACTTAGCAAACTCAACACCCAAAGAACAAATAATCCAATCAAGAAATGGGCAGAAGACATGAACAGACATTTCAGCAAAGAAGACATCCAGATGGCCAACAGACGCATGAAAAAGTGCTCCATATCACTTGGAATCAGGGAAATACAAATCAAAACCACAATGAGATACCACCTCACACAAGTCAGAATGGCTAAAATTTACAAGTCAGGAAATGACAGATGCTGGAGAGGATGTGGAGAAAGGGAAATCCTCCTACACTGTTGGTGGGAATGCAAGCTGGTGCAGCCACTCTGAAAAACAGCATGGAGGTTCCTCAGAATGTTGAAAATAGAACTACCCTATGACCCAGCAATTGCACTACTGGGTATTTACCTTAAAGATACAAATGTAGTGATCCAAAGGGGCACATGCACCCAAATGTTTATAGCAGCAATGTCTACAATAGCCAAAGTATGGAAAGAACCTAAATGTCCATCAACAAATGAATGGATAAAGAAGATGTGGTATACTGTGGAATACTATGCAGCCATCAAAAGAAATGAAATCTTGTCATTTGTGATGATGTGGATAGAACTAGAGGGTATCATGCTTAGCGAAATAAGTCAATCAGAGAAAGACAACTATCATATGATCTCCCTGATATGAGGAAGTGGAGATGCAACATGGGGAGTTAAGGGGGAAGGAGAATAATAAATGAAACAAGATGGGATTGGGAGGGAAACAATTAAGTGACTCTTAATCTCACAAAAAACTTAGGGTTGCTGGGGGTAGGGGGGTTGGGAGAAGGGTGGTTGGGTTATGGACATTGGGGAAGGTATGTGCTATGGTGAGTGCTGTGAAGTGTGTAAACCTGGCGAATCACAGACCTGTACCCCTGGGGATAAAAATATATGTTTATAAACAATAAAAAATTAAAAATTAAAAAAAAAACAAAAAAACATGTTACAGTAATATAAAAAAAAAATAATTATTATGTCAGAAACCCCTAGCTGAGTAGTTTTAGTGGGGGGAAAAAAATGTCATTCATTCCACAGTAATTGCAGTACGAACAAATAAAAGAAACACCAACTTACTTGTTTTAAAGAAAAAAGTTTGAAAATTAGTTTAAAAATTTCAAAACTTACATTTTTGGGAAGATGATGGGGTGGGGATCCAAAAACAAAACAAAACAAATCCCTCAGGTCACAACCTGGTATAAATCTAAAGTCACCACTAGGGGAAGCAGTTTGTCTGGTTTATTTTTGGATAAGTTTCTGTGACTTCATATGGCAATTAACTGGGAAGTGGCATCCTAAGGAGGCCATAGTTTTAGACTTCTTATCCTCAGGCCTTAATACTCAAAGAGTTTTATCCTAGTCATATCTTTTATACTATGATAGTTTTAACCTGGAAGGTTTTTTTAATAGCAGCTGGAGTTCATAAGGACAAAGTTACTGTCTGGCCTAGCTAAATCTTGGTTTACAAACAGTGTTCATGATCTAGGGAGGTTCCAGGGACATGAGGTTTCTCTATAAATGAGTTGTAGGTCTGGTTCTGGTTACTTAGAATTAGCTGGCTGAATGTAACAGAAAATTCTAGTAGGACAGTAGTTTAGGCAAGATAGTAGTCTCTAGTCTCTCACTAAAAAGTTCAGATATAGGCATCCTAGGGCTGGTATGTTTAGTTTTTCAACATCATGGACCTTGATTCTTCCACTCCACCATAGCATCCCAGCTCATAACCTCCAAACCCCATCATCTTGTGGACCAAAATGACTGCTGCAGCTCCAACCATCACATTTGTATTCTAGACGGCCAGAAAGTTTTTTCTTATACACTTCCTTCACTTCAGGAGGCCTTTGCCTCTTCCCTGAGGCTGACCAGTCTTGTTGCCCCTATGCCAGTGGCTTGATGCTTTTGTTCCATAGAGAGAAGGATCTATTTACCACTCCCTTTCTCCAGGTCCTCACCATGGAGGGAGATTCTCTGCCTTCAGTCGTTCTCATGAGCACCTGGAAAAGAGATTGCAAGTGAATGTGAACCCTTGTCTTGTGTTGGGACCCCAGGAGTCCCATGCTGTCATGCCAGCCTGCACTTAATGTAATGTTTGACAATTTGTCAAAATCTTAACTGAATTGTTCTTACCCCCTCATTGGGTATTCTGCATCTCTTCCTCCCTTTCTGTGGGATATATGGGTCAGTGCTCACATCTCTGGTCCAAATGCAGTGTGGCCTATCCTTCCTTGGGTGTCGGGTCACTTGGTTGCTTTGCAACCTCAGCTTTCTTCTAGGTTCAAGGCAAAGTATGACCCTACAGGTTACTTAGCTTTTTCTCATTGCTCAACACCCATTTGAGCTTTCCACATCCTGGGCATAAACAACTTGAGAGGCAATCTGTGAAGATATACTGGCTGAAAATTTTCCACAGCTATGAAAAATCAGTAAGCCACAAATACAGAAAATCAACAGCCAAGCAATGTAAACAAAAAGAAATTGACATCTGGGCATATTGTCAAGAAATTAAAGAGCACAAACAGAGAGGAAGCAGCCGCCATTTGTGAACATTAAATAACAGACTTCCCAGATATAATAATTGCTGCCAGATGGCAATGGAACAATATCATGGGAGTGTTTAGGAAAAATAAACTAAAATTGTATACCTAACAAAACTCTTAGTAGTGAGAGCTGTATTTGTCAGGATTGGATTCCACTATAAAGAACAGGAAAACCCCAGATAACGGTGCTTAACCTAACTTAGTTTATGTTCACCTTGTAATGGGACAGCTATGCTGCCTCCAAGATGGATAGGGACTGGACTCCCTGAAGTTCTCAGGCCTTGGGTTTCCTCCAGCTCAATATATTGCCATAACTCGATGTAGTTCTTAAGCTTATGATCCGAGGTAACATACACCATTTCAAAATGCCTTTTCTTTACAGAAAATGATGACCATAGAAGGTGGGATTTTTTTTATAAAATCAAAAGTTTGCCCGTATGTCAGCCTGCAACATATTTCATAACATGCTGTTGGTCTGAGGAATCTACACTTCTGGGAGATGTGGTTCAAAGTCTGGAGAAATTATCTAGCCTTGAACTTACATCCTGGCTGTGGTGGGAGTCACACCAGGGCCTCTCCTCTCTTTCTCATCAGACTCTAGAGAATCTGAAAGGATATCACAGGATTCACGAGCATCTCCGGCCAAGCCTGGACACCGAGGATACATACGCACTCCCCTCCCATGCATGTCTACTGGGAGGCCCCTGACACATGAGCCACACAGCTCCCAGGAAGGAAAAGACTCTGACCTTATGTGCCTGGAGAACACCACCTAGCACTTGTGCATTCTCTCTCCAGACCAAGGATCCTCAGAACTCCTCCCTAACTCAGACTTTCTCCTCCTCCAGGGTCTCCCTCTGTTATCACTGGCCCCATAAATCTGCCAGTCACTGCAGCTACTGCTGGAGTCAGCTACAGTTCTTGTCTCTGTCCCTCATCTTTCACATCTCATTTCTGCCACAGCCGGTCAATTCTACCTCTCGCTATTGCTGCTGCATCCTCCTGCCTTTCCCCTTGTCCCATCTCCCATGTCACCTACTCCCTAGTCACCTCTCTCTAGGTAATCTTTGGAGCCTCCAGAAGCTCGTCCTGCTTCACAATCTGTCTGCTTCAATCCAGACTACTCATACTTCCCAGACTTTTTTGTTTTTTTTGGAAGCACATCTCTACCTCTATATTTTCAACTATTCATGATTCAAAGAAGTCAATAAGAAAAAACTAATAAACTGAAGAAGAATGTACAAAGGATGTGAACAAGTGGATCACAAAAAAAAAAAATAATAATAACAATGTAAACAGTCTGTTGACATCACCCTACCTTAATAACTGAAAAAGATGCAAAACAAAACATCACCACAATATAACCTAGACTTACTAAATTAGCAAAAAAAAAAAGAAAGGAAACATCGATAACATTTAGCATTAGCAAAGGAAGTAGGAGTACAAGTTGGTGTAAACTCTGACGAAGACAATTTTGACATCAGTAGAAATGCACGTACCTACCAACCCAGCAACTTTACAGCTAGAAATCTGCCTATAGATGTGCTGCAAAATTACAAGGAAGTTTATTGCATCACTGTTGGTAAGAGCCTTTTAAAACTTTCACAATCATTAAGGAAGTGGTCGAGTGAACTGTAATAAAATGCCCTGCTGGAATTCAAAAGAATGAGTCCAATCTCCACATGTAGGTAGAGAGCAATCTCCAAGATCAGCAATCTCCAAGATTGGGGCGGTGGAGGGGAGATGCAGGACAATATTTATTGCATTGTGTGTTTTGTGTAAAAAAATACTAAAAGATAGAAGTATATGCTCTTATAAAAATATAACATTTTCTGAAAGAATATATAAAAATCAGTTAACAGAGGTTGACTTTGAGAAGAAAACCTGTTAAGAAAGGACAAGAATGATTTTTATTTTCACTGTTCAGTTTATACTTCTAAACTGCTTGGAAATTTTTGTTACCATGTGCATGCACTTTAAATAGTCTTTAATTTTTTAGGTTCACAACAAAATTGAGCAGAAGGCACAGAGAATTCCCATATATCCCTTGACCACCCCCACAGAGTCTCCCATTAGCTACATCCCCCACCAGAGTGGTACATTTGCTGCAATCAGTAAACTACACTGACACATCAGTACCACCCAAAGCCCATAGTTTACATTAGGATTCACTGCTCGTTTTGTGTATTCTACAGATTTGGACAAATGTGTAATGACATACATCTATCATTATAGTACACAGAATAATTTTTACTGCCCTAAAAAATCCTCTGTGGTCCCTCTTTCCCCACCTAACCCTTGGGAATTGCTGATCTTTTTTACTGTCCCCATAGTTTTACCTTTTCTAGAATGCTATGTAGTTGGAATTACATAGTATGTAGCCTTTTCAGATTGATTTGTTTCCCTTAGCAATATAGATTTAAGTTTTCTTCATGTCTTGGGGCACCTGGGTGGCTCAGTCAGTTAAGTGTCTGCCTTTGGCTCAGGTCATGATCCTGGGGTCCTAGGATTAAACCCTGAGTTGGTCTCCCTGCCCAGTGGAGAGCCTGCTTCTTTCTTTCCCTCTGCCCCTCCCCCCACTTGCGCACACACTCTCTCTCTCCCTCTCTCTTTTTCACTCTCACTCTATCTCAAATAAATAAATAAAAATATTCTTTAAAAAAGTTTTCTCCATGTCTTTTCATGACTTGATAGCTTATTTCTTTTTAGTGCTGCATAGTATTTTATTGTCTGGACGTACCACACTTTATATATTTTACCTACTGAAAGATATTTTGGTTGCTTCCAAATTTGGGCAATTATAAATAAAGCTGCTATAAACATCCATGTGCAACTTTTTTTAAGTTTTATTTATTTAGGGGCACCTGAGTGTCTCAGTGGGTTAAAGCCTCTGCATTTGGTTCAGGTCATGATCTCGGGGTCCTGGAATCGAGCCCCATATTGGGCTCTCTGCTCAATGGGGAGCCTGCTTCTCCCTCTCTCTCTGCCTGCTTCTCTGCCTGCTTGTGATCTCCTCTCTGTCAAATATAAAAATAAAATCTTTTTTAAAAGTGTTATTTATTTATTTGAGGGTGGGGGTAAGGGGCAGAGGGAGAGAGAGAATCTCCAGCAGACTCCTTGCTGAGCAGGAAGCCCAGCACAGGGTTCCATTTCATGACCATGAGATCATGACCTGAGCTGAAACAGAGTAAGATGCTTAACCAACTGAGCCACCCAGGCGTCCCTTCATATGCAGCTTTTTGTGTGGACATAAGTTTTCAACTCCTTTAAGTAAATACCAAATACTGAATTCTATGGTAAAAATGTGTTTAGTTATGTAAGAAGCCATCAATCTTTCAAGGTGGCTGTACCATTTTGCACTCCCATCAGCAGTGAATGAGAGT
The DNA here is from genome assembly GCF_009829155.1 of Mustela erminea. Lineage (NCBI taxonomy): Eukaryota > Metazoa > Chordata > Mammalia > Carnivora > Mustelidae > Mustela > Mustela erminea. The sequence goes on from NC_045617.1 coordinate 88,051,642, forward strand.
TCCTATTGCTCCATATCCTCATAGCATTTGGTGTCGTCAGTGTTCTGGATTTGGGCCATTCTAACAGATGGGTAGCAGAATCTCATTGTTGTTTTAATTTACAATTCTCTAACTACATATAATGTGGAGCATCTTTTTGTATGTTTATTTGACATCTGCAAATCTTCTCTGAAGATATGTCTGTTCAGGTTTTTTGTTCATTTTTAAATTGAATTATTCATTTTCTTTTTGTTGGCTTTTGAGAGTTATTTGTATATTTTGTGTAATAGCCCATTATCATATATGTTTTCTGCAAATACTTTCTTATAGTTTGTGACTTGTCTTTTCCTTCTCTTGACAATGTCATTCACAGAGCATAAGTTTTTGTGTTTTTTTTAGTAACTTCTACACCCAAAATGGGGCTCAAACTCATGACCCCAAGATCAAGAGTCACCTCTCTACTGACTGAGCCAGCCAGGCTCTCATAAGCTTTTAATTTGAATTAAGTTCAGTTTATCAATTATTCTTTCATGTATCATGTATTTCACATCATATCTATAAAGTCATCACAATACCTAAGGTTATCTTCTAGGAGTTTTCTAATTTTATGTTTTACATTTAAGTGTATGATCCATTTGAGTTCATTTTTGTGAAAGGTATAATGTCTAAATCTAAATTCATCTTTTGCATGTGAATATCTAGGAACATTTGATGAAAAGAGTATCATTTCTTCATTGTATCGCCTTCATCCCTTTGTTAAAGATCTGTTGACTATAGTCAGTTGAGTTTATTTCTGAGCTCTCTATTCAGCTTTATTGATCTACTTGTCTGTTCTTTCACCAATACCACATTGTCTTGATTAGTTTAGCTTTTTATAAGAAGTCTTGATGTTGGGTAGTCTCAGTCCTCCAATTTTGTTCTTCTGCTTCAATATTGCATTGTGTATTTTGGGTCTTTTGCTTTGTTATATAAACTTTAGAATCATTTTGCCAAGATCCACAAAATAACTTGATGGGATTTTTATTCAGATTACATTGAATCTATAGATCAACTGGAAAGAACTGATATTTTGAAAATATTGAATCTTGCTATACATGAACATAGAATATCTCTCCATTCATTTTTTGAAAAGATTTTTTTATTTATTTGTTTGACAGATAGAGATCACAGGTAGGCAGAGAGAGAGAGAGAGAGAGAGAGGAGGAAGCAGATTTCTCGCTGAGCAGAGAGCCCGATGTGGGGCTCGATCCCAGGACCCTGGGACCATGATCTGAGCCGAAGGCAGAGGCTTTAACCCACTGAGCCACCCAGGCGCCCCTATCTCTCCATTTATTTAGCTCTTCTTTGATTTTTTAAATTGGGGTTTTATAGTTTTATCATATGGATTGTGTACATGATTTGTTAGATTTATATCTAGGTATTCCATTTTTAATGGTGATAATGTAAATAGCATATTTTTAGTTTCAAATTCCTCTTGTTCATCACTGATCTATAGAAAAGCAATTAACTTTTGTATGTTAACTGTATAACCTGCAACTTTGTTGTAATTGCTTACTAGCTCCAGGAGGATTTGTTGTTGTTGTTGTTGTTGTTGTTGTTGTTACTGATTCTTTCTTATTTCCTACATAGATGATCATGTCTTCTGCAAACAGTTTTTTTCTTCCTTTTATTTTTGTTTCCTTTTTTATTTCCTTTTTACTTTTTATTTCCTTTTTAAATTTCCTTTTCTTGTCTTATTGCATTGGCAAGGATTTCCAGTACAATGTTGAAAAGCATTAGTTGGAAGGCACATTCTTGCCTTTTTCTGATCTTAGTGAGAAAATTTTTCACCTTTCACCATTAAATGTGATATTATCCATAGAGTTATTTTTTAATGTTCTATATCAAGTTAAGGATGTTCTATTCTTAGTTTGCTGAAAGTTTTCATGAATGAATGTTGAATTTTTGTCAAATGCTTTTTCTGTATTTATTGATATGATCCTGTGATTTTTCTCCTTTAACCTGATGATGTAATAAACTACATTAAATGATTTTCTAATGTTGAAACCAGCCTTGCATACCTGGAGTAAATCTATTTGGTTATGGTTTATAATTATTTTGTAAATTATTGAATATGACTTGGTAATGTTCTGTTAAAGATCATTGCATTCATGTTCATGAGAGATATTGGTCTGTGGTTTTCTTTTCTTGTGATGTCTTTGTCTGGTTTTAGTATGAGGGTAATTCTGGCCTGATAGAATGAGTAGGAAGTAGGCTCTATGGCTCTATCTTCCAGAAAAGATTATAGAGAATTTGTTTAATTTCATCCTTAAAAATTTGTGAGCATTCACCATGGAACCCACCTGGGCCTGGCACTTTCTGTTTTGGAAGGTTATTAATTATCAATTCAATTGTCTTAATAGATATAGGTTTATTCAGATTGTCTATTTTGTCTTGTATGAGTTTTGGCAGACTGGCTCTTTTAAGGAGTTTGTCCATTTCATCTAAGTTATCAAATTGGTAGGCACAAAATTTTTCCTTTCTTTCCTTTATTATCCTTTTGATGTCCTGAAATCTGTAGTGATTCCCTCCATTCATATCTACTAGTGGTAATTTTTGTTTTCTCTTTTTTTCTTGGTAAGCCTGGACAGTAGCTAATCAATTTTATTAATCTTTTCAAAAAATCTGCTTTTGGTTTTAATGATTTGCTCTATTGATTTGTTTTCAATATCATTGATTTCTGCTCTGGTTCTTATTATTTCTTTTTATCTTCTTACACGAGGTTTAATTCACTCTTCTTTTTCTAACTTCCTAAAGTGGAAATTTAGCTTATTGATTTTAGATCTTTCTTCTTTTCTGATATACACAATTAATATTATAAATTTCCCTATAAGCACTGCTTATGCCGCATCCTACAAATTTTGAGATAAGTTGTGTTTTCATTTACTTCAAATATTTTTTAAATTCTCTTGAATGTTCTTTTTTTTTAAGATTTTATTTATTTGACAGACAGAGATCACAAGTAGACAGAGAGGCAGGCAGGGAGAGAGGGGGAAGCAGGCCCCCTGCTGAATAGAGAGCCTGACATGGGGCTTGATCCCCGGGCCCTGGGATCATGACCTGAGCTGAAGGCAGAGGCTTTAACCCTCTGAGCCACCCAGGTGCCCCTTGAATATTCTTCTTTGACCACATGTTATTTAGAAGTGTGTTGTTTGATTTCCATGTATTTTGGAATTTTCCAGTTATATCTCTGTTTTTGATTTCTAGTTTAATTACATTGTGATCTGAACAGATACTGTATGGTTTATGTATTTTTTAAATTTGGTAACATTTTATGGCCCAGAATGTGGTCTATTTTGGTAAATGTTTCATGTAAGCTTGAGAAGGATGTGTATCTGCTGTTGTCAAATGAAATAGTCTATAGGTTTCAATTATATTCAGTTGATTGATGATGTTGTTGAGTTCAACTAAGTCCTATGTCCTATGTCTATTTCTGATAAAAGTGTGTTGAAGTCTCTGACTGTAATAATAGATACATCTATCTCTCCAGTTATTGGCTTGATTTTTAACTATATTCTTTTTTTCTTAGAAGGACACCAGTTAGAAAAGTTCTAGAAAAAAATTATATGAAAAATGTACTTAAGCTGGTGATAAAATAGAACTTTTTTAGCATGACCCAACAGTATAAAAAAATTACAACATAATGGGGCACCTGGGTGGCTCAGTCATTAAATGTCTGCTTTCAGCTCAGGTCATGATCTCAGGGTCATGGGACTGAATTCCATGTCAGGCTTTTTGCTCCTGCTCTCCCTCTCCCCCGCCCCCACTTGTGTTCCCTCTCTCACTGTCTCTCTCTCTCTCTGTTAAATGAATAAAATCTTCTAAAAAATTGGAACATAAAATAAAATTACAACAAAGAAAAAGACAAACTAAGAAAAAAGGTCAACATGTGAACATATAATATTCAAAGCTTTGTTACGTGTAATATATATGAAGTCTTTGAAGTCAACTAGGAAGATAATTATATCCCTATCTATAGAAGAGGGATCTAAGACATCAGTAAGAAATTCATGAGAGTAGAAATACAAATGGGCAAAAAGAAATGTGAAATTGTTCAACATATCTAGTAATCAAAGAAATGCAAATTATAATGACAAGGGGATATATTTTTTCTACCATTAGATTGACAAAAATAAAAGGAATGATAGACACTGTGAGGACACTGACAGAAAGCCCACCCTCATTGGTTATTGGGTGGGGGTGGAGGTGGGGGATATAACTGGCACCATATTTCAGCAAACCCCAAACAGTAAGAAGGAAGAAATGACAGAAGTGAAGACAGGGAGGCACAGCTGCATTGTGCTCATGGGAGCCTATTTTATTGTCCTCCTGGACACTCAGGTAGACCCCATTTTTGCCTAGGGAATGGAGGCAGAAGCAATGTGCACTGGTCCAGTTCTGTTCCAGACCTGGCTATAGACTCTCCTGTGTGCCACACTTCCTCTTTGCCATCCACTGCCAGAAGCAAAGGACGCTGAAGACTCAGGAGCAGAGATGGAGAAATCCTGGCTTCCTGAGTTGCCCCCAACCACCTGTTGGTCTGTGAGATGAGCAAGAAATCAAATTTTGTTCTCTGAGATTTTGTAATAAATCTGTTAGAGTAGCTAAGATCATTCTAAGCAAGAAGGCAGAAGTCAAATAAATGCAGTACTGAGAGCAAGAGAGAGACGAACAAACTAAAACGCTTTTCTTGGAAGAAAAAAAGAATGA